>NC_042528.1:2597687-2901316 GCF_900963305.1 Echeneis naucrates | reverse complement strand
GAGCCTGGAGCGAACAATCATAGTTTCAGTTTTAAATTAATGGCCATTCATTATTAGTACTCATTAGTTGTTGGCTTTACTGGACAAATATGCAATAAAAGTGCCCACTGAGAGCCGAGCAAAGCCGTCCTGAGACTGAACGCAGCAGCGATTTCAGCCTCTGTGCTTGTAATCAAAAGCTGACACAGTTGGTGCTGCTAATTGTATGACGCACTTGTGCCAGTCGCTCCCTTTGCTGTTTCTGTAATTGTGAATTACAGCAGATCTGCTGCTGCACCACACAAGGAGGAAGAATCTGAAAAATGGTGGTTAAACTTCATCCAAGACGATCCCAAAGCAGAATCCAACACACAACCGTCCTTTGACTGAAGGACGATGAGGAAGATTCAGGACTAATCATTTACATTTCCATCTTTATTTCATATTTACAGAAAGAATTCTAAACCTGAACGTTAGAAGCTTCATTGAAGTGGTGTTACTGCAATTTTATTTCTCATCACTTATCACGTTTACACATGCTAATGAGTAGATTGAAAATGAACAAAGTGTAAATGCACTATGTTTTTGTCATAATAATCCACCATTTATCCCACAGGTTTTCTTTCTTTTTTTAACGGCCACCTTCGATTTTTGAAACATTTTTCTCCTGACCTGCCGCTCCCCCCAACTTTTAAACCCTCACTGGGTTCCATAGAAACCCAAGGAAACGAAAGAGAAAAAAAAAAACCTTTTGGAGGTGAAGTACAGTCAATGACTCCATCTCTCATAGTTCCTCGACGACCCTCTTCTCTCCAACAGAGTCAGACAGGCAGGCAGACCTCCACCGACCTGAGCACAGACACAATGGAGTGAGTGCCGGCAGCTTCATGACCCGATCACACTACTGTCTATTCTGCTGTCTCATATCTACACTCAGAGGCTCACGCCTTCCTTAAAAAAGTGCAAACGCACATTTTAGTGTGCGCAAAATACATGCAAACGCAGAATCCAGCTGTACTGTTGAAGCACGAGTTCTGTTATAGTTCCTTGCTGTCTGTGTGAGGTGTGTTTGCACAGTTTGCTTTGACGCTTCATAAGTAGTTAATTAGTCTGCAGCTGATCAACAGATACAAAAATGAATCTTAAATATGAAGATTTTCTGTCTTTATATCATTGTCTTTGGCTTTTGGGCTGCTAATAATTTAACAAAAGTCATTTTGGGATTTCCTTACTTTTTACAGAAGAAAATAATTGCCATTATTTGCACTCTTTTTCTGATGATGAAAATTTAGGCACAAAAGCTGTAAACACTCACATTTAAAGTATTATGGTAGAAAAAGGATTTATTAATCTTTTTTCAATCACAAATTGGAAATTTCCCTTATTAAGAGACACCACTGTGTGCTTATCAGCTCATTCCTTTTCTGCTGACACTTCTTGTCTCCTTGTCCTCCACCAATTGCGTCCGATCTCACGTTTTCTCCCCTTTCTTCTCCCTCCCCACCGTCCAGTTGGTCGTCGTCCTCCACCTCCAGCAGCATGGCCAGCAGCAACGTGACCAACAAGACCGATCCCCGTTCCCTCAACTCCCGCGTCTTCATCGGCAACCTCAACACCCTGCTGGTCACCAAGGCCGACGTGGAGGCCATCTTCTCCAAGTACGGCAAGATCGTCGGCTGCTCCGTCCACAAGGGCTACGCCTTCGTCCAGTACTCCAACGAGAGGAACGCCAGGGCCGCCGTGGCCAGCGAGGACGGCCGCATGATCGTTGGGCAGGTCCTAGGTGAGAAGCTTGACCTTTACCCCCTGCAATGACAACATCATGTCACCGACAAGAGTCCTGTACAACTGTTCTAGCATTCATTTCCTCCTCCACAAGAATTAGAAGGAAAGAGCCATACCAGTTTTATGTCTGCACAAAGGAAAATATGAAGAAATCACATTAATTCAAAGCATGCACCCTGACAACAGACAAAGGAACGCCATGAATAGGCCACGAGTCTGTTCAAGGGCAGAGAAAATGAAATAGAGGTTTTTAAAGTAAGAAGTTTTCTGTTGAAACCCGGGAGCTGAGCCATCTGCTGCCCTCTAGTGCGAAAAACAGGTGCTTAAATGACGCCGCCGAAAAGGTCAAACCTAAAAATACTAACATCTCAGAGGAAGACAGCTGTTTCTAATCCAGATTTTCTAAGTCCGAGCATGTTAGAAATAAAACTTAGCAATTACTTGCGAAGTCTGTGTTCATCTTCCAAAATAAGATGCAATCAGGTTGAGATGAAGGAGTAAAAGAACGTGTTGATGTGTGTTGATTTCACTTGTTTCTGACTCTTTCTCCCGCTCCTGACAGCCCCGATGTTTTCCTTTGACTCAGTGTTTTTCCTCCCTCAGACATCAACCTGGCAGGTGAGCCGAAGCCTCACAGATCGAAGACAGTGAAGCGTTCGGCGGGAGACATGTACAGGTGTGTTACGGCCGGCTGGATGGAGCTCCATGGAGGGAAAATTTAGTTCATCTTTCTCCTTTATTCCTTCTCTTTCCACAGTTCGTCTTTTGATTTGGACTATGACTTTCAAAGGGATTACTATGACAGGTAAGATGTCTTCACTCATATTTGAATCAATGCATCAGTCATCCAGCAGGCTGATGTGAGGTGTTTGTTCAGACTGAGCAGTTTCTGTTGTTCACATAAAAAATGGTTTTAGTTTAGTGTTACATCACTATTAATTGAGGTCGCCAGCATCATGTTGTCAGTGAATCCAAAGGTGTTCGTAATGAAGACGCATTTCAGTAAAACCAAAGGAAGACCAGTCATTCAGTGTGTTGCTGCGTCTGCCTCAGGATGTATTCCTACCAGTCCCGGGTGCCTCCTCCGCCGCCGCCGCTGTCCCGTGCTGTCATCCCCTCGAAGCGTCCCAGGGTCAGCCTGAGCGGAGGAGGGAGCCGAAGAACCAAAACCAGCTTCTCCTCCTCCTCAAAAAGCAGCCAGAGGACCTCACGTACCAGTAAGTCCCACGATGCCGTGAATAAAGGTGTCCTCCGGTTTCTTTCAGCGTTGTCTTCTGTTCGTGTCACCACAGTGAGGGTGGACGATCTGCAGACCATCAAGAGAGAACTGACACAGATCAAGCACAAGGTGGACTACCTGCTGGAGAGCTTAGAGCGTATGGAGAAAGACCACAGCAAGAAGTCCGGTGAGCCTGAGATGACAGTCTGAAAGACAAAATTACATTAAAACCTTTTTTTTTTTTTTTTATTAAGTCTCTGTGACTCACATGGATGAGTCATGAGGGGATATATGAATATTCGTAATCCTGATTTTAGATTAGGATAGTATTTAGTTTTTTTTACGCTCCTCTGTAAGTTGGGCGGATTTAAAAGGCAGAAGATCTTCAACTGCTGCCATCACTTTATTTTTCTGGTCCTTGAGCCCATCTGCTTTTTGAACTCACTCACCCATGAGCACATTTTTCCAACTGTGACTTCAGACACGAAGAGCTCCAAACCGGAGCCCGGGGAACTCTCCCCCCTCCACTCGTCTACCTCCAGCAAGAAGGAGGACAGCCTGAAGCGGGACAGAGAGAGCCAGGAGCTGAACGACTCGGAGGAGGAGGGGGACCTGCTGGAGGACGAAGACGAGGTGAGGGTGAGGGGACAACAGAGATGGAGAGAAGTCAGCGACTTCACCTGTGTGATGATTCAAGATGTGTTGTTGTTTTGTTTTGTTTTTTCCTTCTGTGCAGATGAAAAGCAGGGGAAGAGATGACGATGACGAGGAGGAAGGAGAGCAAGAGGAAGGAGAGGACGACGGTGACAGCGCCAACGGAGACGAGTCCTAAACGCTACAAAGACACACATGCACTGAACTATTGTGTATGCTTGTGTTTCCCCATCAGACTTGTACACAGTGGTCATGTGCTCATATCTGCTGAATTGACTGGACATTAATGTTAATATACAGTTTATTGTAGACATTTCTGTCTGTCAAAAAGATACACAAAATCATTAACCTGTCAAATGTTTGTTTCTGATTTCTTTCATTTTCTTTCAGTTTTTTTATTATCATAATTTCATTTTATTTTTTAACAGACATCCTCTGACACTGGATGAATAAAAACTCTTGATGTGTTACCTTTAGACAAACTGTTAGTTCAGTTAACATAATTTAAGTTTGCGTAGCTCAGGTCTATGGGCTTCTCCAGTATATATATATATATATATATTTAAAAAAAATCAATAGAAATACTTTATTGATTTTAGATTAATATGTTGAAGTGATGCCAGAAATTTGGCAACCTAGTAGTTAGCAGTGGCTAATATTTTAAACAAAACAGAAAAAAATTAAATAAAATAAAAGCTCAGGTGCAACGGTTCTAATAAACTATAGACCTGACACAGCTGTCGCACAGTCTTAACCAGCAGATGGCAGTGTGTCGTTACAACTGGCCACAAAAAAACTGAAAACAAAAAGACAAGAACTTTTTTTCTGTCCTT
Organism: Echeneis naucrates; assembly: GCF_900963305.1. Lineage (NCBI taxonomy): Eukaryota > Metazoa > Chordata > Actinopteri > Carangiformes > Echeneidae > Echeneis > Echeneis naucrates. Next base: position 2,896,846 of record NC_042528.1, on the reverse strand, counting down.
TGCTGTAAATCTTGACCTTAAGCTTGTCAGATAACATGAGCATGTCAGAAATTTCACATTGGGCAGCGCAGCCACTGGGACGAGAAACCCTCATTTTAGCCCGGAAAATACTTTTGTTTGTTGCTGAGGTGTTATGACCTTAACTGACCTTGACTTGTGTGATGCAGTGCTACTCCATATTTTTCTGTTTCTGTTGATGTTCTGTTTGTCATTCAACTGCACTGGTGGACATTAATAAACATAATCCCCGAGTTGGATCGTGTGTGGGGCTTTGGTACAGTCTCATGGTTTTTGTTCAGGGTGTGAGATAAGATGGAACATTAAATCATGCATTAAACTGAAGAAATAATTTTTGATTGATGCTGGCTGTGTGTTCAGTCAGTGTACATTTTAAATGCAGAGCAGTCAGGTTGAGGCTGAATGGGACATGAGTTATTATGGCGTCCTTTAAAAGCTGCCTGTAGATCATCCAAGATGGCAGCTTTCCTTTATTCCTCATTGATTTATCTCCATTTACTCAAAGATATATATATATATAAAGAAAGAAAAAATCAAAAACCTCTATATTAAGGGATGTTCCCATCCTTATTATTGTTTTTCTCTTAATTATATTTTTTTGGATAACCATTTTGTAAAGTTTTTTTAAAAAGTTCCCACAATGCTTTGGGAGACTAAACCAGGAAGTGTGACGTCAACACTAGAGCTGAAGGTGAAGCTTTCTATATTTTGGAAAATATACATTGACAAAGTGGGGCCACAAAATATGCCGAAAGTATAATTAATAGTTCCTCTTTAGGGTGTAACATCGAGTTTAAAGCCAACTATCACTGAAATGTTTTAATACTGAGGGGAAATTTAAAAATAGCGGTATTTTCAAGCAAGTTCTGAAATAAGAAGGAGCGTATTTATTATGTCACTTCTAACCAGTCATTTTGTCATTTATCAGCGATGGACTTCGAAAAAACGGGCACCGTTGAAAAGGGTAAGTCACACAGAATTTAAAAATATGGGAATATCGCCTGTGTGTTAGGTTTTAACTGAGTTATTGCCTAAAGAAGGAGTTGTGCATTTGACGCAAATCGCAGCAGCCAGACTCCATTGAGAGTTTTAAGTACCTTTCACCTCATCACCATAGTTTCGGCAGACAAAATAAATCAATCCCTTCATAGTTTGTAATTCTCAGTTTCAAAACAGAAAATCAGCATCACCTACATGGACATATATCACTTGAGGGAGTCATTGAAACGAAGCCGAGCATATTTTTGTTTTTAATACAAACTGGATACAGAAAGGAAGAGTAAAAATTTGCATGTTCGTTAGTTCACAGCTTCATTAGCAATGACAAAGCTTGCATCAATACACAGCGTGCCTATTAATACACATTATCCTGCTGGGAGTCTGAGACCCTGAAGCTCAGTAATCAATGTGAGGACAGAGAGGGATAACTGATCGATGAGCAGCAGTCTTCGTGGTGAATTGTGATTAATGAGAGGACAGCAGACAGGAGTAGAGGATAACGAGGCTGTGGATGGATGGATGGTCGAAGGGCCCGCAGAAGACTGGAGACAGATGGAAGAGCGGAAAGGACTTTGCGGGTGAAGAATGTGTAACAGTTAAAGTGAGTGATTGCAGCACAGTCCCTTCAGTTGAAACGCTGTCTGAGCGCCGGTGGCTCTTATGCAACGCTTCACTGCAAGAACAGTCTGGTGGCCTTCTCAGAAAACACTGGAAACGTTTGAGCTCGTTTCTATTTTCAGCTTTTTGATGGATGGGAAATTTTTCCACGTCTCCGAGATACTCACTGTATGGGCATGCTTTTTCACTGTCAAAGGAATAGTTTCTTTTTTTTTTTTTTTAATAATTGAGCCACATTGCACAACAGGCCTGAAACAGTGAAACCTTTATTCTTTGCAATGAATGGCAGCATTTTCAAGAAAGTCATGAAGCGGCCCGCAGCAGTCAGGACAACGAGGCACTTTTTCATTGGTGACATGGATCCTATTAGTGCTTTTGAACTGTCACATTGCTCACATAGTTGTGTAATGTGCTGCAGCGTGTGTGTATATATATATATATATATATATATATATATATATATATATATATATATCCAGTCTTCAAATCATTTAAAAGCTTTGACATTAAAGTGTCAACCCACATGACTGCAGGAGGGGTCAGCTAGAGAGGCAGCCCTCACTCAAAAGGTTCTTGAACTGAGCCATCAAAATGACTGATAGATTCTTATCTTAGGAGATAAAACGTCAGACTGCTCAGAGGAAGCAGGAAACTGGACAAGTCTGTGATTGATATCTAGATCTCACGTTGTTAATGCTGTGACTGAGTGAACAGTGATGAAGCGGAGCCTCTGTTTTTCTGCCTCGGTTTTAGATGGGCGCTGACATGAAATAGTCCTTACTGATGTTGGTCATTTTGTTTTGTCCCGACCGGAAAAGCTTTAATAACATTAAGAACGGCTGCTTTCCATTTGGGTGGACCAGCTGAGCTCACTGTGTGGACTACTGGCTCAGCTGGCACAGCTAAATGTGGCAGAGCCACTAATAATGCCGTTCGTTTCACCTGTGTGACCGTCCTTCCTGTCATGACAAATCTAAATGTGAGAGCTGTTTGTGATAAAAGACATCTTCACGATATATCTTTTATCTTTTCAGACAGCTGGATTGTATGAAAACGCATCGCTCTTGATCATTTTAGCATCACTTTTGTTTACCCAGAGATCACACTTTAACAGATATAGTACATACTTCAGCACCATAAGTGGCCTTTAAAACAACAAGTAGACATGTTGTGTTTTGGTTCTTGTCCAAAAATGTCTGTTCACAGATTTCCAGATAGATAAAATGTATATTTAAACTTAAACAGATGTAAACTACTCTGAGTGTCCAGGAAAAATAACCAATGCAGCCATGCAGGTGGGTGAAGAGGGGAAAATGAAAGGGACACAGTAATCATGAGGCAGCGAGAGGTCAAGGTCAAGTTCGGGGGGGGGGGGTTGGAGGAAGAGAGCGAGGGATGAGAAGGGTGTGGGAGAGAAACAGAGAAGAGGGAGATGAAAGCAGAGGAGCATTGTGGAGCTGCAGAAAGGGGAAGGAGGGGAGAGGTGACGGGGACTGATAGAGGGATGAAGCTTTAAGCCTCTGAGACTTCTCAGCACCGCTGGGAGCTCATTGTGTGAAAGTGTGTGTCTGCGAGAGAGACAGACAGAGCGTGAAACAAAGACGGGATGAAACAGACCTAGAAGTTTGAGTTCTGGAAGAATTTGAGTGTGTTTGTCTGAATTTGAGTTTGAGGGAGCTGAGTAAACACAGAATGAGATAGGACTTAAACATAGGAAGAGACATTTTAATTACAGCACTGACAAGGTACCAAAAGAGGGGGGTGTGGGGGGGCACCGCTAATAAAACAGTTGTATTGTCTCCCAACTATTAATGCAAGTTCTTAACAAAGTCCCTAATTGATAGTCGGCCATGTTAACAGTTAGAAAGCAGTTAACAATTAAAAACAGACAGCTGGATTTTTATTTGCAACCAACCATTACATTATCTATTGATTTGTGAACGTGTGGTCTTGAAGGAAACCAGAGACTCGGATTGATTGCGGCCCGATCCGTCCCAGTGCGTCCTGGAGATGTTTCTTGAAGACTAAAAAAAATCCCCCAAATTTTAAACTTGCATTAAAGAATGAAAACAGTAGAAAGTTTTGGTGTTGCCGTTGTTGCTTGGTAAGAAAACTTCTTTTTTTTTTTTTTTTTTTTCCAGAGAATCAGAAAGCTGAATAAACAACAAAAACACTGAACACAAACCCGACTGAGACCACAGAAAGACCCTCTTTTCTGGGTCCAGCCTGTCATGGCTGCACTTGGCTGCACTTAATTTAGCGCCACAAAGAGGAGCCCGACTGTACCAGTGTGTGTGTTTGCGGGAGTGAGTGTGCGTTTCGAACAGCATTGTGCAGCGGTTGCCCTGCGACTAGCCCCATAGCTGGTGTGAATATAAATGAGAGAGAACGAGAGTTTTCCACCGCACACAAAGAGGGAAGAGTAGAGGAAGAAAGAAGAGGAAGAGGAGGAGGAATTGTTGCCGGAGGCTGTTTTGCTTTTTCTCTCCTCGGCCATGTTCAGCAGAGGGACTAAAAGTTGGATTATCTCCATCTCTCTTCTTTTACCTTCTTTAATTTGTGTGACCTTGTGAAACATCTCCAGTCCATCTCCACCCCCCCTCTTCTCTGTTTTTAATGCTCTTTTATCCCACCATCATCCTTAACCTTCCTCCCTGTGTCCTGCCATTGTTCCAATCTTCCCCATACATCACTGCTTGCCTCATATCTCTTTCCGTCTCTTTAACCATTAAACACCATCACTCTCTTTTCCCTCCTTCCGTCCTTCTCCCTGCGGAGCGATTGTTTTCCGATATCCTCAGATATGAAGCAGCCCTGCGGCAATCAGTCCTCAGCGTCCCTGTTTCTCTTGGATAATCTGCTTGTTTTTCAGCTACATAAAAATCTGTTGATATATCTGTTTTTCAGAAGAATACATTCAGACCACACTGACTCTGACACTGCACACACACAAATACAAACTCTGTCAAATGTACCAATCCTGCATTCAATCTAAAAGCGTTTGTTGGTAAATACCTTAATCCGTGCAGAGTGGTGTTGCATTAATGTCCTCATTATGCAGAATAGCTGCCTTCAGACCATATATACATTATATAACAGGAGAGGTGGTCCAGATGCTTTAACACACAAAGAATATTACAACTTGGGCAAAAGATCGGTAGATGTCCTCTTAAGTTCTTTTTACTTTCAGATGTTTTACACATAAAGTGTTTGAAAGTTTTGGGCAAAATAGAGAAAATAACTTTTAAAAATGATTGTGCTACTTGAAAATAATGAATGTGGACCCTGAAGAACTCCCTTAAGGAGCCTTTTGAGACCTCTGCTCTAAGTTACCATATTTAGTATGGTATACTTCCTCTAACTGCCTCTATTAAAGCGTCATTAGGACTTGTAATTGGTTTGATTAGTTCTATTTGCCTGATTGTTGTCTCCACACTGATTTCCTGACTGTAATTGTAAATCTCTCTCTTGAAAAAGACACCTTGATTATCTAAAGACGGCCTGATTAAATAAAGTTACTAAATATAAATGTCCCCGAAGTGTTTCAAAGACCTTGTTGAACAAAAGTGATTTCCTCCAATTATATGTAGATTTTCGCTGATGAAGCCACAGAGCTCGAGCATACTCACAAACAATTAGTTTTTTTTCTTTGTATTACTGAAACGTGTCAAAGCGAGCGTGAAGTGAAATCACTTTGTGCTGTAAATTTAGGTAAACTGCCACATTTCTTAACGTCGAATGGTTTCTCAGTTCAGACCTGTTAGTTGCTGAATCTGGGGACAACACTAGATTTTAATCTCACATTACAGTCAGTGGCTGTGCTACAGTTAGTCGACTAACTTAGTCATTAATGTACTTTCCAACACCCAGATTGCGCTTCCATATAGTTTGCAGTGAAAAGGTGTCCTTTTCACTGTATGTCTGGATATATAATTATATTACTGTATGTGTTAGAATGATAATAACAACATAGCAGGAAACCTGTCTGGTCTTTGGTCCCGCAGAGATTCTCTGTCCATATGGTGGACGTCTGTTGTCTCGTTTTGTTGTGTCATTTGCTTTCCAAATCATTAATATTCATTAATATAGCTCTAATCTTTGAAATTGGGTTATTGGCTCCAGTCGAGGTTTCTGCCTCTTTGCACTCGCTCTCTTTCTCATGCGGCTCTTTGACTCAGTCTTCGTGCTGTTGTTGTTGTTGTTGTTGTTGTTGCTGTTGGTGGTGTGTTTAAAAAAGGAAGAAAAGAGAGGACCAAGAGAGAGAAATGAGTTGTGTAAGAGAGACGGAATCGAGGAGACAGCTGTGACGTCACGGCCACTTTAAGTAGGTCAGGCATGAAGTTGTGATGTCTCTTACACTGGAATTGCATGCAGGGACACACCCCCTTTTTCCAAGGCCACAGGAAAATAAACTGCACCCCCCCTCCCTCTGCAGCTGTCTCAAATCCCCTCCCACACACACACACATATACCTTCTTGTCACCATAATCACTGAGATTGACAGTAACAGTGGACTACTATAATCCCAGAGGAGAGGCAGGAACTTTTACTGCCCCCCCCCCCGCTCCTCTTCATCCTCTTCCCTCCCCCTCCTCTGCTTCCTTTCACAAACATCAGCTCTCACCAAAGCCTCTCTACTCGCTCAGACGCTGCCGAGCTATTTTTGATGTTCTTTTGATTTTTTTTAGCCTCAAACAAACCCACTTGTTCTTCATCAGGACTTCACAGCGATGAATTGAAGTCGGGGTTTGTGTAGAAGATTGTGTGTGTCAGCCAGTGGAGGACAAATTTATACAAACCCTTAGGCTGAGGCGAGGGGGGGATGGTGGTAACAGGAGAAGGATGTGCGAGCTCGAGAGAAAACCTGTCAGTGGAGACGCTTAATGTGACAAAACCTTCAAAATAAAAATAATAAGTTATTTACATCAGCTCAGTTTAAATCATTAGAATAAATTATCATGATGATGATCCTCTCCAAATGCTCAGTCCTCTTGGTGAACAAATTAAAAAGATCTCAGAGCACCTTTTTTCTTTAAATGCATATTAATCTAATAATGTTTTAACATTCAGCACATGAACCATAACTAAACTCAAAATGTCCATTTAAGCAGTCCGATTAGAAAGATTTAAAGCCAAAATCTGTTGTTTCCCATCTCAAATAACATGCACTTCACCCCCGTTTTAGAATATTTAACTTAAAGGTCCAGGAATTAAGACAACGATGACCAAATACTTCTTTAGTTGTAAAAGAATCATTTATGTTACTCAAGGTGACAAGTTCTTTTGCATGTAGCTGTCGCAACAATCAAATTAGATGAGGAAGTCAGAAGTGTCAGGTGTTATTTATCCTACAGGTAGAAAGAATTAAATCTGTACCAGCGTGTGGTGTATAAAATGAGTGGACCCAATCCAAAAAACAACACGGCTCATAATATTAAGGTCAAATGAGTAATTCTGGGCAAATCTTCCCTGTTACATAAGAATGCAGTCAAAGTATTTGTGGCATTCTGCTATTTACTCCTTTTTTCCATATTACAGGAACACATATTTATTTACACTCTATCTTTATAACTGTCTTCATTCCTCCCTCGTGGATCTGTAAAGTGACATGCTCAGATCGGTTCTACCTTTTTCCCCCAGTCGAGTCTACTCATCTGGTTCAAATGACTAAAACATGGTTTTTGACCAACGTGTTGCTGTAATTATACTCATTCTGTCTAAGAGCATAATCTCACCAGCATCATCAGAGTGTGCTGTGACTCGTTAATCCCAAGTGTGTCAGCTCAGCGCCTGCAGAGCAAAAGTTGAAGTAAGGTCTCTGTTCGACGCCGTCAGTGATGGTGAAAGTGACAGATATGTGACAAAATATTGGTTTAAAGGAAAACACTTCCTCCTCAGAGCCAGCTTGCTCCTCCTGTGGAGCACGGCTTCAGGTACAGCTTCAGTCAAATCACACTTTGGACATTCGTTTTGAGGTTTTCTTCCGAGCTTTTTACCTTTTTCCAGTTATCAACACTAACCCTGGTGGACGGCTGCCAGCGGGGGGTCGGCGGTGGTGTGGTGGGGGAAGAGGGGAGGAGGACCTGCGTGCATGATTTTAGGGGCGCACACAAAGAGCAGCTGGGGTCATGAGGTCAACTACAGTGATTAAAAAGAGCCTGGTTTCGCCGACAAAGGCCACCAGCGACCAACTGGAGCCGCGGCACTATTATCCAGTCAGTTCTGAACTCGTAGAGAGGGGAGGAAGAGACGGGCGGATCAAAGCGACTATTCACAAAGAGCTTTTTCTCGAAACAAGGGGGACGGAGGACAAGAGAGACTGAACTGCTGAAGTGGAGCTAAAATGAAGGTGGAAGAGATGGAAGTTAAAAAAAAAAAACAGCCAGGATGGAGGAGACGTGCTCACAGCCTGCTACGCCTTGTGACTTGATATTACTGTATTCTTTAAAATCCAGAAGATCAAAGCCACGATGACGTCCATCGCTTCTTCTCAAGAAAGATAAGAAATGTGAGAGATTTAAAAGTAAAGAAGCCGGAGCAAAGTCTTTCTCCTTTGTCTGGGTATCTTCAACGCTGCAGGAGAGCACGAGTTGTTGAGGATGATGGACTTCAGGGAGCTTGAAGTCTGAGCAACAGCCATCTCTCTGGCATTTTATTTTTTATTTTCTGGGACGGACTGGTCCATAATTTTATTTTATTTTTATTTTTCATTTTAAGTTTTATATTTTCTCATGCCCATATTCATTACACTGTGCTCATCCTCCATTCAGTCCACTCATGTTGAAAAATAACACTTTGTATGGTAATTTTTTTTAACCTCAGTATTTCTCAAAGCTGCTACCAACAGTGTTTTTATATTAACCGTGAGTTTAATAACTAGATGTAAATGTGAAAGGGCACAACCATTTTAATAAAATAAAAGTGAATTATCATCTGATGCTGCAGCTGCTATATCTTGCAGCCAATTGTTTTTGTTTCCCGACGCGCACCTTTAACATTTCAGCCCATTCTTATTAATCAGTCAGTGCTGTTTTCAGGTCCACGGTGCACTTCCAGTTCATTACAAAATGGCCACCAGACGATGTTAGCATGAACATAACGTGAAGCATTTGGAGGCAGACAGTTCCCTCAGTAGTTGGTAGAGAACAAAAAGTGAGTTGGTATTGCATTTGATTAATCAGGTGGACAGAAACGTGAGTCCAAATCACTTCCAATGTTTTCTGTGTTTTGATTGTTTAAATATAACGAGTGCAAATGCAACACTACTGCATGTCGGTGTTGTGATGGCAGATGATTTGTGCTGCCCCCAAGTGGGCTGTATGAATATAATTTCATCTTTCAAAATAATTTCAAAATCAATCTGCTATTTTAATTTTTTTTTCTTTTTTTTTTTTATACCTGGTCAAACGTTTCTTTGGCGTATCGATGGGTATATGTGTGTTTGTGGGCTGGAAGCAGATGGGATCCCGTGAGACAGACCTAGAAATAGTTCGTTGGATTTGAGCTGAAATGAAAACATGTGGCTGATATCTTTTCCGGCCCCTTGGTTGAGTACGTTGGCAGGCTACCTGAACCTCCCCCGGCTCTCTCTGTTCAATTGTGGCTAAGCTGAAATTTCATCATCTTAACAGCACTATAGTGAATTACAGCACACAGGCAGGCATTTGACTGACACGGAGGGTCAACTTAATTATAATAGAAAGGAGCAACCAGTGCAATCAACAGTTTAACTGAGACGCAAAGAGTTTTTTAAAACTGTGTTAAATGCCTCAGGGGCCACTGGATGCTTTTTCATTTTGAATATAACATTGCATGAGCAGCCAGCCGAGTCATTTCCTCTCCTGCTCGACATGTAGCTGTTTTATCAAAAAACAAACACGAGCTTTTCCAGGCTGATTGTTCTCCCCTATTTAACGTGTCCAACACTTCGTTTTTATTGTGTGCTCCACTAACTGACATGTTTGCGCTAAGAGGGATTTATGTGTTTGGCCCCGTGTTGGTAGGTGAAGTCAAAAAATGCCATAAATCCCGACAGACCGCAGACGCAGGTTTTGTATTCAGAACTTGGATGTGGACAAGGAGGAAAGTTTTCATCAGCCACTGAACCTGCAGGAAGCTCACCGACAGACATTTTGCTCCGTAGAGTCCTGGTGCTCCATCGCTGATAGCTCACACAGCAGCCTTGGCCCGGGACCTTTTTAAAGTCCTGTACCAAAGGTCACACAGAGGTCAGGACAGATGGAAGGTGGTGGTGGGGGCGCTCTTCCATACCAAATGTTGTCAAATGAGTTTCAGCTGTCTGGCGACGATAGCGCGGCCAGTTGTTGCTTGGAGAAATGTAACTGATGCTATCTGTTGATGGAGGAGGACATGCGTGTGAATCTTTGAACTCCAGGGCCATTTAAATCCGTCTTAAGCGGTTTCTAAAGATAGACTGAACTGTGAGGCAGTTCGTTGGTTTCAACTAGAAATCGTGAATAAAATCATCCACAGCAGACGAAAGTCGAGGATGCCGAATCACTGCGATCTAACGAGCGAGCATGGCCGGCAGAGGGTGTGCGTTACGTCACCTGAAAGCCGTTTAATCCAGCCAAGCTGTACAGCTGGTGGGCCAAGATAAGCAGCGAGCACTGAAGTAGAACTGGAAATTGACACAGAGCACGTCTGCGACTCTCACCGAACATACTGTTCCTGCTTTTAATCGTGCAAATAATGCAGCGAATTGCTTTAACTACAGGCCCACAGACAAAAAGTGAAAAGGAAAGTTTTTTTTTTTTTTTTTTTTTTTTTCTGAACCGCAGACCTTTCTGAGGTGGAGTTTCAGCACATGGTGGGAATATGTCAGTTTTTAATCCACTCAAGCGTCACGCCGTGCTCATTCAGCTCTTTCCACGGGAAACAGTCCACTGGAAGACCGTTAAGATTTGCTGCATTTAGACAACTCGACAAAATCCTCAAATATTACAAATGTTGTAAGGGCGTCCCGTTTTATGGCAGGATAGAGAAATGAATGCCGCCACGGAAGCTGGAAGAAATTAGTAACAGCAATAACACACCAAGTGTTTGCAGTTGAAAAATAAGACCGGTGTTGTCACCTCCAGAAAGATTCAAATTTACAGTCTGGTCTCACTGTAGACGCGACTGGAAAGCTCATACAGGAAACCAAAATGGCCGTCGAATTTACGATACAGGTGTGTGTGTGTGTGTGTGTGTGTGTGTGTGTGTGTGTGTGTGTGCCACTTGGGGAAACCATGACTAGACTTACATAACCACAGCGCTGATGAGTGATGTCCTGCTTCTCCCTGGCTCTGCTCCGGGTCTGGACCACAGTGGGACGACATGCTTCCTGTGTATTTTTCCCCTCTGCCACTCGATGAAGAAGCTTATTATGTATTCAGGAGCAGGAAGCGGATTTATGTAACTCTGGTATTTCATGGTTAAAGGCGTTCATTCATTCATCGCTGTTTCCAGGTCGCCGGGGGGCGGGGTCACCATGGACAGGTCGCCAGTCCGTCACAGAGACAGACACACACCAGCAACCACTCACACTCACACTCGGACCTGCGGACAGTTTAGAGTCACCAGTTAACCCAAACACTCTCCACACAGAGAAGCCCCAGGCCGGGAATCGAACCCGCGACCTTCTTGTTGTGGGGCTACAGCGCATTTAGACTAAAACTAAGTAATGTCTGCATCATGACAGGTTGCTGGATGAATGCTGGATGCAGATTTGTGTAGCACATTGTCGATCTATCTATGTGAGTGTGTTCATATAATTTTAGATTAAATTTAGTGTTAATTAATTAATTTTTACAGATCGACCAGTCCAGTAAAAAATGTAGGTGTCTTCCTCTTCCTCCACTTCCGGTCCAGGTTCGGACTCCAGGTGTGTTTATTTACCTGCAGGCTCGCGTCCAGGCGGGAAAGCTCAGAGCTGCACGAGCTGAACAAGAATGGACCGTACCAACGTGAAATCTGCGACGGGGGGTGGAGGAGGTGGAGGAGGAGGAGGAGGAGGAGGAGGAAGAAGGAGGAGGTGGGCGAGCCAGACAGAGAAACACGCTTCTTTCTCCAGATTTCAGTCTGGGTTCAAACAGGCGCCGTGACGAGACGAGGTGAAAACATCCAACCCCGCCTTATTATTTACTCTTTATTTATTTATTTATTTAAGGCAACTTTCTTTTGTTACCCCCCCCCCCCCCCACCTACCTCCCTCCCTCCCTCCCTCCGTCGCTCCATTGATTGACTGCTCCATGTTCTCCTCTCTGAGAGGAAAATAAAACAACAGCAGGAGGAAAGGACGGCGGAGGAAAGAGAGGAATAACCGGAGAACAGCGCGCAGACCGGGGGGACCGACTGGGAGAGCCGCTTATTTTTATTACACACACATTTTAGAGCTGCCAGCTTTTGTGTGGAGATTTTTTTGATTCCCATCTGCAGACCGAAAGGTGAGTTGTTGGTTTTTTTTTTTTGTTTGTTTGTTTGTTTCTGTTGTTATTAGAAATACACAATTGTCCAGTCGTTTATTATTGTTTCTCCCCCGTTAAGTTGTGTAAGGAAGGGTGAATGTGTAGGGATGTAAGGTGCACCCCCCTCCCCCATTAAATATTACAAACCGATGTCAAAGTAATCTGTGACCCCCCCCCCCCTTCGTCTGTCAACAACATGATTTGTTATAATAATAATAAAAATAAAGACATGGACATTTAAACACCTCCCTGTAAGAAGAAGTGCAGGAAATACACCATTAACTTTTGTCTTTCTTTATTTCGCGTGCACGTGAGTTGGTTGAGGGTGTGCATGTTATTGACGTGCACATGTGGTCTTTGTCCCCCCCCCCCCCCCCTTCGACCCTGCCATGACAGCTCAATGGCACGGCTCGGCCCGGCTCTCCTGCAGACTGAATGTAGGCTAGTATTGACATCCGCCGTGCAAACCTGACCCCCCCCCCCACCCAATAAAAAAAAAACAAAAACTCCCCCCTCATCCTCCCCCTCCCTCCATCTCTTGTTTATCACCCGACAGCTCTCTTCCTTTGTGTTTAAAGCTGTTCAGCTGCACCTTTTATTTATTATTATTATTATTATTATTATTATTATTATTGTGTGTTTTCTCTCGGGAGGCAGCTAGTTTGGACTGGGGGCAGTTAGAGAGGGGGGGTGGGGTATGATGGGTGTTTTGGCGCGCCAGAAGTGGGTGTTTGTCAATGTCAAATGGAGGTGTGCCCCCCCTCCCCCCCCCCCTCCTTTGGGTGCGTTCACTGGCCCCCGGATTAAAGAGCTGCACTCCCCCCGAAAAGACGCGTTTTCTAAGACTCCCCTTTTTCTGGCGACCGAGCAGAAATGTTTTGCCTCAGTGTGACGTGCCAGACCAAGGACACACACACACACACACACACACACACACACACACACACACATGCACTCACTCACTCACGCACGCGGAGCGCGGGTGAATAGTGCGTGGCCACAGATGCATGCGCGCACTCGAGCTATGTGAGAAATCACAGGCTGAGTGGAAACATGGAGCAGCAGCAACACACTCACGGACACACAACAATGTGTGAACAATGTTATTGTGTGTGTGTGTGTGTGTGGTGGGCGTGGCATTGTGTTACCAGCCCCGTGTCCATGTTTTCATGGCTTGTCTATTTCAAATTAATTTCCAGCTTTACGCACAAAAGACAACACAAAGATTGAGTTGTGTGCTGCTGTCAAGTGTTTGTTTGCAGGTGTTGATGATGATGATGATGTTTTTTTTTTAAAGGGTCAGTTCATCCAAATCTCTCCGCTGCACATGTTTTTGGTTTGATCTGCTGAGGTTTTGTGACACCTCTGAGATTCATGCCTTTCCCACAATGCATTGTAGGTGCTGCTCAAGTCGATGAAAGCAATATCCTGCGAAACCTGCCACATTTCGTCACTGGGGACGTTTTCCTGCGAGACTTATTCTTTAGTTCCACTGTGCCATCAAAACCTAAGCCAATTTTTCAGCCATTTGGGAAAACACTTCAACAGGATTTTAGGTCCTTAGTTAAAACCAGCCTCAAAACGAAATTGTTTCCAAATTATTTTCCAAATGTTGCTACCCTGAGTATGATCGGTGCAAATAACGTGTTTGCTATCTCCGCTGTAGAGTTGAACTCAAAATATTTCAGATTAAACGTCCTTTAGCTGCTCGTCTTTCCTCAGGTCCGTCTCCAAAGGAGGCCACTGTCGTCTGAGTCAGAGGACATCATGTTGGTGCCGAGATGTTTTTAAAGGCTGTCTGCTTCTCACAAATTATTAATTACCATTTATAGCGGCCATAAGAACAAATTGCCCTGTGATGCATTTTAACAGCTGCAGAAACAATCTTGTCTTTGCCACGAAAGCCCATTCTGCATTAGAGAGTCCATAAAATATTTAGCTTTTATGCTGAGAATTTATTAGACTACTAAAATCTCATTTATTAACATTTTTTATTGATCCTTTTAGTCTTGTTCAATAAAAGAAGGCAAATATGTAATTATTGGTTGACATTTTATCATCTTATTGGTCAAATGAATCCACAAGAATCTGAAGTTACTGGCTTTCGATGTTCACCAACTTTGTGGCCGCCGTTGGTAGGTAATCCCGTGCACTCCCCAGATGACTGAGTTAGTAGCAGAGGTGGCGTTATGTCGAGCGAGCCGGGGGCGTTGACGTGCTACAGTGTTGATTTGTGGTGTTTATCTGGAATCGTGTCATACGCGTCATTCAGGGCCAAAAATAAACTCATCTACTGAAACAGTCGCTGCATCCCCCGATTGTTTGTGACCTGATCAGACTGATAATCCAAGGACAGCAACTTGTTATTATGATTAAACCATGGCGGACGGAATAGTAGATGTTTCACTGTCTCAGCACCATTGAACTTGTCGCTGTGCTGACTATTGACCCATCTGACCTCATTACGGACTCGCTGTCCCGTCACTGGCTGCGTTTATTTGGACGGTTCGGGACATTTCGACTTTCACCACTCCACACAGACTCCGCTCGAACTTCCACAGAGTTCCCAGCACATTTTTTTTCCCCAACAGATTTTGATGCTGTAAGTTTCAAAGCTGCCACGTTCACGCATGTTCTGTTAGGTGGGTGAAACCAGCTAGTGACATTTTTAGGTGGTTAAAAACAGCACAACTTAATAAAATGGAGGAAAATTGCACGTTTCCTCCGTTTGACAAAGTAGAAAAACTCTGGCTCAAGTGCATTCAGACTGTCACCTTGCCTGTTGGCTCTACAAATATTAACATTTACTCCTGCACTGTTTGCTAATCCATCAGCAGTGGAAAGACGATTGGTTTGACCTGTTGAAGTGGCCATGGTCGTACACTGGTGAGGCATTGAAGTTTAAACTATTTTTATTTCCCGCTTTGATTATTGTAGTTTCACATTTGGAAGGTGAAACTGACCCCTCTGACCAGCCTTTACCGATATAAACCCGTGGAATATTAGTTTTTTTAAGCGAATAATACATTTATTCAGATTTTTATACTAATTTATTGGCTTTACACGCATTATGTAATTGCAAGCTTTTAAAGGTTGAATGCTGCAATGAAATGGAGGTACTGTAGAAGATGTCGCTAACAGTGTTGATAGGTAGATGAACGTGAGGATGTGCAGGAAACTAGGCCAGTAAACAACTATAATATCAAGTGTTGCCTCAGAGGTGGAATCAGGTCCCAGAATATGATCATGATGATCATGATGGTTGTGCATGCTAACTGCTGGGTGTAAATGTATATGTCAGTGTTGCATTACAAGCACTGCATCAGTGTGTAGCTGTGATGCCAAGCTGCTGATTAAATGTGAAGAATTATGGTAGGTGGGTTGTGTTAGTGTTGGAGTGTGCTTCAGGGCTGATGCTGGTTATGGAGCTGATAATTGCCTCTTTAGATTTCGGGTTTTGTTTACTGCTCAGTTTCATCACAAGTGCTGGAGGGATGATGGCCAGATTAATTGGTTTACTTTTGGAACAATAACATAGAAAATATCGTGATGTAAATGTGTAATGTGAAGAAATTGCTCATGGTTAAAACGTCAACAACAATTTCCTGCTGACATATAGACAAAGGACATTTAGCTGCTGCCTATTCTTCATGTTTGACTGCCATTTTCATTATTATCTCCAAGTTTATCCATAAGAAGCATTAAAGAAGGAGACAATTGGCTGAAAATATGAGAGTCTGAGGCTAAAATTAAAGTTTAAATTTGTTTTCAGTTGCAGTTTGCAGTAAAAAGCCGAGTCTAGATGCAGCAATATGGTTCGATGAGTTGCATCCATGAAGAAGAATCCCTCATGTCTTTTTTTTTTTTTTTTTTCCTCGCTCCACTTGTGTCTTATGCGGCCCATCTGAGTGCAGTTACTGTAACTAACACTGTCTAATGTTGCACTTCTGCCCGCTAGCACCTGCAGACACACTGATTCCTCTGTGTTGACTGTAATTTCAGCTCAGCGTGTTAAAGCCCGGCCAATGTGACACGAGAGAGCGTTGAGAGTGCAAAACAAATTCTGAAATATGTGCTCAGTAAAAATGAATGGCTTTGGAGAGAAACCAAAGCACGGCGAACACAGCTGAAGTGTTTCTCCCACTCAGACCTGCATCCCTGGCTCTGTTGGTGTTTCGTAAAGCCCAGTTATTGAAGAAAACGCTCAGATCAGATTCATGCCTAGAACTGAACCGGTTGTAGGAGATATGTATGTTTAAACGCGTGAAACATGTGAAGAGAGGTCAGATATTCTGATCCAACTCCTCGTGTTTCTGTTTGGCAGCGGAGCACACTAGAGCCTGCTTTTGCAACATGAGCTCAGAAATATTTTTACAGTCCGTATAGTGGAGAGACTCACCGCGTAGGCGTTTGAGATCAGACTCGTCTGAACCAATTCTGACCATGTGGACAACATTTTTGCTCATTGCTCATCTGAATTGTTAAGTCTGGGGCAGTCCTGGTGTCGAGTGCGTTTGTATAAGAATGTGAATTTTATTTCTAATCTTTTTTTTTTTTGTTTCCTCTGTAGGAGTTAAAGCAGAAGAGTCTCAGCATCTGGGTCAGTGCGTATGGATTTTATGATGTGTAGGTGTATGAGATTACAGCAGTCTTCATATACAGGCATCTAGGCCAGTGTGTGTAAGTGTGTACGCTTGTTTCTGTGTGTTTACGGAGGGCTGCTCAGTCTTTGCCCCGATGGATAGAGGCCAGGTACAGATAGGCCGGGCAGCACAAAGCCTTGTCTGTTCCCACGAGTCCGAACGGCCCCTCACACACCCTATTTATAGACAAAAACTTCCTGAACTCCATTCACATTTCTCAGGTCGGGTGTGTGTGTGTTTTTCTTTTTCTTCTCTAAAATAATGTTGTGTGCAGTGCAAAACAGACACAATCACTCTCTGTGACTTTAAACAGAAATGATCAAAATGTGTCCAATATGTGCATCCAGTCCGGGGCTGTCAGAAGCAATGGGCTCAATGTGAGTGTGTGTTTTTGTGTTTTTTTTTTTTTTTTTGTGTGTGTGCTGAGCATTCCACAGCGCGCAGTTACATAATCGTGAATGTTTGTCAATAGATCCACAGGCAGAGGAAGAGCCGAGCACATCGTGAAATAAATGGCTAAAAAACATGTTAAGCGGAGGGAACGTTCCTCCCCTGCTGCGACGCACAATGTCCATGTGTAGTGTGTGTTTATGTGGAGCGGATTGTCTGCGGTTGTGTCACAAATCTCCTAGCAACAGGCGCCGGCTGCCATGATGGCAGTCCACTGAACAAATGGCTGTAGGACACAATCAGATGAATCTGTGGAGAGAGGAAACGGCTACCTGAGCGTTCATCTGTTCAGACAGCAGATTATTTAAAATCATTAAGTCAGAGTGTTAATAACTCCGATAATTATTATTAAATCAGTTAAAAGCATTGTGAATTACTTTGCATCTAAAATGAAGAAAAGGTGAATTTAAAATCACAAATTTGTTTAAATCACTAGTTGGTCTACTGACAATTCTATATATAAAAAAAATAACATTGCATGAAAGGGAGTGTGTTGTTTTATTCATATTGTCCATAATTATAATAAACTTTATTACTAGAGTGCTTTTCCATAAAGTGTTTCAATGTTTTATCTTTTTTTTTTGTCTTATAGACAAATAAATTGCTAAATAAATACAGTTTAGCAGGTAAAAGAAAATAACGAAACATAATAACAGCAGTTCTTTTAAGCCAGAAAAGAAAAGGTCATGCATACGAGTTGCCTTTTAGTAACTAACAGGAGACGACATTGATGTATTGGTTTATAATTTTCCTGCTTAAGTTTAAAGAATTCATATAATTTGGTGGAGATTCATCATCTTTTATTCACCGTCATCTCATTTGAGTCTCTGAGACAGTCAGACTGCGAGGAGGAGACATTTATTGGTTATTTAGCGTTTGAGTCTGGACATCCAGTTCGTTATTTCATTTATCTGCATGGTGGTTCTTTCATTAGCTCCTCATGTGAGTTCATAACAGCAGCAGTTAGTGATGTTTCTGCAAATCTCTGAGGCAGAGCAACATTTTCCCCTCGTAACAGTCAGATAGCGTAGAGGGCGGAAAGCCAAACGGATCGTGTGACACACAGGTTGTAGATAAGGCACAAACGCTTGGCGTGGACGCATAAACAGTTCTGTGAGTTTGGTGTGAACGAGCTCGACTGACCTGAACCACATCCAGCATCAGGCGCCTTTTTGGCGGCTGAAGCGGCGCGCTGGACTGTCGAACGAGTCTTATCACCCAGCGGGAGGGCACTTACGCTGTCGTGGCTGAATGGGAGCAAATCCCTGCAGCCATGCTTCCAAAACGCAGTGGAAATCATTTCCAGAAGAGCGGTGGCTGTTTCAGTGGCAGATTAACTCCCACAGTTTGAGAGTGAAATGTTCCGCAGTCACTTTTGGGTGCAAAGCTTCGCTGTCCGTACACGAGAATTAATTACAGTTCGTGTTTTGGACTATTTGTTAGGCTTTTCTTGATGCTTCTACAGTACAGAACAGGATTGAATAAACCCTTGAGCAAGGCACTAAATCCTCCCCTGTGGCCTAAAGCAGTAGATTAACAGGCTGAGACACTGATAAGAGTATAAACCTTGGCTGAACAGGCTTCAGTGGGTAAATAAGATTAAACAGAAGTACAGATAAGGTTTTCTGAGCAGACACTAAATCAGAACTAATATATAACCACCCTGTGTTTGTCTTGTATGTTATGTTACGTGCTCTGCTAAGAAATGCGGTTCTGCTGTGTTTTCTCTGTCAGCTCACAGCCATTGACTCCAACATATCAATTCACATTGGCTTGAAGGTCAATTTGTGTGTGTGTGTGTGTGTGTGTGATCACGTGCTCGTCTGTCGGCTTCCGTCCTGAATTCAAACGATTGATTCAGCTGTCTGTTTTTTAAGCACTCGCAGGTCTGACTAAAGGGACCATTGTCTCTTGGACATGATTCGAGGAGGTAATTTCGCTTTGATGCTTTCACACATCTACGGAGCGAACAAACGGAGGGGCCAATCTGCCGGTGGCAATTAGATACTAATGGGTCAATGTCACTGAGGGACAGAGCGCTTGAATTTCAAATAAACGCAGAAAGCAAACACGAGCTGGCCGTTGGTAGGAATTTCATGTTTGTGCTGCACACGGCCTCCATTTCACAATTTAAGTAAGAAATTTGCACTGCTGTTCAGAAAATTACAAGCCTCACGTCCTCTACGTTGTGTTTAACTCACATATATTAACATTGAATTGAAACAAATTTTTCAAAGCCTCATCTTTAAGAGGAAACAGCTGGTGTTTATGCTTTAAGTCAAGCTCAAATTGACATCATGTCATTTTTTTAGGATGGAACAGTCTGCAAAAAAAAAAAAAAGAAAGATCACATTTTGATTATTTCGGGTTACATTAAGATCACAACATGAATCATAACTTCGGCTCAAATTGTTATCTTCTTTGTTTCATTCTCAATAAAAAAAAAAATAAAAGGGAAAATAATAATGATGTGGCTTTTGTTGGGTCGTGAACCGAATAAATTAAATTTGCTGGTTGTGGAGCCGCATTGCTTCAATTATAGAATATTGCGACATATTTTACCTGTGATTTGGTTTTTACTCCTTCTCATATAACTTTGGGAGTTATTTGATTGATTGCTCAGCCCTGAAAATAAACCTATTAAGTGATGTACGCTATCACACAGGCGTATTTTCCAGAGAGTAGATAAGTATTTTGACATAATAAGTGCCTTTGGTAATTTTCTATATTTTATTTGAAAGAGAATAATAAATCTCACAATCTGGATTCTATCCTGATTATATTTGGATGTGGCTCTAGTGAACTGAATTGATTAAAGCTTGTCAAAGGGCACTTTCAGCGTACAGACGGATAGACTGGATGTCTCAGCGGAGGTGAGGTCATGATGGAGTGAATAATGGGCGGCCTGAAAATGAAAAGGAGAGCAGAGTTGAGCTGCTGAGTGACGCGCGGCTGAGGATTTGAGAGGACAAGTGATGCACCAAGAGGCGGAGAGAAAGAGGGCCTTTCCAAGCTGCTCTTTTATGTGTGTGTGTTGTTTGGAGAGCCAAGGTGATCAACAAGCGCCCATCCAACACCGTGGGAAGCGGTGCAGGAGACTTTTAGTGCAGAGAGTAAGCACAGGCTTGGCTCGGAGAGGAGACGAGGGCGCTTTGGCTCCTCTCTGGGTCTCCATGGCGGCTGTTTGCGTTCTTTCCAGACATTTGTCGCTCATTTTCTGCTCTGGGACTGTGTTGTGTCCAGCAGGCCTAGCAACAGCCACCCAGCCTCCCCTGCCCCCCTTTCCCCAACAAAAAGAAGTCAAATTCACTGTGGATGAAGTGGATGTTATCAACATATACAAGACAGATATAAACAAATGATGTGACATGTAATCATAAACGTCTGCATGGAAACAGCACTACATCCAAATGTAAAATAGCTGAAATGTAATTTCGGCTGCGTATTGTTTATGCTTATTCACTCTTCTAATTTTTTTTTTAATCACAGATTAATCTTTGTTTGCCTGATGCTTCCCTGGTGGGCCCACATAACATCTGATAAAGTGGCTTTTTGGGAGGTTTATTATCATCAACTCTCGTTATGGTTTACTCGAATCCAGCTTGATCAGAGGAAAGGCTAGGTGTTTCCCACGGCTCCCAGGGTTTGAGCTAAGCTACGCTAAGTGCACCGGTGACTTTAGTTTAATAGACACACTAAGGTTTTGTTGATCTTCATTTTCATCTTTCAGGAAGTAAATAAAACATCAACATTTCCATTTGTCACTTGTGTTTATTGTAGGTGCTGCAGAGAAAACTGGACTCTGGTTTATTGCAGCACAGTGCTGAGTTGTTGAATTTAAAAAGGCAGAGCTGCACATCATGTAAACCTGACAGTGTTAACTCAGGTGTTACTTGCTACATGACAAAAAACAGACCCGGTGCTAAAAGTGTTTGTCCTCAGCACCCTGGTCTCTCCATGGTGTGTACATTAGTGTGCGTCAGCAGCGTGACAAATGTTCAGAGGCAATTGTGTATGTGTGTGTGTGTGTGTGTGTGTGTGCACAATGGTCGGGTGAAAATCATAAATCTCTGGTGACTTAATTTAGAATGGCAAAAGAAGCAACACGACTTTTCCCCGCCACGTTGGCTTGTTTTTGTTGATTCAGTGGCTTCACAAGTGTGCGTCGTCTTTTTCACCTGTGTGAGATGTGGTATGAATCCGGAGAACAGGTTGCACGTGGCACATTGTGTTAGCTATGCGTGGTTTGTTAACGTTATGTTTATGCAGCACTGAATCATCTCTTAGCCGTTTTAACTTGATCGCACGGTTACAGAAGAGCGTTTAGCAGCTGGGGAGTCTGCAGAAGTTATTGTTGTACAAATAACAAACTGTCATTTTTACAAGGTGATAATGTGTTAATGTTCCCAAGGGGTCAACATTTGAATTATTATGAGTTTAAATTACCAAAATGGAGGTTTTAACACCAAAGTCCCAGCATGCCATTCCCCTCCACACTTCCTTATAAAACACTAAAAACGGCGCTGATATCAAAGTGTAATACCAGTCTGATTGGGAGAATCACAGAAATCTTGCAGTCAAATGTCTAAACAACCTTCAATAACAGTTTGTGCTTCGGATTTGAATGATGATATTGAGTTTGTGTGTGTGTGTGTCATAGATGAGAAAACCTAGAAGGACGGATACACCATGCCCTCTCACCAGCGTAAACGCCTTTCGGTGTCAAGGAAGCCGTGCGTGTCCCCTGAATGCCACAGGTTTAGTCTTTCAGCATTTCAGCCTTCAGCCTACATTCTCAATATAGGTGACCTCAATGCTCAGTGCCCTACATTAGCACTGTTTATTTGTCTGGTTGTGTGAATCTGGGTGTCTGGGGCGCGTCTCTTTGTTCGGAGCTGCAAACACTGATGGCAGCCCAGAGAGAGAGAGTCCGCCAGCAGAGCTGTTTTCACTCCTCTGTAAGATGGAGAAAAAGAAAAAGCAAGGAGGGGGGGGGGGGGGGAGGCAGAAAGAGGAATGGTAGAAATGAGACAAAGACTTTCAGTGAGACCAAGGCGAAGGACGGTGACTGGCAGAAATCGAGAGACGCAAAAGCAAAGTCAGCAGCTGGACAAAAGATGGATGGAGAGGAAGGAGGATGAGTGGAGGGCCGGAGGGAGGAGAGATTAAAATAAGAACTTGGAGGGCAGACAGACTGTGAAAGAGTTCTGTTTGTTATATCAGCTCTGGGAGCAGCAATATTTTTTGTAATGTTACTGATCAGTTTTCCTACAATTTCACAGTCTGTGTTGTTTTTCTTTTCTGTGAAAAGGAATTCATCACTAATTACAGCAACGCAAGTTCTTATAATTGCCACTTTGCCAACAATTCAAACTTTCCCTGAATATCAAAGATTTTAAAAGATGGAAACGATTTTTTTTTTTTTTTTTTTTTTTTCTGGCCTTTTTGGAGCTTTGAGCGGCCTGCTGCTGCTGCTGATTGCCTGTTTCTTGTTTCCTCATCGGCGGCTCAGCAGCAGAGCATCAATGCAATCTAAATGTAAAGCTTTCATGCAGTGCGTTCACGGAGGGCTCTGCTTCGATTCTCTGCGGGTAACTTTTACTCTGGTACCTTCAAGCAGGGAGATGAAATGTGCAGACAGAAAGCAGATCACCGGACATGAATGAGAAAGTTGCTCCAAGCGTTGGCTCTGTATCTTTAATCTATTTTGTAAATATACAATATTGTGATTAGAGCTGTCGTATTAAATTTTGATTACACAATTATTGTAGCCAGGAGAACTCACATTTCCATGTCCTGTGATTCTTCACCACTATAATAATAAAAGATCATTTTAAAGACGTAGTAATAAATATTAGTAGTTCTATTAATCAAATTTGATTTTAACTTTGTTTATTTTGCTGCCAAATGAATCAGACTCCAGTAGGAGTGTACAGAAGTGGAGAGAGTCTGTGGCCACAACTGTAGAAACATGAAATGGCTTCAAGATGGACTTTAAACGTCATCGTGGTTGTGACACCTCTAATCGTGATAGTAATACATTTTTATTCTGGTCTCATCCAGGAAATTTAAATGCCAAAATAATAATAATAAAAAAGTCAAGCTCCATTTCATTGATGCTAAAATGTCCTGTGAATCACAGAGCATGTTTGTTATTTCTGGCACATGGTACGCAGTCGAGTGTATCAAATTAAAAGCTCCAGCCAACCCTGAGGGCGACACGTGTGTGAGCCCGTCACCGGCCTACCTGCTTGAAGCCAGCTTGTTTATTTGAGTGGGTTTGTAACACAATTTAAGCCTGAAGAGGTTCCATTTGGATTGCTTCCGCTCAGTCTGGCAAAAATAAAAGCAGAGCAAGTGGGAGAAGGCCAGTGGTGGCTTTGGCTTTTTCCTGGAAGCAATATGAACTAACCCTTTAAGTCTTTATGGCTCATTTACCAAACTGGTGCTCTAGCAGGCAGATCCAGGAATTATTTATCACTTTGTGAGATTTTTTTCCCCCGCATTTTAATCAATATCTCAGATTTTAATGTATAAAATCATCTGACTTTTGTGGTGGTTGTATCCAAATTATCGCCTCGCCCATCCCAGTGAGAAAGTGGGAGCTACTTCTCTGCTCAAGAGCGCTCGGGCTCAATTTTCCAAATTCATCCTTCACAAGAAAACCACAAGCACAACCTTCAATGTTTATCAGCAAGGAAACATCAGCTTTTCAGATTTGGGCATCATCCTCTGGCGGCGTCCAATCGGAGCCCGACTATTCGCCGAAGCGTCGGCATCACAGTCTTAGCGCAGCTGTAATCAGCTTCTGCAGAGGAGGAGCGGCTGCTGGCAGCACGAGGCCACAGTTACTGTGTGGTGACTTTGCATTGCATGAAAGGATGAAGAGACAGAGTGATGCAGCAGTTTGGGAGGAGGGGCGGGTGGGGGATTGCACCGTGTTGCAGTGTGACGGCCCGGGAGCAGTGGCCCACAGAAACGCCACCGCTCTGCGTGATTCTGAACGTGCAGGAAGAAACAGACAGGGACTGATTTAGCCAGAGAAATGATGCATACATCTGATATCTGAAACACGAAACCTGCTCGGTGCAACAGATGAACCGAACAACTGTTGTCCGACAGCTACAATGTGGAAGTCGTGTACGGGCAAATGCAAAGGCTCCTTTTTGTTTCCGTCCCTTTCACAGATATCAGTGCGTTCCCGTTCTCTCTCCAGGGCTTTCGGTCGCCCCTCACTTCTTTCTTTCCCTGCAAATCTGTCCTTTTCTCTCCCTCACTCTTTCTCTCTCCGCGGTGACAGACGGCGCCTCCTGTGCAGTTACAGTTATCTGTCGCTCCAAAACACACTGACTCAGAGAGAAGCAGGACTAAAGAGAGAGAGAGAGAGTATCAGGAAACTGTGTGGAGACGAGAGAGAGAGATCAGCTAACTTATCAGTTAATTTATGAAGAGTTTGCTTCATCATCATCACAACTTTTCTCACACATTCTAGCATTTTAATCTATTAAATATAATTATAACTTCTAATTTGTGCTTTTGGAGTTTTGTCTCTTTTTTTTTTGGCTGGTTTTTGTCACTGTTCCTGTTAAATCTCAATAAAACAAATGAATTGTCGTTGGAAATGATCCAGAGTTTGAACTTCCCCTTCGTATCCTCCACAGAGCACAGAGAGACAGATGAACTTCGACACCTGTACTGGCATGCATAGTTTGAATGAAACGTTGAAGTGGAGTTCTTTCAGCTTTGACTCAAGCTGAATGTTTCGAACTTCATTCAGCCTTCGTTCTTTAAACAGACGCACACTTTCTCCTTTGCTCAGATTTTAGTCATGCCCAGTCAAGTCGGCTGTGTGTCCTCGCACAGGTAACATTTGCATCGATGCATATGTAATTGGGTTTGTTGCTGAAGGCGCATTAGCTGCAGTAAATCCTGCATGGCTAAGGAAGGGACGGGGGGGTTTGTGAGCTCTGAATTGTTGCTCATATAAAACAAGCCTGAACGGCTGTACCTCAGAGATTCACATTCGTGGGAGATGTGAGCAGTCACAGATTTCCTGTCTTCATTTTCCTTCCAGTCTGAAACACTGCCAGGCTCCGTTCAACACATTCACTGATAATGAAACAAAATCAGTTGCACTAAAAGTAGATTTGTGTGGAGCCCTGATGTCAAATTGGATTCTGGCTGCACGACTATTAGATCTGTGTTTGTGTTGAACTGAACTGAATCACGAAAACTGACCAGCATTGTGACATCTATGCCCCACAGCATTCCTCTGAGAGGACGTGACTTTTAAAATAAAATAAATAAAATTAAAAATGAAAAATGTAATATGAGCAAGACTGATGCAAAGGAAAGGCCAGCGATGACTGAGTGTGTATTGTTGTGTTGTGGGGGTCGATTTGGTGACTAATCATTTCTGTTTGAGACTCGGGGGGGAGAGAGAGGCTCCCTGGGCAGCAGTTCATTTTCTGATTAGTGGACAGACACACACAGACACACACCATCCCCTTGTGATGCAATCAGCAGATAGGATACAGTCATCGGTTTATGAGAGCATGAATTGTGCACAGGCTTGTCGCACACACACACACACACACACACACACAACAAGGGATGAAACGGTGTCATGGTCAGGTCAAATATATTTTCTCATATTTCAGGTTTAAATGTCTGTCAGGTGCTGTAACGACCCATGCCCGCTCATATTTTAGTCTAAAGACGGTTTTTAATACATTTTCGTGTGACGACAGTGTGATGCTTAAAATAACAATTTGATTGGATG
The DNA here is from genome assembly GCF_900963305.1 of Echeneis naucrates. Taxonomy (NCBI): domain Eukaryota; kingdom Metazoa; phylum Chordata; class Actinopteri; order Carangiformes; family Echeneidae; genus Echeneis; species Echeneis naucrates. The sequence goes on along the minus strand of NC_042528.1, from coordinate 2,870,867 downwards.
CATTGAAATCTGCTGCAGCTTTCTCTTTTTCTCACATGAACAGACCATGAAAACACGACTCCAATGCAGAATGAGAGCGCTGTAACAAAGCACCATTTAGGAAGCAGGATGAAATGATAAAATAGCAGAAGGCTGCATGCAAAACACAATGAAGGAGGCTCATTGACGCTGCTGAGACAAAGCTGGCTCTTTTTTTTTTTTTTTTTTTTTTTTTGATGCTGCTGACATTTGCAGTTGCTATTTCAGCCCCGTCTTCCAGCTTCCCTTTGCTGGCTGTTATGTAATTCAGGTTGAGCTGTGATTAAAGAGTCACTTTCAGTGTGCTGGGAGGAAAAACAAGAACGGGTATCAGAAGTCCAACTCAAAGCAGGCGGCTGAGCGTTTTACAATAAAACCTTGAAGGTTGTTCCTCTGAGGACAACTCATCCAGTTCAGACCTGTTGAGGGACATTTCTGCGTGCTGGATTGGTTGTTTGGCATCAGCTGTGGTCAAGAAACAATCTACTTCAACATGAAGCCTCTAGTTTGTAATGTGGCTGTCACCATCTTGTTGAAAACTTAGGTGGAGGAAAAGTCAGTGGTAGTCTATCAATCACACACCATCCACATCCTATGGTCTGTTTTCCTCTAAATGGATCATAATAATAATAATAAAAACACCATGGTGTACTAAAGACCAGAGAACCGTTTTCCCATAGACTTCAATACAGTCGGACCTGTTTTTGCAGCCAGTTGCCCCCTGATGGTAATTAGACCAGAGTGTCTCAGAGCCTACTTGTGGATTGATGGTCCGTTAGCAGCTATTAGTTTAACTCATCCAAATTTCCCAACTGGACTGTTGAGTGCTTGAGTTGCATTGTGGGAAATCTAAAAGGAGCGAGTTGGGGGGACAAGACAACGAGGTAGATTCGCCGCTGGTTCTAAAGTTGTATAACAATTTGAATTGCTACGGATGTTTTTAGGAAGAACTTGAACGTGTCGGAGGTGTGAATCCTTCGGTTTGACCTGTGCAGGGATCAGTGTGACAGCGAAGGGAGCGAATCCTCTTCCTCTTCCTCTTCCTCTCGGATCGCCCACCTTCAAGACGCATTTGCGTGCAGCTGCTCCAACACACTCACAAAAGGTGTGAAGGGAAAAAGCTGCGTCGCCTCCTCCCTCCTCTCCTTCCCCTCAGGTCCATTCGTTTACACCTCTCTGCTCCCGTCCACACTTCCTCCTCTCTTTCCCACAATCCTCTTCTCCTCATCTCTGCTGGCACTAATCACCAATTAACTTTCATAAGGTCCCAGAGCTCAAACAGAGTCCCACGGAGAATTTAATCACTGTGTGTACAGACACACATCCACATGTCAGCCTGTGTGTGTCTGCGTGTGTTTGTGAAAGATGATTTATGTGACGACCGCCGAAGCTGCAGACTTAAATGCTCCGCTTTTCTTTCACCTGTACAGGAAGCGACGCCATGACAACAGAAATGCAGGAGATCGCCATCACAGAGGAGAAGCCTTTGCTCACGGGTCAGGCTGACACCGCCAAGGTCAGATGTGGCGCTACACCCACACATGCACCGCCTACAGAAACGTGTGCGCACATCATAAATCTCTCGCAGGAACACACAAGAGCTGTTTTTGTTGAAATTCAAGCATGAAGACACAAACATGAGAAGGTGTCAGTAGTTGTCGTGTAACATTCACGAGAAATGTGAGTGTGTGTCTGTGTCCCAGGAGACAGAAAAAAAAACGAGGGCTGCTTTGTGTGTGCGTACACTTATGTGTAAGCAAAGCTGATATCTGACAACATGTGTTTTGAACACATGTGCACACGTGTGTGTTTGTGCACAGCCGGGCTGACGTCAAAGGCCCGAGGGAGCGTGAGCGGCTGCTCCGCTCGGCTGCAGCGCCGCAGAGCCCGGCGCTTCGTCTCTCACTGCTGACGGCTGCTGGGCGAAGATCAAACTGCAGCTTTAAACAAAATCAACAGCCGCGGAGTTACATAAGCTCAAAAGCTAAAGATCTCACCTGATATGATCTCTTCACAGTTCAGCGGTGAAGAATTAATCCCTCGTGACTTCCCTCTCATTCCTTTCATGTAAAATCTCCAGCTGCTCTGTAATTTCCTCAGACGTCTTGAAACTAGTTAACCAGTCTTTCAACATATCACCAGCTTTGACTAAAACAGATATAATGTCCCTCAGTTGTAGTTAAAACTGAAAAGCTTGTTAGTCTCACACATGCCAATAAAGAATAAAAAAACTTGAACAAACTGAATGAGAAATACTGAAATGCAGCGTGGCCGAATGTCCACTGGGACTTCTGAATGTGAACTTTGTGCCCTTTTTATAATTCAGCCAGCCAGAAGTCTCTCCAATCGCCGAACCTCCAGGACTCTCCCATCATCTCCTCACCGATGACGCCCATCTCCACTTCATCCTCTCAGAAAGCTGCTAATTTTCAGAGAGCTTTTGATGCTAGTGATTCATCAGCGGGGGGGGGGTAAATGGATCTATGGTTGCAAATGAACAGCCTCCCAGACAGATTTCCTCTTTAACACCTGCTGCACTGAAGAGGCTCTCTGCTGCTTCATCGGCAGCGTGATGCCGCCCCTCCTGCCTGCATCGGTGTTAATTAGGAAGCAAGGATGAGAATTATTCTCTCTCGGATAAGCTATTTTCGTTCACTTGTTCATCTCAAGCCTTTTACATCTTTACCTTAAAGTTACTGCCAAGCTGCCGTCTGTTGTCAGCGAATAAAGCTGACGCAGAAGAGAAGTGACATCCTTGTTTGTTTCAGGATGCTGAACTGGCAGCGAGGATACTCCTGGACCAGGGACAGGTAAGACGGATTCTCTTTGAGATTCAAATTCTTCTTTTTACAGCACAATAAAATCCACCAATAATAATTTAAATCAATTGTTAGAATATAGAGATCTCTACATTACAAAGAACTTCAGCTTTTTATGACTGATGTAAAAATGTGTTTTTTATGTTTCTTTCATGAAAATCTTCGGAAACACAATAAAAATAGATTATTTGATAAAAAAGAAGATACAATATCAGCTAGTTGTTGAAATAAATTTAGTGTGAGGATCAGATCTGAACCTGTTTCTGCGTCTCTCTCCAGGAGCACAGCGTTGAGACCCCGCACGGCGTCCTGCACGTGACGGTCCACGGCACGCGAACCACCCGTCGGCCCGCCATCCTCACCTTCCACGACGTCGGCCTGGAGAGTGAGTGGTGCCGCCGCTTCTCGGCTCTGCGCCTCGGATGCTTTTCGCTCGTTCACACCGTTTGTCTTTTCTTTCTGTCCGGCAGGTAAGAGCTGCTTCTCCACTCTGTTCAAGTTCGAGGAGATGCAGGAGATTGTCAAGAACTTCACCCTGATTCATATTGATGCCCCGGGGCAAGAGGAGGGGGCTGCTGCCTACCCCACAGGGTATTAGATTTATTGTTTATATCACCGTCTTGAAATGTTGAAATGCTCCTTCAGTGTCCTGCCGTGACCTTTTTTTTTTTAATAACTTGAAATGAAAATAATCTGTGCCCGCTTCGACTTAATCTCTTCTCAAAAATACTTAAAAATTCCCATCGCTCACATCTGCCACCTCTGCTCTCAGAGGTTTAGAGAAAATCTGTCCTTTGGACATCTTCCCTCAGCGCAGAACTTTCTTTGTTTTTGTCTTCACGTCATGATGCTCCATTAGACTGATGTCGTCTGTGTTTGCTGTTGCAGCTACCAGTATCCCTCCATGGAGACCATAGCAGAGATGATCCCGGCCGTCCTCCAGTTTTTTAAGTGAGTTAATTCACCTATCTTCGACACAAACCCGTTTGTCATATTAAATACATGTTCATCATATTGAAATATTGTTTCAGCTGTGCAAAGGAAGAGGGCGTAAAAACAACCAGGGTGAATTAAAAGAAATGCTAAATGGCTGAAGCTGCCCAAAACCAAACTGTGCATCTTAAAAATTAGCCTTCTATATACCTTATATAATATTTGGAAAACATATTTTCTGTAATTAAAAAAAAAAAAGACCTGTGAATGTTATAACAATGTTGTGTTTCTCTGTTAGCTTCCGGACTGTAATTGGAGTCGGCGTGGGAGCAGGCGCGTACATCCTCTCCAAGTTCACAGTGGGTTGTTTTGTTTTTGTTGGTTTTTTGTGTGTTTTTTGTGTGTGCTGAAACATGAATGACATGAATGATCATGCAGGCGTGTATGTGTTTGTGTAGAAAATGGAAAATGATTTGACTGTTCAGCTTTTATCTGTATCTGCTGCTTCCTCTCTCTTCAGCTCAACAACCCGGACCTGGTGGAGGGTTTGGTTCTGATCAACATCGACACGGACGCCCGCGGTTGGATAGACTGGGCCGCTCACAAGGTACACTTCGATTCTTTGATTAGTTTCTTTCTCTTCTTTTTTTAATGTTTTTATTCCTTCCTCCCTTTTGTCCTTTCTTTCTTCGTGGTATTTTCGTCCTCTCCATTGATGTAGCGGTGGAATGAAGTCCCTGAACACTTATTCATTCTGTCTACTTCAGATGAAACTTGCTAAATGATTTCTCTCCTCCTCCTCTTCCTCCTGTAGCTCAGCTCCGTGACGTCCTCCCTCTCAGAGCAGATCCTGTCCCACCTCTTCAGTCAGGTAAAAGGACAACGTGTTCTGTGTTTTTTTTGTTTTTGTGCGTCAGATAAAACCGAGCGTGTCGCTTCTTCTGCAGGACGAGTTGTCATCGAACACAGACCTGGTGCAGTCTCACAGAGAGCGCATCGCCAAAGCTCCCAATCTGGTCAACATCGAGCTCCTCTGGAAGACTTACAACAGGTCAACACACTCTGAGTTTATCCGCAGCACACATCATCCCTCCGCTGCACAAAAACTAACAAGCTCTTCCCTTTTCATTCCCATTTAGTCGCAGAGACCTGAACATCGATCGCAACACCACATTCAAGTAAAGAACCCTTTTACTGAAATAGTCTGAATGTCTGTAGATAAAAAATAATGATATTCACCTCTAATCTACCTGCGCCGCCCTCAGGTGTCCAGTAATGCTGGTAGTTGGGGATCAGGCTCCGTATGAAGAGGCTGCTGTAAGTTTCGGCTGCTGTTCTCAGTTCAGTTGTGCGTTTGACGTCACTGTGAGATAATGTGTTCTCTCCGTCTCAGGTGGAGTGCAACAGCAAACTGGACCCAACAACCACCTCGTTCCTAAAGGTGACAAAGCCTTCTGTCTTCACGTTGTGTCTCTGTCTGTCTCGCCTTCCTACTCATTTCCTGTGTCGTTCCACAGATGGCCGACGCCGGCGGTCTCCCACAGCTGACCCAGGTAACGGCCGCTTCCTGATCCTCAAAACATGGAAGTCAATCATTATTGCATCGGCTTCCCTGCCAGTTATTTAAGCATGTCTTCAAATGTCTTTTATTCAACCAAAAGCTCAAATTTTACATCAAATAAATTCAGTCTTTTTCATTTAAAAGGCTGCCGATAAATTTTCTCTCAATCAAATAATCACCTGATTTGTTTCTGCTTCAGTTGGTGCTCTTCCACCTTTGTGCACATTTACTGACACACAACGGGATTGAAAATAAATTAGAAACATGATCTGAATCCACAATGAACGCTCCGTCACTTCAGGAGTGACAACCGGAGGGCGGTCCAAACTGAACTCCGGTAACTCGGAGCTGTTACCTCGGTGGCCCCATGAGGTCGCCTGAACTCAGCTGATAATAATAATAAAAATAATAATAATAATCGATCAAAGATGAGAATTTGAATGTGACCTGTTTGTTTGCAGCCTGGTAAACTGACTGAGGCGTTCAAGTACTTCATCCAGGGCATGGGCTACAGTAAGTGTTCATAAAAATATTTTTTGTCATCACATTTCACACACAGATTTTTTTTTAATGTAATCTAGATTCTTGGCCGTCTGGTTTACTGTCAAAAAATCCCTGAGAGAGATCAAAACCAGCAATAAATAGATTTTTATTACTAAACACTGTCAGTGTATCCAAAGCCTGATCGAAGTGAATCCCTCGGAGCTCCATTGTCATCTAAAAGGCCCACACAGCTCCTCAGTGAAGCGGATGACAGGCTGTGGTTTATTTTCAGTTAATCCCACATAAACCAGACTGCTGCACCATATGTGTGTTTTTCCGCGGTCACATTTGGTGGAAAACGACAGCCTTGAGTTTTTGGAGAACTGCTCTGTGTTTTAATTTGGACGCTAAACGAGGGTTTGGTTTGCTCTTTTCACTTTGTGGGTCTGATCTTCGTGTCCACGTCTGTCTCCTCACAGTGGCCTCGTCTTGCATGACCCGTCTGTCCCGCTCCCGCACCACCTCCCTCTCCTCCTCCTACTCCATGGATGGGTCCCGCTCTCGCTCCCGCACCCTGTCGCAGGGCTCGCAGGGCGGCCAGATGCCGCCGAGCCCCTCCCAAACGATGGAGGTGTCCTGCTGAAGAAGTTAGGGAGCGACAGAAAGCGAGAAAGCGAAGAGGGGAGGCGGAGGCGAAAGAGGAAGGGAAAGGCGTTGCATGACAAAAACGAAGGAACAAGACGAATGGGTTACTTATTTGTCACTAAACGACTCCCATCATTCCCCACCAGAGCAGAATAGGAGCACAGGGAGGCGGAGGGAGGGAGGAAAGAGGGAGACATAAAACTATTCTCCACATTTTGCACCGCAAAGTCCAGTCCTTCTCATATAAAGGAGGAAGTATTGGCACAAAAAGGAGGCGAGGCCGTCCGCTCTCCCTCCTTCGATTGGAGCCTCCGTCAGCCAATAGAGCCCTTTAATTTAGACCAGGGGTGTGGACTGTAGAGCCCCCACACCTCTGCGTTAGCCAATAGTAATAATTCTCTAAAAGTGTTGTTGATGCTGATGATGATGATGTTGAAGCTAACGATGATGACGATGTAATAGAAAAACAAAACAAAACAAAAAAAAAAACGTCTAACACATTTCTCTTTATTACACGATGACAGTTGATTAAAAAAAAAAAAAAACATACTATAGCAGATACTTATAACAATGTGTGTCTACTACTTTTTAAGCTAGTTTTTATTGTGTTATTTTTGTTTGATATGATTTTATGATTTGTAAACCTGCCTCTGCGGGGAGGGAGGGGCTGGATCTTCAGCCAATTAGAGCCATTATAGCGACACTTCCTCCTCGGCGTTTCCACGTATTTTATGTCTTCCATTTGCCCCGTTTATCAGTGACTGTTTTTCTTTGTCCCATTTGGATTCTAGGAGGAAACTTTTATTTTATTCTATTTTATTTTCCGGACCGTTTGGAGGTTGCATGCCTGATATCAGCCCACGTGGATACTGACAAGATGATATTTTTCTTTTATATTCTGCTAATGAGGTCTGTGGACTTGGGTGTGTGAGTTGTTTGCTGCGAGTGCTTGGTGGACACAAAGGTCAGCAGATGAGGCTGAGGGTGTTTCCTGCGCTTTAGCTGGCCGGCACCTTATGGGTGACATTAGTCGCACACTAAAGAGTGCTTCCATCGTCCTCGTATCTACACTGGTGTGTTACTAACCCGAACCCACCTCCCAACAACCCCAGCTGCCATACTTGAGGTAAAATGAACACACGCTCCTCTCCAGCAACAAGCGGCCATATTCAAGCAACGGGCTCAAAAGAATCGTGTTTGCTCTGTATGTTTGTGTACGTGTGGAAGTGACCTGTAAGTACAGTTAACACGGCGAACTCCCTGAGACTTATTGAATCAGCCAATCAGCAATCCCACTGCCAGAACTGGTGTCCCCAAAAATACCATTTCAGAAATGCTGTGAGCTAAATTTTCTCCATAATTCCTCCGACACTGGCGAACGCCAACGCCCTGTGGACTGACTCTGGTTTGTTTTATTTTTTTTGTTGTCGTTTTTTTTAAATAAGCAGCATCCTTTTTGTGAGTCGATTGGAGGTTGTCGGTTTGTCTCACACGTTCTTTTTACCCAAACTTGAGATGGAAGCGTGACGACAGTGATAGGGAAGTCATGGGAGGGTCTAAGATTTGAGCCTTTGAGGACAATGTGAGGTGGAAGACGTCGATGGAGGACTGAAGTGTAGAATGTGAATGTACGGCTTTTCCCAGACTGATTAAAACTTAATCAGTTTTGGGAAACTCTACCAAATAAGGGAAAAGTGGTGGAGCCTGTGAGATGAAATATCCAAATAAAGAAAAGAGGAGAGTTGGGCAGGGCTGTGTGATTGTAAATACTTGTCCAGTTTGTCTTTGTTAATCTCATCATTTCTACGTCAGTCACACGTTTCTCTCCCCTCAATGTTTTGGAGTTTTATTCAATTTGATTTATTTTTTTTGTTTTGTATCTGTGAAGTGTTAGTTTGCGTCCTCATGTGCTCACAAGTTAGTTAACTGTGTGATAGTTCTTGTGTAACTTTTTTAGCATTAGCACTGATAAGGGAGAGTAATATAATTAATGATATTAAAAAAAAAAACATTAAAGGTAAAGAGAATACAATCAAATTTACTTGTGTGGCTAATTTCTCTGTGTAACATGATGAAGATCCTAAAAAGCAAACTTAAATATTAATAAAATCTAAAAAAAAAAAAAAATCATCCTGTTTCCTGTTTTTCATTTTGAAGAGACACCAATGTTTGATTAGTACCTAAGATGATGCATTTTCTTTTATTCACCAACCATAATAATCTCAAGGTTGCATGCTGCATCATCTCCCTTTTATTCGGTTTATTTTAGATATAACTATCCGTTTATTTTGGGGCAGTCTTGCTTTCAGTTCTCACTTTGCGACACCATCATATCCAAAACATAGTGTGTAAAAATCAACATCATCAGAGAATCAGAGAATTAGAGAATTGTCCTACATTAGACCAAAGGTGGTTTTTATTTAGCTTCCCTGACGATCACGTGACTTCTAGGTGGGGCAGCACATTGTTTTTACCTGAGGAATTAAATAAAAACAATAAAGACCACTTCATGTTATAAGATAATAAATGAAAACAGATGAACAAATGAAACTATGGTCAATATTTAACACAAATGTGTGGCAGTGGAAGATCTAAGATTCCTGTCGTATTTCAAAATGAACAAAATGTTCATGTCTGACTGACATCAGTCTGAGATATTTGGGCAGCTTTGTTTGCTGTGTTTTTATTCAGTGAGCTCAGTTTTAACAGATTGAAAACGTTTTTCTAGGATCAACACATTAGTGATGGACTTATTGTATCATTAAGGATCGTACTGGTGGAGGTTAAAGGTCATTTGTGGGGTCGTTGTGTCGTTTGTGGTTGATCCGGTCGGTCCGGATGGGTGTCAGGTAATCCCGAAAATCATGCCCTCCTTCAAAATAATCACCAGAGGGTGAGACATGGAAGCTGGTTTAAAGCATAAATCTGTGCTATAAATGTCTGAATATAACAAATAATAATAATAATAATAAAAACAGTAATAATGTAAATTTATGAAAATTCGCTTTTATTATTATTATAAGTGAATTTTGAATAATAATAATGCAAACTGGCTACAAAATATACTCTTTGTTTGTTTTCTGTTTTGGAGCACCTGTAACGAGCCAGATTTCTTCAGGAAATGAATAAAATGTTTTTGGTTCTGTAGAAGATGGCACTTTGGCGCAAAGCGGTGTTTTATTTTGAAAAGCCTAACTCCGGATGCCCAGGTGTTCCCCCGCCCCAGACTCCTCACAGGTGAGTCCAGCCTGGAGATAATTACCTGCCGACCTGGTGGACGGACGGGTGTCAGTGGAGGAGAGAAGTTTTGATTTGTTGGATTTCAAACAGAAGCTTCTTTAATTGATGACTGATGATGAGAGGAGAAACAGCGACGGTGAGTGTTGGAGAAGCGGATTATTTCAGGATGTTCATTCTATAAATGTTTTTTTTTTTAACCATAAATGTCTCAGCAGAGCGGTTTGGAGCGGCCTGATCATGGAGAACCTGCAGCTGGACCACAAACACCATCTGGAGAAAGACCAGCTGTGAGTCAGTGGTGAAGATGTTTTATTACACAAAACACCAACCTCATCAGTCCAGCACATGCTGAACAAAAAACAAAAAAACAAAACAACTTTAATGAAAGTTTGATGTTGAAACAGACTTCTGTCAGTTAAAATGAATCTTGTATACACAGTTAGTGTAACATTTGTGTGACATCCAAATGACAGGTTGAACACAATGCGTCATCATGAGGTTGAAAAATTTGGCCGCAATACAAAAATATTTCTTTGATCACAGCATGACTTGGCTTCTTTTTTTTTTTTTAACCTCACTGACAACAAAGAAAAACAAGCAGCTGGTGATTTTAGTTATTCATTTGTTTATGTTTTGTCTTCAGAGTATTACGTCACGACACAATCTGCTGAAAAAAGTTTCCCACAGCCATTTCCATCATCAGTACAAGGTGAGCGGTAACACAACACACACAACAGACACACAATGGAAATTCAACCCCTCCCTCATTCCTGGCCTTCTTTTCCACATTGAGGATGACAAGTGAAAAAGGAAAGACGTGTATTTTTGTTCCATCTCTCTTTTCTTCAGACTCTCGTGTCGTCTCCATCTGACTCCAGCGGGTCGTCGGCCACCGAGTCTCAAATCCAACAGGTCAGAAAAAGCCCCCAAAAAAAAAAACAAAAATCAAGGAGTTTTCGGTTTCCACGCGGAGAACTGCAGTGCTTTTTGTGCTTTTAGCGACATTCCTAGTTGTGTAGTCAGCGAAGACACGCATTCTTGTTTGCTGCAGAACAAACAGCAGATCTTGAAATACTTGCAGGGGCGTTATCAGGTTTTAGTTGACATTTCTGAACAAGTCACTCATGACTGCAGAAATAAGTCTTTAACAGCAGCTGACCTTTGACCCACAGGACTTGACGGACAGGTGAGCTGCAGCACACATTACACTCTCGCCCTTTTGTCTTGTTTTTGTTGTTTGCTCTGCAACCCAGTTACACTCAGCCCTATCTTGAAATCTCTGCAATGCGTAGGTGTGTTTGTGTGGAGGAAACTGCCAGACTGGGCTTCTCTATTCATAAGCTGGGTGTATAATTGCGTGTGTGCTAACCGAGCGGTAAATATCGTCTAACTGCCTTTTGTTATCCAGTTGTTGGTTTCTCTCTCCTGCAGGGACAGAAATAAACATTCACCGTTCGTCGTGCTGAGAAAACACTGTTGTTTTGTAATTAGCTAAAACAGCTCTGCTCCATTTTGTTTTATTTCCTTTCCTTCGTCAGAATACAGTCCTTCTCCACACCATCTTTGCCCCTCCGAATGAGTTTCAGCCTGAAGTAAAGACTCCTGAAAATGGAGGAATGTCTTCTGAACCTCAGAAGGACCTTCTCCTGAGCTTTTCCCATAACCATCAAGACCTCCATTCATCCACAATGGCCCAGAGTTCGTCCAGCAATGGTCGCTTTCACGGTGAAGTGCCGGACTTGGACTTATTTAAAGTAAACTCCCCTCAAACACAGAACGCCTCCTCACGCCTCCTCAGAGATGACGTGGACGCTCTCTTCCAGCCGGCGAAGGCAGAGGATTTACCCCACGCTGCGCAGGCCAACGGCGGGAACATCTTCGACGGGTCTCAAGGTGTTTTTGTGGACCCGTTCAAAGCCCCTTCAAACCAGGCCGACGATCTGTTCCAGAGTCGGCAGCCTCCGGCGAAGAACCCGTTTTATCCTGCTTCCACCAGTGAAGCAGGATTGTTCCAAGCTGTTCCAGCTAAAAGTGGAGAGCCCGACTGTGTCCAACAGGATGCTTCTGCGGAGGGGAAGAACCTTTTTGGCATTTCCTCTCAGGAAAACCTAAACATGTTTTCATCTTTATCCAACAACACAGTCGACCCATTCCCGAGTCCGATTACAAGGGATTTATTCCAAGACTTCTCCGGTTCGGAAGACCCGTTTGGACTAACTCCCTCTGAACAGCGCAGCCCTTTCCGAGATGTTTCAAATGCGACTCCGGACATCTTTAAGCCACTTCCTCCGAAGACCGCCGGCTGGGGGGAGACGTTCTCCACACCTCTGCTCAACAGTACGCCAGCACTGAAACTGGACACGCCGCCAAAGTCTCCTCCAGCCGTCCGACCCAAACCCGTCCACAGGCCTCAGGATATCGTGGTGACGACTCCTCAGGGAACCAAACATGAGATCCTCCGGCCGACTCCCTTCAGTCAGGCCCTCAATCTTTCGCCCAGTCAGTCTTCGATGGAAATGGCTCATGTATGTAACTCATGTGTGTCCAAAAGATTAATGTTAAATAACAGACGTCAACATGTGATGAACCATTCGGCACTTTCTAACCTCTTTCACACTCAAACTTGCAGGCGCCATTTTTCAGACGTCCACCAAGACCGCTTCCTCGATCTCGACCACCCAAGACAGCAAAGTCACCCAAACCAGAAAATCCGCCCACGCCTGTGAAACCTGTATGCAGAGAGCACATTTAACCCGATCTTATTAAATACCTCTGCTCCTTTCTTCAACTTTCTCAACTTGTCTCTTTTGGTTTGTGTTCAGACTGAAGTTGAACCAACGGAGCCAAAACCGGCTCCCAAACCGGCTCTCCGTCCCCCAAAGCCAGTCCTTCCCCACAAACCCCAAAGTCCAGTATGTGTTCTGTTCAGACTTCACTCTGTAACCGTACCTGATGATCAGAAATCATATTTTAAATAAATGTCCTTCACAGGAGAGTAAACCAGTGGAGTCCAAGAACTATGCTGTGTTTGAGGACGTCCTGCTCACTGGACAGGTCTGTGTCCACCATAATAAATAAGAAGGCAGAAGGTCCAGCACGTTCCGATCATGATAGAATAAACAGTTCTCTGTTAAGTTTTTGGCTTTAGGGTGGAAATCACCTGACGAAGTGCAGCCGTCTGTCTTAATGAGTGTTTTTAAAATCCCAAAACAGGAGAAGTGTGTGGAGGACTGGCCTGAGGACAGTCCTCAGCTGGACCCCGACTTCAAACCAGTAAGAACACTTTGAATTATTGAGTTGCACTCTTGCGTTACTTTGTCGTTAACGGATTAGTACAATGTGTGACTGTCAGCAATGCGTTCTATGCAAATGACAAAGCTGATGAATTATGTTTCTTTTTTTTTTCCACCCAAGTCTGGAAAACTTAGACTGCGAAGAGAGTCCCTGAAGGTAAGACAGAGTTCAGCCTCCTCATCATTTCTCTTATTTATCAGCGCTCGGCTTTAAGCAGAAGAATGTTTCTCAGGTGAAGCCGGACTCCGATGGAGGCAGCGGTGAAGATCAGGACGCCTCTGGAGGTCAGACGAAGGTACGAGCTGACGTTACTCAGCAGTGCTTCAGACTTTCTGTCTGTCAATAACAGATTTCATTCATTCATTCACATTTGTTGCAGAAAAAGGACAAGAAATTCAGAATGTCTTTGCTCTCCCGAAGAGGTTCGAAGGTAAACGACACAATGCCGGGTCAGAGCTTGTCTGCTCTGCTTGTGTTTAATGTATTTGTTAATATGAGGTTGTGTTGTTAGGATAAGTTTCCTGATGATGCAAAAGAGGGGCGGAGCATGACGCTGCCGATGGCTCGCAAATCATCACAGGTAACGATGAACATCTCACCAACTGCTCTTGGTTTCCGTGATTAGAAGAAACTGGAAATGATTTGATTTTATCTGAAGTGTTTGTTGCTCCGCAGCCAAAAACTGTTTGTTCATGAAGCTCCACGATGAATAAAAGTCTGAAAGTGTTTTTGTTTTTTGTTTTTTTCTTTTTAAGGACTATTTGTCTCCAGGAGAGAATGACGATGGAGAGGAGAACTGGATGGACTACAAAGTACGATGTTTTCCTTCTTTCTGGATTCATGAATGGGATTTTTGACCTGTGGTTGTGTAATAATGTCCCGATCTGTTTCCAGAAGAAACCCCTGAAGACCAAAGTGACCAAGCTGCTTCGAAGAGCATCCACTACTTCTGCCACGCTGGAGGAAAAGCACAGGAATGAATATTTATCTCACGAATCCAAGGTTGAATTGAAGTTTACGTTTTGTTTTTTTTTGTTTTTTTTTCCTCTAAATGTACCTCATAGGCTGTAACATGACTACTTACTCTGTAACTCCACAACAGGACGATGTGAAAAAGAGCAACGGCAAGAAAAACTCCATCCGCCGATGGTCAGAGGTAAAACATTTAGTCTGCTAACTTTGATCAGATTAGTTTATCATGAACCTTTTGAAACATTATTCTTTTTTTTTTTTAAACAGGGAACAGTGTTGGACGACAGCGGCGGTGAGAAAAACGGAGGGGCAGGCCATCATGCAGAGGTCGACGCTTTTCACACCTTTTTGGCCTGAAGTATCAGTTTTTATAGATTTAAAGGACGCGTTCTGAACGTAAACTTCTCCTTCTGCAGAAAAAAGAAAAAAGTCGTATGAAAATTCAGTTTGTGCCGCACAGAGGATTTGCCATCACTCTACAAAAGGTCGACGCTCCTTCTGCATCTCATTCCACACGTGAAATTCAAATTATTTAGTGAATGTGCTGCTTTAAGTAACCTTTTCTGTCCAGGCTGAACATGAAACCAAGGGAGCACACGGACATACGTCCCGGAAAGGCTCAAAGGTATGACTGCATCAGCGCACTTTGCCAGCACGTGATATTTTTGTGGAGTGAGGATGTGTGATATCGGTGTGACGTGACGTGTGATGGTTTTTCTCCCTCAGGACGATTTGGGTGCACACGGCTACACACCTCGTAAAAAGTCTCAGGTAGCGTTGGAATAGTGACAAACGGCACGCGATGTGATGACTCGGCTCTCTGTCACGATCTGACTTTGATGTTTTTCACTCTTTAATCATCATGTTTCACTTCAGGATGCTGATTTTGAGGGTGTGGAAGAGATTAAAAACCAACAGTTTCTGTCTCCTAGCAAGGTTGAATATTTTTCCTTTTAATTATTTGATATTAAAGCATGTTTAAACATGTACGCTGTGAACGTGGTACCTCGTGCTGATAAAGTAATAATACTGTATAATGTGAATTTTAATTTATGCTTCTGATGTTTGTGCCAACAATAATGGTTGTTTTTGAATATTTTTCTCAGGCGGCTTTCATGGAGGACAAATTCTTACACAGTGATTTAAATGGAAATGAAGATGCTTATGGAAGTGAAGACTGCAAACCTGTTAGTGTCTTTTCCTGGATTTCACCTTTTTTTTTTTTTTTTAATTCATCATTTGAATTCAAATTTAACTTTTTTCCACTTCGTTTGTAGAAGAAATCAACAAAGATGAAACTGCTTGCTGTGGGCCGCCGAAGCTCAAAGGTGAACTAGAGATGTTTGGGTTTTATTTATTTACTTTACTTTTTTTTTTTTAACTAATTAAAATTTTTTTTTAATGCTGTTGTGACGAAGGAGGACATGCTGGATAACATGAAACCTCAGAAGAAGAGGAGCAGCTTCTCAGCTGAGGAGTTGGACGATGAACTAAATGGGATGGAGAACGGCAAACAGGTATTTTACAGCGACAGCGGATTTTTCTTTTGTCTGCTTCTTCTGAACAACATGCAAAATATCAGTCACACTCTCTGACCTCATCCTGACAGCCTGTGAATGTTTAATGTTGCTTTAGTGCACAAAGCGTACAACTCAGTCCTCTTTGGTTTTGGATTCCTTTCTGTTGTTTATTTCTGCAGGATGAAATTACCGGAAAAGAGTTCATGAGTGAAGCAGACGTGATGTACGACGACGACGACGAAGACGATGAACCGGAAACCTGCAAACCGGTATTCTTATCAACCCGGTGCTCACTTTTGCTCCCTTTGGAGTGATTTCAAACACGATTGTTAAAACTTTCTTTTCTTTTCTAGAAGAAAAAGTTAGCCAAGCGCAAAGTCTTCAAGAGGTTCAGGAAGGTCGGTCTATGCAGTCAGATGTATTTCTGCATTGCTGTTAGTTCAGTCAGATATTTTAAAGATGCTGACGTTCTTTTCGTCGTGCCTTTGTCTTACCAGGCCAAAGCCAGCTATCCAGAGTGTGAAGACCCACCAGGAGCTGCAAGCAGTGACTTCCTGTCAGAGGCTGCCAGGGTTGGGTTTTTTATTTATTTATTTTTTTTAATAAATAAATAAATATATATATATATATATATATATATATATATATATATATATATATATATATATATATATATATATTTTTATATTTCTACTTCGCCAAACCTCGAGTTCCCCTTTCAGATTGACAGCGTAAAATTGCTTTTTATCAGTCTTCCTGTTGGATTATTTTTAAAACCAAACATTATGATTTAGATTAACTTGAGAAAACCAAGCAGACTCTGCGTAACACCGATGAGATAAGTAGCTTGTTGGTATTAATGCAGATTAAATTGGACAACGCCTTTGAATTATTTCTGAGCACAAAAAGTGTTTTCTTATTCACACAAAGTGTACCTAGTTGATTTGACCTGCCAACAGAGAAACAGCAGAGTTGTAGTTGTTTTCCAATGTTTGAAGTTATCTTTATCTCTCCGTGTCCTGACGGTACACATTCCTTCGACATGGGACTGAGCTGGTTCGGCAACATAGAATACATACAAGTCAACACAAGTCCCAGCTCTATGTGGCTCATCTGTGTCAATATAGGAAAATGATGGCTTGTTTTTGTTGTATTTAAACTCCTGGTTCAGGCGGAGTGGCTGGCTGCTCAGCAGGATGAGCGTGCGCTGGCTGGTTTGGAGGACGAGGATGAGTACGGGGTGAGTCTCTTTTTAAAAAAATAGATATCATCCTCTGTCAGCCCGCACTCTTTTTTTTTTTTTTTTTTTTTTTTTTTTTTAAAGCATGCAGGTACATGTGTTTTGTTGTTTTGGTCACAGGACACTGACAGTTTGATGGAGTGGTGGAACACGGTGGAACGTGAGTCGCAGCCAAACATTTTTAATTCAGATGATGGAAAAACCGAACTAAAGTGTTTTCTTCATCAAACCGTTGTTGTCTGGTTTTCTGTCAGAATGGGACGAGGTGCCATCAGACGAGGAGAGCAAGGTCATGGAAGAAGATGAGTCCAAGTATGTGTGTTATATTTGAATTGTAGTGTAGCTTTGTTGTTCTGGTGGTTTGTTGTTGCCATACCAGCGTTTCCGGTTCTTCACACTGATTACACCGTGTAAATATCGTGCCATCTCACAGCGGTTGTTATTATTAGAATGATAATAAACTTTAAAAGCTGAAAGGAAAGCAGGTCAACTCAGAAGATCTGTTTCTGTTGCTAAGCAGCTGTCTACATGTCAAAATGTCACATCAGCAGTATGAATGTTCTCACAGCAGAACTGTTTTGTTCACAAATGTTTGCTGTTCTGCAGAGAAAACGATAAGTAGACATGAAATTTTAGAAAAACGTGGAAATCCTGGTGATGATTGAAGTGAAATGACTCGCAGGTCCTTCACCATCTTGGCGGAAAAGGTTCAGCAGGGCCTCCGGGTCTTCAACAAGGTCTTCACAGAGCGAGCCGAGGTCCTGTGGCAGTTAATCATCACGCTCCACGCCATCGCCGACGACATCAGCAACTTCCACCATAAAGCCAAGATCGCCGGCATCACCGGCGGCACCACCACGGCTGTGGGCGGCGTGGCAGCCATTACCGGCCTGGCTCTGGCACCCTTCACTTTTGGCGCCTCTCTGGTGGTCACTGCTGTTGGCGTGGGCGTTGCAACGGCTGGAGGAATCACCTCCGCTTCCGCAGCCATCTCAGACAACGTTAATAACTTACATGACCAGAAGAAGGTAAGTTTGATAATCTGTCTGCTGCAAATTCTTCATACGCGCGTTCTCATGTGTTCCTCTCCGCCTTTCACAGGTGGAGGAAGTGCTGAAGCAGTACGAAGATCACCTGCTGGACGTCGGCAAGATCCTCCACTTTGTCAACCACGGCGTGTACAAAATTCGCGGCCATCCGTTCCTCAGGTCGGGCACCCAGCACTACTCGCAGGACTGGGAGATCCGGCAGGCCGTCCAGATCATCAGCCTCATCGACTTGCCCGTGATGCGAGCGACGGAAATAACGGACGACGCCGTGGCTTCGGTCCAAGGCCTCTTCAAAGGCATGGACCAGTACTTCATCAAGGACTCCTGGGAGCTGAAGAAGAGCTGCAAGAAAGAGATGGTGGGTCGAATAAGGGAGGTGGCAGGCAAGCTGAACGACACCATCGTGGAACTGAACACCATCAGAGAGGAGCTGCAGGACGCCACGGGATGCATTTGAGCAACACCCTCCATGATGCCACTTTGAAGGATCATTTCTTAAAGATCGCCCCCTCCAGGCTAAATAAGGGAACTGTCTGTATGAAGGACAGTATGAAATCATGTGAAGATTAGATGGTTCTTTTTGTGGAGTGGTGCTATTCAGCTCTTACTTTCAGGCTAGATTGGTTGTATTTGTGTTATATTGAGAAAATATATTTGTGCACTTTGTGTGTTCATTGTGATCACTGTTTGTAAAAATCACCTCCAGCACAATATAGAGAGCAAAAGCACAAACTCATGACTGAGTTTCTCACCCCTTCATCGACACAGCACCACAAAAACTGCCTTTTTTTTTTTATTGAGTTTTGTTATAATGTCTCTGGTTCCTATTTTATTTAATCCATCTGTTGGATATCAATGTAAACAAATAGAATCAACGGCCTTAAGGACCTCAGTAAGACTTGAATAAAATGGGGATGTTCATGCGTCACACTTTCTTAATTAAAGTTTTTGTCGTTAGCTTCCAACATAAATATTTACTGGTACGTTAAAGAAAATGTGATGGTGTAAAACATAAAAAGACAAAGTTGTGTAGATAGTAATTTATTTTAAAACATCTTTATGGTTTTTCTTCTCTGCTAATGGTTTTTGACTGGAGGTGTTGCTGAAGCTGTATTTTACTGGAACATCAGTTCACAGCAAATGTGATCAAATGTCATATTTTTATTTTTATATATATATATAAAGATTTATGCAGGTTACTGTTTCTGCCAATCATTGCTTTACAAAAACATACTGTTACAATAATTTCAGTATTTTAATCCGTACATGCCTTCTTAATATATTAAACTGCTTGTATGTTTATGTTGTGAATATATTATTTAATTGTCATCCTCTCTGTTTTTTTTTTTTTTTTTTTTTTTTTTTTTTTAATCGCTGCATTGCAATGTTTCACCTACAATTAGAGCTTTTCAGGGATTTTGGAAATGTGAATATTATTCTTATGAAAAAAAATTATGTTAGAAAATGCACTAAAAGCTTTAATAATGACAACCTCTGAAGCAGCTGTGTAATTGAAATTATAATAAATGCAGAATACAGAAAGTTCAAATTGTTTTTGTGTGCTCCTTTTAAGAAAAAAAAAAAGTTCTGATTTGAAATTCAGATTGAATCCAATTAAAATAAGAATTGATACCTAATTTTGATCAGCTTTCAAAACTGGGTGGATTTTTTTATATATATATATATATATATAAACGTTATCTGTTTGCAATTTTAAATATAAAAGTTAGAAGATTAAACATTTAAAATAAAATAATAATAAAAAAAAGTTTATGTAAGCAAAAGGACAGAGGCCACGCCCACTACAAGTGACCTTGGAGGGCCACGCCCTCTATTATTGTGTGTGTGTGTTAGTTAGTGTTAGTGTTAGTGTGTGTGTGTGTGTGTGTGTGTGTGTGTGTGTGTGTGTGTGTGTGTGTGTGTGTGTGGTGTGTGTGTGTGTGTGTGTGTGTGTGTGTGTGTGTGTGTGTGTGTGTGTTCACCCCTTCAGCTGATGCTGGTCACACCGGTTTGTCCTCTCAGAGTTGGACGGAAGTGACAGACTCAGCTGAGTCACACTTCTTTTTATTTATTTCTCTCTTCTTCTTGTTAAAAACCCGTTGTGGGTTTTTGTGTGTCCGACTCGGCAGTCAGGTAGGCAGTCAGCTGTTTTCTTTGTGTAGTTTTTGTTGTTGTCTTGTGTCGACGCGTCGTAGTTTTATTTTTTTTTTTTTTGTGGACGTCTGAACCGAACCACGTTCAAAATCCGGCGAATTTAAAGCATTTAAAAATTCTCATTTGAGCCGATGGCCTTTAAAAAGCCTCATTTTTTTACCAGCTCACCAAAAAGTCAGTTGTGTCAGCTGATTCTCATTTGTGTTACCGGCTGAAGTCACTTTGTGTCGGAGTTTGGGGCCAAATAAAGTAAATATTCCTGAAATAAAATGACTGTAATTCAAGCCGAACTCATCAGCGACACTTTATGTTTCAGAAAAGCACTAAACGGTTTTAAAATCGTTCTTCTGAAGCACCTTTCCACCTGCGAATGTTTGAAATTGTGCGGTTTTTTGAATGGAGTTCGGTTTGTGGGAGGTTCTCCTTCCTGATGTTTGAATT
Organism: Echeneis naucrates; assembly: GCF_900963305.1. Lineage (NCBI taxonomy): Eukaryota > Metazoa > Chordata > Actinopteri > Carangiformes > Echeneidae > Echeneis > Echeneis naucrates. Next base: position 2,850,498 of record NC_042528.1, on the reverse strand, counting down.
GAACCTCCATGTGTTTCCAGGATGAACATGTTCAGGAAAGACAAAACCTCCTCAGTCCACCAAAGTCCAACAGTCCCACCGAGACCCAGCGAGGAGGTGAGAGGCCCCGCAGGGCTGTGGGCTCACCTGTTTGTGTGTTGTGTGTCATTAATCCAGGTTGTCATTGTTCAACAGGATCTGGCCCATCCCATAACACACAGTGTGAGCAGACAGGTGAGTGTACACACACACACACACACACACACACCACTCCCATCACGTCTTTGACTCCAATTATTCTTCTGCAGGACAACAATGAAGTCACAAATGAGCTTAATCCAAAAGCAAAGGTGTGAGTAAGTCATGGATTTGTTTAGTGTGGATTTTCAGTACAAAGGTGCATTGCTGACAAATGATGTGTATTCTTCCATGAACCCCAGAGGAGCGGTGTGATGGGGGTCATGCACAAGGTCAACCCCTTCAAGTCAACTGCACAGGTAGAAGCATTTAATTTTTTTTTATAGAAGTGAAACCATGTTAACAAAATGTGTGCTTTTGTTTTTAATTGTTCAGGTTTCCTCCTCGGTGACCAGAGTCCCCTCTTCAGAGTCAGTAGAAGAGGCAACAGACTCAAACTCAAATGTAAATCCAATCAATCACCAATTCATTTGCATTGATGTTGAAGTTTATAAAAAATTTACTGGGCTGTGTAAAATGCAATCACAGTATTTGGCAGATGTAACTCTTCAGTTGCTTTTGTAAAAGAATCTAAGAAGATTTAATTTATCTCTGAACAATATTATTTAAATATTTCACTTCATTGTGTGATTTTTTTTTTTTTTTTTTTTTTTTAATTAGTTTGACTTTACTTTCGCACTGTTCATTTCAGACCTCTGGTATGCTGAGAGGGGCGATCCAGAAAGTCAACCCGTTCAAATCCTCTTCCCAGGTAACCTGAGCTTTGTCTGCAGGACACAATGGTTGTGATGAGATGATCTGCGTGAGACTGCAGGGTGTGTACTCAACTTTTTTTATTTATTTTTTTATTTTTTTAAACGCAGGTCTCTAAAGCTCCATCTTCCGAGTCATTGGAGCAGGGACGAGTTTCAGACTCAAATCAGGTGGGTGAGAAGAGCTGCTTTGAGACAGTGACCTCCCTCATCCACAATTTCATGATGTCTTTAAACTTAAAGCTTTTAATACCTGTAATTCATTATTAAAGCTGTCCGCAGCTTATTAAACTCTAAATGTGAAATGCAGACTTGACTGTTCAGACTGAATCTTTTAAGGTGTAATGAGCCTGTGCAAATTCAGAAACACAACATTAGCAAGGCATGGATGAAGTGTTTCCACTTATAAGTCCTTTCAGTTTTAATTCTGGCAGTAAACAAATTGATCTTTGTGGTGTCATGTTGCAGAACCCCGGCATGTTAAAAGGAGTAATGCAGAAAGTCAACCCGTTCAAGTCCTCCACACAGGTATGTAAAATGTTTCTGTAAAAATCAGATTTAAGGAAGCAGCGGTTTGATCAGAGGAAATTATTGTTCATTATTTCAATGTATTATGATGCCAAAAGCAGATGGACGTCCCAGTTCTGCTGCTGTACTTCTATTTCCTCGTTCCATATTTAATTCCAAAGAGGTTTTCGTAGAGGTCAAAATTTGAAGGAGGTCACAAAATGTTGCGAAAAGTTGAGGTTGTTTTATTTTGGGACTCTTGAATTTGCATTTTTGTCGTCCCGTCTTGGTTGCAGGTGCCCAAGAGTGATCCCGAGGACGATCGTGCAGCTCCACAAGAGACTGGAAAACAGGTAGGTCGCCTGTAGTTTTGCATAATCTTCTGATCTAAACCAAAAGCTCATTTGCATATTCATCTTAACGATACTGAGATTAATTCAAGTTGTCACGCTGCGGCCTCAGGCGTCCATTTCATGTATTTATATTTAGGCTCCAAGGATGATCACAGGGATGATGCAGAAAGTGAACCCGTTCAAATCCTCGCAGCCAAAGGTAAGTCGTACAACTCACTGCATCTTTTTTTGTTTTCCACTTGGATGTTTATTTTATTTTATTTTATTTTATCTCCAGGATACCCAACCGCTACAAAGTCACCTTTCCTCCAGCAATGGAAGTCTGGCGGACAATAACAACTTACCAGAGAAGCAGGTATTTCTGTGCAGTTCAAATGGAAAAGGACAGAGCGTCCCGTCATCTGATTATATGAAGTCATAGCTCTGCCTTTAGCGTCCTGCTGTGATTCTCCCCACAAACAGCAGATGGAGCCAAAGAATAGTTTAAGTAATCCTGTCTGCAGGTATCTTCCCTCCTTCATTAGTCCTTATTCCAAAGGCTCTCAGTACAGTCGGCCTGTCATCGGCATGAAATCCCAAATATGTTGAAACGCCTCAGGGATGAAAGGGCGAATACGTGTGTGTGTCTGTCTCCTTTTGTATTTGTTTTTCTATAGTGTCTGTATTTATTTCAGAACCCCGGGAAGTTCAAGGAGATGATGAACAAAGTAAATCCTTTTAAGTCATACACACAGGTACCGTACAACCAGTTGACCTTTCTCAACCAGTCCCATGACTACTAAAAGCTCCAGCTAAAGGACTGGCAGCATTTGTCGAGAGATTAGTTCCCCTTCATTAAAAGCTCGGTCAGTGTGCGCCATTGTGATGTTTTCTTTTGTTTTGTGTGGTGCAGATGCCAGCAGATGAATGCCGGACTGACTCTTTTCCCACAGAGCAGGTAGGCCTTCAGGCTGCTATGGAAGGAATAGGGTTGTTTTTGTGTTAGTACACAACACTACACTGCCCGTTAAGAGGAGCTAAACTAAAGAATTTGAAGCTGATATAAATTATTCGTGTGCTCTTTGTTTCTTATTAAAGCGGATCTTTTTTTCTTATCAGGAGGCTGAAGCTGCTCACAGGGAGGACTCCTCCAGCTCAGAGAGCTTGGACGACGCCACCATAGAGAGACACGTATGCATGTTTTTGTTTTTGTCTTTTTGCAGTAACGCTAATTAGCCAAACATTTAAAACAGCCATTAACAGTGACTGACTCTTTCATTGTGCTTCGATTTTTACTGCTTTACGAAAGGGATGATGATGATGATATTTCAAGGTAACGGTGAGAACATGTTATCTAGTCACAAGAACGCGAAGTATCTGACAAAGCCAACTATGTGCAAACCTGCCAAACCTGGTTGAATTTCAGTATGTAATCAATCTTTTCTCTAAGTAATGTTGAACTCGGTTCAGTTTGCAGACTCGCAGAAACAATTGCACAACTGTGACCTTGTCTGATGCTTCGTTTGATGTGTTTTTGTACCTGAGTTCCTCAGATTTCACAGTTTGATCTCACCCTTCAATCTCTCCAGTCTGTTTGGTACATTGATGGCGACACCAGCAGTGAGGTGAAGGATCAGCCAGCAGAGGTCCCAAAGAAACAAACTAAGGTAAACATGTGACACACATCTCTTGATCTCATCTACAGCGAGATGTGACAGTAGAGTGAATCTTAATGCTTTGTGTTGCTATTGTAATGTTTGTTTTGTTATTCAAGCAGTTATGCTTACTTAACATTAGAAGTTGAAAGACATGAACAGTAATTTGTTCTCTTTTTTTTTTTCCCCTCTCCAGACTTTCAGAATAAGGCGGATTCTGCCAAGTGCATTGTTTGGATCTGGAACGAAGGTACTTTACCAAGTGCTACTGCTTTGAGTTTACTCTGCACTCTTGTACATTTTAGGAATAATATATATATTTTTTTTAATAATGTTGGTTATTTGTGTGTCCTCAGGACTCTGCAACAGCATCACCCGACATTCAGGCTCTACCTCAGGTTGGTGATGAATATAGTGAAATAAAACAACTTAAATGGAACACAAGGAGATAAAATTAAAGACAGGGAGGAGTAGACATGACATAGTTCCTGTACAGTGAGAGATTGTGCCAAATGTAATGAATTATAGATGGTCCACAGCCAAAGGAAACCTCAGCATAACTTTCAGTTGCATTGTGTCCTGATGGCTTTCCTAATCAAACGTCAACCCTTCTCTGCTGTTGCCTACTTTCAATTTGACAAAGGCTACCTGTCATGAGGAAGTTCATATTTTCTGCTTGAGGGGAAGACTCCCTCCCCGAGAACAATATCTGCTTATTCATCTGTGACACAGCTGTTTGTAGATATCGCTTAATGTTTCTAGCAGAAAATATTGGTTGCATCAAATCAGGTTTAGTCACATTTTTGAACTTTGGGTTACAGTTAGGTCAGCGTTTAAACGTGTATGAATCAAACGGTGCGTTGTGCTCGCTCTCTGTCGTAGGATGCCGTTGCATTTGAGACGCTCCAGCTGGCAGAAGTGCCCAGTGAAGGGACAGTCCTGGACCCTCTGGACGTATGTTCAATTTCCAGATTCATAACATCACATCCCACATTGAGGTTTGCTTTAGTTATTATTCCATCTGTTTGTTTCCAGGATGAAGACGGCCTGTTGATGTGGTGGAGAACAGTAGAAGGTGTGTTCCATACTGTTTATCTTTGAAGTTCATTGGATATGAATATGGTGTTCCAATTGTTTGTTTGCTGTGTGGTTAGGATGGGATGACTGGAATGAGGCAACCCAGAACGATGAAGCAGAAGAGTAAGTAAATATTTAACTAATTAATTAATTTTTGATTGCAAAAAGCCCACAAAGAAAAGTGTTGACAAATAAGTAACCTTTAAATTCTCAAGCTAAGCCAAAAGGACTGCACTTGAATGCTGATGTTTCTCTTCTGACCTTTCTTTCCTCATCTCAGAGTTGTGGAACAAGCAGCCGATCGTGTCTTCATGGCGGCTCGTCTTTTTGTCCGCTTCTTCAACCAGCGCGGCGCCTCCCTTCAGCAGCGCATCCTGGAGCTCCTCTCTTTGGCCGATTCGGCCGACAGCTTCCACAAGAAAACGGTGACGGCCTCCGTCGGCGGCGGGGTGGCCAGCGTCGCCGGCTCAGTCACCACCATCACCGGCCTCATTCTGGCGCCCTTCACGGCGGGAACCTCTCTCATCGTGACAGCCGTGGGCATCGGCGTGGCCACCGCGGGGGGCCTGACGTCCGCATCCGCCAACATCACAGACACCGTCCATTCAAAGACAGACCGCAAGAAGGTGGAGCAGATGATCCAGGACTACCAGGAGGAGATGAAGGACATCAAGGACTGCTTGGAGTTTGTGCAGGTGAGATGATCTGCTACATGACTTCATTGACTACCACCATCCACTTCAGATTTCTTTATGTGATGAGCTGCAATTGATCTGTTGGTCCTTTTAGAAAGACAAATCTGGACCACAAACTAACAACCACCTGACTGCAGTTGTAGTTTGAAATAATTAAATTTCAACACGGTCTTAAATTCTTCCCTCCTTTATGTGCTCCGCAGGCTGGGATGGAAACGCTGGAGGAGTGGAACTTTGAGCAATATGCCGAAAACATCTCAAAGAAGCACCTAAACCAGAACGTCAAACACGTCATGAAGGAAGGCGGCCGAGCCGGTAAGGCTTTGGTGATCAACACGGAGAGCCTGATTAACACCGTTCAGGTCCTGAGCGTGGCGGGCGGCGCTGCCAAAGCCGCCCAGGTGATGACCGTCACCACCGGAGTCATGTCAGGGCTCTTCCTGGCGCTCGACGTCTTCTTCCTGGCAAAGGACTCTGTGGAGCTGAAAAAGGGTGCCAAGACGGAGTTTGCCGCTAAAATCCGAGAGGTGTGTAAAGACTTGCAGGACGGGCTGCTGGAGCTGAACCGGATCAAAGAAGACCTGCAGAGAACCATGGATGGGATCGAGGTGGAGGAAGAGGAGGACGAAGACGAAGAGAAGTTGAAGTCTGACCTGAAGAAACTTGTTGAGCTTGAAGAATGACAGAAGAAGTTTGACAATTCAAAGACTTAGTTTCAGAAGAAATTGCAGTTTTAGTGGTGAGAAGTTTCTTTAAATGGCACTGTAGGCACTGTAGTTTTTTTCTAGTGATACATTTCTACTATTTAAACTTGTAATTTTAATGATGTATTAAACTAAAAGTTACACTGCCATTGATTTTATTTATTTTTCTCATTTCTTTACTCACCTTTTTGGTAAGCCACTGTATGAGAGTAAGATGATGGCACTTGTGGCAGCGGATGGTGTTGGAGCGAGCTCCTGTAAAAACAAAAAGCAGAAATGTTATTGTGATTATTTCAATGGATTTTAGCAAAAACGTGCTCACTACCTCACTTTTCTGAGCATTGAATAGAAGCTAGAAATGTTTTTGTAGAACATTATGTCTCAATAAAGTTTACATTTAATGCTGCAAATGTTACTACCTCATTTTTTAAATTAGCCAATTTAATTTAAATATGTAAACTTATCACTAATATGAGGGCACCTTGACCTTTGACCAACTAATGAAATAAGTGTTTGTTTTTTTTTTAACCATATAAGATGCTCCTTCAAAAGGTGTGATCAAAATATCATGTTAACAAAATTGGCAGGCACAACTCATACCGGTCGCAGCATAAGGACTAATTACTGGTTCTCATAAGGAACCTGGTAGTTTCACAATTCCACAATAGTCATGTATTTATATATATCTTGTTGTACGTCTCTAATTTTATGTCTCTGGCAACTTCCCACAAAAATATTCGGCCCCTCAGGTTAGATGCTGACTTTTACACTAAATCCTTCACTTGCTGCAGTCACATTGTGGAAATTTGTCGTTAAGTAGCTGCTGTGTGATGAGCCATGTCACCTTCTCAGATCATCAGAACAACTAATCTGCTTCATCAACCGTTTATCTGAGGCAATTTTTAGACTATGAAAAGCTTCCGCAACGTGACACTTCTCCAACCATGTCATACTAGAGTGAATAAAAGTACACGTACACACATATATACTGTACTTTTATTCACTCTAGTATGACATGGTTGGAGAAGTGTCAAAATCCAATCAAAGAAGAAACAGAATCTAATTTATAAATTAAAATCTGCACGTCAAAATACATGAAGTAAAATGGGAGCATTTTCCTCAGGTTTCTGTCTGCACAATGTAAAATATGATCTTTTCATGACAAACTACACTGGCATTAGCTGACAGATGAAGATTAGACGTAGGCTAGAATGTAGAGTAGAATATTTTTGGCACAATAATGCTTTGTTATTGAACCTGCGTGTTTTCTTGAGTCTCACATACTCAACCACTGACTTGCTATGCAGAATGACTGTTCTGACGTCAGTCAGCTCAAACTATCCCTGTCACATTCAGAAAGCAATCACTCACCTGTGTTTTCACTTGTCTTGGGGTCAAAGTATCCCTCCATCTTCTACTGCTTTTCTGCTTCCGGGTTGAGGGGGGTGCTGGAGCCAATCCCAGCCAACGTTCTGGGTGAGGGTGGGGTCGTCCTGGACAGGTCGCCGGTCCATCACAGGGCCAACACACAGAGACAAACAGAGATGAAAAACCACTCACGCTAGAGTCAAAGTATTTTGTTCTCAAATAACCTGGACTCGCTTTGAGCTGCACTGTCCAAATGCAAACACTTTTGCTTTTCCTTAAAAATGCCATTTAGTAGATCTTCACAAGGATTATATTTGTGTTATGGTTCTTTTGAAGAGCACAAAGTAAACACTCCAAATGGATCTAAAGCAGATTCACTTCAGCATCCTTCAGTTAATTGGACCTAAAATCCTGCCAACTATGTCCTGCGTCATTACTTTAGTGCCACGCCCTGCAGTGGTTAGTTTTGGCTTCCAGCCTCCAATGACACTATTGATAACTCACAACAGGGAAAACCAACAGGCAAATTAAACTGGTGGAAAAACAGGAACTCACCTGCTCTGTACTGGTTCACAGTTCCCGCTGGGAAACTGAAAAAAAAAAAAAAAAATGTTGCAGAGCTGCATTTTTTTTGTGCCACACCAACCTTTGGCAAACAAAACTACAATAACATTGAGAAAAGCTTTCAGTCACACATCACAGCAGAGGGGTATTCCAGAAAGCGGGTTATGTGAACTCTGAGTATGTTAACCCCGAGATGAGGGAAACTCTGAGTTTCAGATACCCCTCTTTCTGGAACCGATAACTCAGAGTCAATCACCATGGTAACAGACTCTGAACAGAATCTGCTCGCTGGCAGGTTTTCTTTAGGAAACCCTGAGTTTCTACCTGTCTCCTCCCACACAAAGACAGCTGTTGGACACGGATTGCCCATTCATTCCCAATCCGATTGATATCGAAGCCCAATTTATTCAAAATGCTTTACGTGGTGAGTGATTAGATGTCCCGGCGTTTCCAGGGGAGGATCTGTCATTTATCTCAGTAACATTCTCCGGCCAAACATCATTAACCTCACACACTGTGGACGTGTCCTCTCATCACAGCACATTTTATGCCTGGCGCTAACATTTGTTTTGTTTTGTTTTTTTTGCAACGGTAATTTTCTTTACAACATCAGTGATGCAGAGCACTTTGACAAGGACAAAGACAACAGTGTGTAGAGCTGTGAGAAAAGTAACTCTTACCCTGAAACGTGTTCCTGAGACACAAACCTGTAAGAAACATCAAAGAGGAACTCAACATGAATGCAGGTGACTGATAAGTGTTACATATATAAGTTTTATTTTTTAAAAGACACAAGTGTATACTTACTTCTGATGTAGGCACTTGTGTCTTGGCGGGTGACGCTGGGATGCCCTCAGCTCCTCAGCCTCTGTCAGAGGTGGTGGTAGCGGCTCTGCCTTCTTTCTGTTGGCTCAGCAGAAGTCAAATGTTAATCTTTTTTTTTTTTTTTTTTTTTATTAGATTTTATTTTGTTCGTGTACACATCGTCACTTTTTGAATTACTTCAATAAAAATGGGTAAACATTGTATGAAGTGTTCATCTACTCAGTGGGCTAATAAATGAGATTCATGTTAAAACATTTAGTTTGGGGTTTAAATGAATATTTACTTTGTTTAATAGCTAAAGCCAATTAAAAAAATTAAATTAAATTAAAATCAAAGTGAGGTACGATCATAGCCCAGCAAAATATCCCTTACCTTTTTGAATGATGTTTTGATAATTTATTTTTCCAAATATGCTTCTCCCCTGATGGACTGCACGTAAATGCAAATCAGATTTTATTCCTATTTATATTTATAACTGTAAGCTGCGGTGTCTTACGGTTAAATGTAAAATCAATGGAAGAGTCCATCCAAACGTGCACGTTGACTTGGGTAGTAATTTTTCCTCCTGCTGTTTCTCCTTTGCTGCTGCAGCGGTGCTACATTTACGGCAAAACATGTGCTCATACTCTCCATCGGGGGGAAATAACTGGATCGTTTTGTTTTTTTTTTTTCTTTCTTTTTTTCGGTTGTCAAGGTGACTCGTGGTATCGGGGCTCCATTGATGATGGCTTTTTATACAGGTTGTGCACGCGCGCAACTCAAAGTGAGTCAGTCAACTCAGAGTTTGTTGAACCTTCTACCTGGAATACCCCCCAGGAGTTAAGCTTGGAGCTTAACAACGTTCATACTTTTCACATCTCTGGTGCACAGCACAAGGTATTCCATGACGAGCAGCAAAATAAGACAAGTGAATAACCTCGAAAAAGCTTCGACAACACAAGATTTTATACAACTGGCCGAACTACATTTGAACTCATCAAGAAGGCGGATCTAACCGTCACATCTCCAACTGTGGTGGGCGAGAAGTTGGAAGATGTGCGGCCCCAGCGATATAACCAGGACTCATAAGGAAACGTGCCAATCAAACATGTATGAAAAGGGACTTTCTATTTCACCATCAGACCAATCGACAATCCTACCCCTAACCCTCGCTCTCCCCTGCCACTCCTCACCTCAACCTGCACAACCGTGTGATTGCGTCATTGCCACATGATTGTGCAGTTAAGTAGTTTAATAACTGCATGCCTGTACCCATGTACACTTGTTCCAATAAAGAGCACAAGTTTCACATGCAGAGGCTGCTACAGGAAGGAGCTATTATTTGGTTTGTGATGTTTGCTTAAAACACTTGTTGATTTAAGTAAACACAATGTACAGTAAACAGACATCACAGCAGGCTTAAGTCAGTATCGACAATGTTCTGCACTGAAATTTCTCAGCGCACATCTTTCACAGTCACAGGAGATTCCTGACATCCTAAAAAAAAAAAAAAAGGGCCCCGTCCACAGTTTATGTCTAAACAGAAGCATAATCATCTTGAAAGCAGCTCCAATAGCTCATCACAAGAACTAAAACAACTGATTTTATATTATTTTATTTTGATAAGCAACCAGCTGACATACCTAATGTGAATTAGTACGGCTTAAAGTTTTTCTGGTTTCTAATCCACTGGAATTTAATTTCTATTTTTCTTTCTCATTTGCTTTCAAAGCTGGAAAACCTTCAGCCACCCGCTCAAATTTCTGCCAAAGACTAAAACAATCATGATACAACAGAGGTTTTTAAATTGTACATGCATATTGTACAGCATTGACTTACGCTCTGATACAGCACATGAACAGGTCAAAATAAATTCAAACACTGTTTTCATGGTAACAAAAATTCCTATTATGCCAACCAAACAGGTTTAACACAGCAAACCCGTGACAAAGTGTCATGCTCAACTGTGACTCACTGTGATTCAGTGTATAGTTCACATGGTCACTGTTTAATTTTCAACCCCTTCCAAATCAGAAATACTCTATTTTCTGCTTTTTTACTTTCCAAAGTGCAGGAGTTTGGATGGTCAAAACGTCCAAAATGGTTTAAGGTTGGTGGTTACTGATGAACCAAGACTGTGACAGTAAATTTCCCCCAAAGTCCAAAGTTTGAACTGTTACAAAAAAAAAAAAAAAAAACAGGCGAAAACCAGTGTATATTTCTTACAGCACTGATGTGTGCGTTTGTTAGGTATGTGTCCTGGAAGAAGAAAATATCCTTTAATTCTGGTTCTGAATGGGAAATGTAGTTTGACTGACAAGAAGCTCTCTCCAAAAAGTTTCTTTTTTCCTATTGTTGTGTGACGGCAGGAGGTCTTCTCATTGTGCTCTGAAAAATATCACGTTACCAAAGTCTTCTCCTGTTTACAGCGTTCAACAACTGTTTCTGTCATTTGATAATTTGGCTGATAATTCAGAGCTGTCTGGACTTGTTATTACTGGGAGCATAAATACTCACGCAACACAATGGGAATACAAAAAAAAAAAAAAAAAAAACAAAAAAAAAAAAACACTTAAGCTTGCAGTGACACTTTCAAACCAGTTCTCAACATTGTTCAAATGTGGTTTCGCCAACCGACCCCTGTGCCATTTTCCATGCACACACAATCACTCGGCACATTTTTTCTGCTGTCTTGTTATCCCTCTCAACAAAAAGAAAGACTTGTCCATTGTCAGGGCGGTCATTAATCTAGTCTGTAATCCTACACAAGTTTCTTACAATTGTTTAAAATTAAAATCTGGTTTTACAATTGGCCTAAAAGAAGACTTGGAAAAGAATTTAAATTATAAACCACCACTGAATAGCCAACACAAAGAAAATGCCAGTGACTACCATTAAATGTGATAAGTCACACATCCAGGAAGACGGTCAAAACAGTGTTTCCTTATTGGGCTGCTTAAGGAAGTTATTTCTTTAGAAAAAAACATTCAATTGGACACGGTCAAGAGAGCAATGATGTGGCAATATTCAGGTGTTGTTTCCATTACATCCGACATTAAGCCCTGTTCGTCACCCCACCCTCTGAAAAGCATCATTAATGATGTCAGAGGTTCCGGTCCTGATTCCAGCCCTTCCAGTTTAAATAGGGACACACTGAACAGGTGTCTCACCTTAACTGGGGAGCGTCCTGAGAACATCAGAGGAGTCCACTTGGAAAACTACACACAACTGCCCTTCTCTTGGCTAATTAGCTGGTTTTCATCTGTCCCTTAAAGTGAAGAAAAAAGGAAGGCTACAGGTAGGATAAAATAAAATCTTTTCCCAACATACAGAATTTCCCCTGGGGGAAATAAGATTTATCTGATTCTGGGATGCTTTACATGGAAGCAATATTATTAGTTTCTCTTAATATCACATTATGATTCACCAAATATTTATCCTGAATGTTTGTTTGCTTTTTATTTATTGAAAAAAATGTATAATTTCTAGATATCATTGAGTTTTTTAAAAAGTCAAAAAGTCTAAAGTTTGGACAGACTGTCCCATTCAAATGAATAGGAAGGAGCTGGGACTGTACAAATTTATGACCAGCAACAACTAACAATTGTTTTTTCATAAAATTAAGCCAACCATACGAATGAATAATATGATTTAATATTTATAATTAAATCATTTATTTCATATCCATGGTTAATAAGGAACATTTTTAACAACTACAAAAAAAAAACCAAAACAGAAAACTAAATTACAGACTAAATGTGAGTTTTATCCCAAAGAATCCCTTTGATCATATAATAGACTAAACTATTAAAGTATTATTTAAAATGACAAGGGAAAGCTGGTGAGCTGCCCAGGTTTAACCCCACCCTGACCCAACACCAGCTGGGATCGGCCCCAAGAAGAACGGACATCGAAAATTGGAACCTGTTTCCTTTTTCAGTGTCAATATTTATTTCAGTGCCAATCAAACATGTCGCTCGACACTTTTGACAATGAACAGACTATCACATATCCTTTTATATAGTTTAGATTAATATGATATGTATTTAAAATATTTCACTGAAAAATCTTATCCTCCCTACTTTAGGCATGGTCAACACACCGGTCCTCACCGTCCTGTTGGTGACGCTGTCCTGCATGGCTATGAACAGCTATGCTCAAAGTGCAGCTGGAGCAAACATGACGACAGCTGCACCAACAAACATGACAACAGCAACGCCAACAAACATGACAACAGCAACGCCATCAAACATGACAACAGCAACGCCGCCATCAAACATGACAACAGCAACGCCATCAAACATGACAACAGCAACGCCATCAAACATGACAACAGCAACGCCGCCATCAAACATGACCACAGCAGCTGTAACAAACGTGACTACAGCCGCGCCATCAAACATGACGACAACAGCTGTAACAAACGTGACTACAGCCGCGCCATCAAACATGACGACAACAGCTGTAACAAACGTGACTACAGCCGCGCCATCAAACATGACGACAACAGCTGTAACAAACGTGACGACAGCTGCGCCATCAAACATGACCACAGCCGCGCCGTCATCAAACATGACCACAGCCGCGCCGCCATCAAACATGACCACAGCCGCGCCGCCATCAAACATGACCACAGCCGCTGTAACAAACATGACGACAGCCGCTGTAACAAACATGACGACAGCCGCGCCATCAAACATGACGACAGCCGCGCCATCAAACATGACGACAGCCGCGCCATCAAACATGACTACAGCTGCTGTAACAAACATGACTACAGCAGCTGTAACAAACATGACTACAGCAGCTGTAACAAACATGACTACAGCAGCTGTAACAAACATGACTACAGCTGCTGTAACAAACATGACTACAGCAGCTGTAACAAACGTGACTACAGCTGCTGTAACAAACGTGACTACAGCTGCTGTAACAAACATGACCACCGCTGCCCCACTGACGCCCAACATCACAGTCACACCTCTTGAGGTGAGTGAAGCCACAAAAGGAAATCATGAAATCTAATTAATGGAATATAACGGACACAGATCAGGAGTTGGATTTGGCTTCAGACTAGATGATCTTGACTCTGGACTTTAAACTTACTAATGTGCAGAGCAATGATTTTTGGTGGCACCTCTCATTAGTGCAGATTATTCCACATATTGAATCTCTCTTCTTCCTTGCAGATGCCTCTTTCTAGACAAGGATGTGGATCTGAGCAGCTCTGTGCAGCTGAGCCCTCAGACTGCAACCCCTCTTCAGCAGGATGTTTCTTTCTTGGTGCCCGACGGCAGAGCGGCCAAAACTTTGACTTTAACCTCGCAGGACAGTCGGCGGGCTACATTGCTGCCACCCTGTCTTTGGATGGAACAGTGGTATGTTACGTTTTTACAGAGAGCACCATCAAATCTAAGCTTTAGCCAAACATGGAATTCGTATTGAGGTCATCTGAGTTATCTTTTCTGGTTTTCAACCACAGGGAAACAACGACACAACCTATGTCTGTGCAAACAACAACGGCAAAGTCAGATTCTTCAGCACCGTCCTCGTCAATGAGGCGCTGATTGAAACAGAGGTGAGTTCCACCTGCCTCAGAGCAGAGGAGCCCGTAGAGCTGGGCGAGGACGTATTTGGTTCATTGGCTGTAGATGCTCTGGGGGAGAGGCCAAATTCAAAAAACAAACAAACAAAAAAGCCTCTTTCTTTGCTCTGCAGTTGCCCGTTAACTCAGTGAGGGGCCAAGTGAATGGAACGACAATCCAGTGCTCATTTTCTGCCACTACTCCAAGTCAGAGATTGAGGAACACAAACTTTGCAGTCCAAATTTCCAGTGGACCTTTCAACAGCAGTAAGTTTTACAGAAAGATGCACATCATAAGCTGTTTAAACAATCAAACTGAGGCTGTAAAAACGACAGAAAGAAACAAACAAACCAAACAACAAATCAGTGACTTCTCTGTCTGCTGCTTGTTCTTTCAGCATCTGGGACACTGGGAGCCCCCACCACCCAATTTAGGAGCAGTGATGTCGACTTGACAGATCCCAATGCCACCGTCACTAATGAAATTTCCAACAACATCACCACTGCTGCCCCGACTACCACTGTCCCCACCACTGCTGCCACCACCGCCAATCATGCAATCACATTCAGGCAGTCACTGACACAAGGTAAGCAGAAGAGATGAGCTGCATTTGATTATAATGAAGATACACTTTATGTCAGGTGTTTCCAACTATGGCCTGACCACATGCCATCCAGCCATATATTGAACTTTTACCCCAATTCTTGATAGATGTGAGGCATTGGCATCTTTAGAGGAGCTAAGTTTTTGAGAAATCCTAATGAATGTTCTTCTCTTCTTGCAGCCCTGCTGATCTTTGCGGGCATGCTGGGCCTGGCCATCCTTTGAGAAACATCAAACCCCATTCAGTCATCAGTCAGCGAACTTTCCAATTCATACCCATTCTACTCACTACAAGCACCTCACAAGATGTTTACCCCACAGGATGCATACAATATCAGAGATGACCTTCAGACGTCAGACGAGGTGTGGTCTCTCTACTACAGCACTCTGCCCTGTCTCACATATCTTAAGGAACCTAAAAATATTGACTGATTTAATGGTGTAAAAAGTACATTTGGTTTTGAAACAATGGGACTGCTGGATTTCTGTCCTCGGATTTATTTACTTTCCACCCCAGTTGTACATCAATTTGTGAAAACAAATGCAAAGCATATTCATCATTAAAACTGATGGTTTTTGTCACGATAAATTTAAATTTGTGGTCTGGTTACCCGTTCAACCCATATTGCCAATCTCAAAGACAAAGATAAGAAATCAAAAATCTAATTGTTCTAGTTCTGTGTGGTCGGGTAGCAACAGAACCAGCAAAGAAACAAAGTTCCTGCCACACGGAATGACACCATGAAATGGTTGATGTAGGTTTTTGCATTATGCTATAAATACGAACAGTATTTTTACTCAATTTTTTATCTTACCTTTTGTTATCATTTATGTTCTGTAGATTATTTAAATATTATTTTTAAATGAAGCCCTCCGGCTGATATTTTCATGCATACTTCATGCACAAGTGAGTGAGCCGCTGTACACTGAGGCGGCTATAGAATGTACCAAATGTTGGTGAAACTGATTTTGTACATTGAATCATGTAGCGCTTGAATATTAGCTGAAAGATGTTGAAATAAATATTTTATGCAAGCTTGTGATTCTGATTGTGCCAATTACAGCCTATCAATTTAGAAAGACACTTAAGGTTTAGTCACTCATCAGTACACTCAGTTGGCAGTTTATTACAAACACTTGGAATAAATCCATAAATTCTTAAAGAGATACTAATTCATATGTTTGAACATTTGGAAGCTAAAATATAAGTTCCTCGTTTGGTAGAAAATTAAATGAATTTTAATAAATTAATAAAAGGTGTCACTAAGTTTGTCATTTTCACCTACTCGAGTAAGCTGGCTCCAGAAAACTGCTACGGCAGAAAAACACAATATATTTGTTATCTTTTCTGATGTTTACTCAGAATACCTCCACAGCTATCTATGACTAGGCCTTTTATTTTGCTATAAATTTTCTTTTGAGTTTGATACTGTCTGTTAGAAGGTGGTAAAACTATTAAATTGGTTCAAGAACGAGTGCTGCTGTTTTCCGAAGGAAGTGCATCAATTTGTATGTTAAAGTCAGACGCAGATGAAAATAGGACACACAACTTCTACTGTAAGGGTGAGAAAAGCAAACAAACTCACGTTAAACCAATTTGGATCGATTCCTGCAGATCATGGATAAGTGGCTCTCCCAATTAAATGTTTTCAGCTTTGGGACCAAAGTGCCCCCAACAACTGGAGCATTTTATATTTGTTAGACTTACTGTGCAAATCTATGAACTGGCATTATTTCCTTCTGCATCTTTCTGTATTCTACATTTTTTTTAATCAACTAATAAATAGGGACCATAAAAAGGTACAGCTACAAGATTTACAAACAGCTAGTCAATTTCATAGCTGAATCTCCTTATTACATCCTGAATGTTTAGTATCGTGTGAAAAGACCTTGGAGATGTGAAATGCAGAACAGAACTATCAATAGCAATATTCACAACATCAAAAGTAATAAAATTTGCATTAACACATCTGCAAACGTGATATAGTAACATATTTACTTTGTAATTGCCTGAATGACCTTGAGGTAAGAATAAAACGAATAAGTCTGCCGGGTGGTTGTCATCATGCTGCAATATTCAAGAGATCATTTTGTAAGTCAAGATGAACTCTTGAATTGATTACAGAAACAGAGCAAACTATGTTTGTGTAAATAATTTCTCACTTTGTCATCAGTTTTGGTATCAAGGATGTTGAACAGGTAGTGACGCTCAAAAGGGAGCAGCCCCACGTCTGCATTACAAACTGTGTGACAGTACTGTAGGTGTGTCTGTCCTGTGGCTTTTCATGCATAACTCATGACAATATAGTGCCACTATAAGTCATGACTGAAGAGTGTACTGAATTAAAGGATGCACCAACACCCAGAGTCAGGCTGATGAGAATTAGACTGGTTTGTCTTCTTCTTCTTGCCAGGTGACTTTTCCACAGATTGACAAATTGTGCAAAAATAATTTTTGTCAGTTTTCAATGGTCTGCTCCTGAACTCTTATATTTCAAGAAAATGTGTGTTTGATCGTAAAATTCAGCCGGACTCACTTGCTTTTGAACTAATAATGTGAAGTTGCTACTTTGTTCTCTGTGATTGAGCCACAATCAAATGTATATTTTACTGAACAACATCAGGGACAACAATATATTGTATTCATATCAATTCACTCATTCTTAATGGTTTACAAAATGAACTACCATCTTAATAACTACAGGAGCTCGTTTCATGTCATCTGCCTGCTCTTTTTAGTTATTGCAGTTTCACACAATAAACACTGGGAGGAGGTGTTGAACCATTGTAAAGGATTTTCTCAGTTGGCTCCAACTCTGTAGTCAGTCTGGACACCAACCATAAATGTTAAATTTAGCAATGCTATAGCAACACATGTGGCACCGTCATGGGGCAATGGACTTATAAAAGAAAGTGAGTCATTGAAACTCAAAACTGAAATGTGGCTTTATGTTTAAACATGGGGAAAAGTTCTCCATCACTGTGATATAAATAATTATTGTCAACGTACCGGTTCACGGGATTGTTCTATGCCAACACTGCAGCGACAGGTCTGCAGGTAGAAGCTGGACTTTAATGATAAATGAAAAAACAAGGCAGAAGTGTTACTGAACAGTGTGTCACCTGTGTTGACGTGTAGGGCAGCCATCTTGGATTTTAAGGTTGGGTTATGTGTTTTGCTTCTGACTTTCAGAGGTGGACATCCAGCATCAGGGGGTTAACTGTTGGGGAGCTCGGTGGGTGAAACAGAGGAAGCAGGACACTGAGGCGGTGTAGGAAAGGTTGTCTTCACTTCTTGCCAGGTGGTAGCTGGGAGGCTTGGGCCAAGGTCTGGGCTGAGGGGGTGCTGAGGGGAGCCAGGCAGAGACAAGAGCAGGGTCAGGGGGGCAGAAAGGCAGGAGACAGGCAATAGTGAAGCTGTGGGCACAGAGAATAGGGATTAGTCAAGCTAGAAACAGAACAGGAGGATAGCTGTGAGGCTCGAAGCACTGACTGTGGGTAACAGAGTCCACGATCTGGCAGCGTGGTCGAGGTTGAACTGGTCTTTATAGCAGACTTGATTGTGATGATTGGCAGCTGGTCGCCTGACTCTCACACACCTGTCTCAGCTCCTGTTAGGTGAGAGGAGGGGAGGGCAGGGGACCGCCAGATAGGGGAGGGAAAGGAAAATCAACTGAGACATTCCCAGGCTGGGAAACAGAGCAGAGAGTGGGGAAGGGAAGAGGAGAGGACTGGTCTTAT
Source organism: Echeneis naucrates (assembly GCF_900963305.1). Taxonomy (NCBI): domain Eukaryota; kingdom Metazoa; phylum Chordata; class Actinopteri; order Carangiformes; family Echeneidae; genus Echeneis; species Echeneis naucrates. Next base: position 2,831,934 of record NC_042528.1, on the reverse strand, counting down.
TCCCTAAGAGGAAAAATGAAAGAAGCGAACAGGACGAATTCCACAGACGGAGGCCGTGGAGGCTGTTTGACCAGGACTGAGGAGAGAAAGTGTCTTTTTGCGGAGAATGTAGAGAGGAAACGAAGTCAGGAAAGGAGCTAAGGACCATGTAGGAATTCCTGACTGAAGTCATGGTAAGTCCCTCTGCTCTAAGTGAAGTTTCTGTGTTCAACTTCACAAACAAGGAAGAGACTCTTTAACGGTTCATGTTAAGACAAAAACAGACAAACTAACAAAGAGACTCAAAATGCTTCGGCACTGACTCTATTTCAATTTAAAGTCTCATGGTTGGCTGTTATCATAGATGTTTTATGTTTTTGACTTGTGGCAACATGACATTCAATTTATTTCTATCTTCTATTCACTTTATTCGCATTGCTTGATTGATTTTTCTGAAAACTAAAACACCTCAAACCCAAAAGCAGCATCACTTTTATGTGTTTGTACTTTAATCAACCACTTTCACGCATTAAAAGTTACAACTTAACTTGCAAATCCCAGTGGCAGCGAACTACTATGACATGATTTAAGTGGTGTGACGTTTGTGATTTTTGCGGTTACAGACCAGATGAGGAGCTTCGCTAAAGCAAAAGAGCTCTGTGTTGCATCTCCTGGGATTTTGTTTACCATCCCCACCCACTTATGGTCTGATCAGTGACAGGCAGAGGCAGAGAAACGGGGAAATGGCAAACACATGCACACATATAACAAACGAGAACATAAATTTGAAGAAGAAAGAAAGCAGAATTTCAAAAAAGGAAGATTTAAGTCGTATTCCAACTTCTGCGCGTTGGGCAGGGTGGAGCAGTTTGGCAGGGAAAGGAAGAGGAAAGAAGCAAAAAGAAAGAGAGAACTGAGTGGGGAAGAGTGGAATAAAAGAGGAAGGAAGGGTTACTTTTTTATTTACTGGCCCCATTATATGTGTAAACAGAAAGAAGCAGTGCGATACCTGAGGTCACAATAATTCCACCTTAATTGCACTAGAGAAGCCTAATTATCATTCTCTATTCTTTGGTAACCTGATGATGTTATGAATAAGGACTTCAGGAACATATTTGTCTTTAAAGAAGCTCCAATGTCTCATCACAAGAACTAAAACAACTGATTTTATATTATTTTGCTGAACAACCAGCTGACACACCTTTTCCAAAAGCCTTAGCATGTGAATTATTACGGCTTAAAGCTTTTTCTGGTTTCTAATCCACCGGAATTTAATGTCTGTTTTAACCCTAACCCTTTCTCATTTTTATCAAAGCTGGAAAACCTTCAGCCATCCACTCAAATTTCTGCCAAAGACTAAAACAATCATGACACAGCGGAGTTTTTTTAAATTGTACATGCACATACAGCATTGACTTACGCTCTGATACATCAAATGGACAGGTCAAAATAAATTCAAACACTGTTTTCATTGTAAGAAAAAAAAACAAAAACCAACCAAACAGGTTTAACACAACAAACCCATGACAAAGTGTCACGTTCCAAATGTGACTCACTGTGATTCAGTGCATTGTGCCTATGGTCACTGTTTATTTAATTTACATTCTCTACTTGTGATTTTTATCAAAAACACACTATCATCTTTTTTAATAGCTTTTGAAGTGAAGGAGTTGTCATGGTGAAAACCCGAACCCTTTAAGGAGACATACAAACACACATACACACAAAAACAACCCTGAAGCAAACTCTAAAAAATAGGAAAAAAAATGTATACAGGAAAAACCTGTGTAAGATGTAGGGAAATAATATTGATAGAAAAATTCACTGCTTTAAGGTTGGTGGTTACTGATGAACCAAGACCGAGACAGCAAATTTCTCCCAAAGTCCAAAGTTCCAAAGGCAAAACCAGTGTATATTTCTTACAGCACTGATGTGTGCGTTTGTTAGGTATGTGTCCTGGAAGAAGAAAATATCCTTTAATTCTGGTTCTGAATGGGAAATGTATTTTAACTGACAAGAAGCTCTCTCCAAAAAGTTTCTTTTTTCCTATTGTTGTGTGACGGCAGGAGGTCTTCTCATTGTGCTCTGAAAAATATCACGTTACCAAAGTCTTCTCCTGTTTACAGCGTTCAACAACTGTTTCTGTCATTTGATAATTTGGCTGATAATTCAGAGCTGTCTGGACTTGTTATTACTGGGAGCATAAATACTCACGCAACACAATGGGAATACAAAAGCAAACACTTAAGCTTGCAGTGCCACTTTCAAACCAGTTCTCAACATTGTTCAAATGTGGTTTCGCCAACCGACCCATGTGCCATTTTCCATGCACACACAATCACTCGGCACATTTTTTCTGCTGTATTGTTATCCCTCTCAACAAAAAGAAAGACTTGTCCATTGTCAGGGCGGTCATTAATCTAGTCTGTAATCCTACACAAGTTTCTTACAATTGTTTAAAATTGAAATCTGGTTTTACAATTGGCCTAAAAGAAGAATTGGAAAAGAATTTAAATTATAAACCACCACTGAATAGCCACCAAACCTAATGGGTTAATTAAACCTGAAACTTTAAACTTCCTATCTGTCCAATAATATATATAACATTTTCCAAAAGTGCTTACTCAAACACAAAGAAAATGCCAGTGACTACCATTAAATGTGATAAGTCACACATCCAGGAAGACTGTCAAAACAGTGTTTCCTTATCGGAGGGAAGTTATTTGTTTAGAATAAAATTCAGTTTTTGTCAGTGATGTGAAAAATATTCAGGCATAATTTCCATTACATTCCAATTTTATCCGACATTAAGCCCTGTTCGTCACCCCACCCTCTGAAAAGCATCATTAATGATGTCAGAGGTTCCGGTCCTGATTCCAGCCCTTCCAGTTTAAATAGGGACACACTGAACAGGTGTCTCACCTTAACTGGGGAGCGTCCTGAGAACATCAGAGGAGTCCACTTGGAAAACTACACACAACTGCCCTTCTCTTGGCTAATTAGCTGGTTTTCATCTGTCCCTTAAAGTGAAGAAAAAAGGAAGGCTACAGGTAGGATAAAATAAAATCTTTTCCCAACATACAGAATTTCCCCTGGGGGAAATAAGATTTATCAGATTCTGGGATGCTTTACATGGAATCAATATTATTAGTTTCTCTTAATATCAAATTATGATTCACCAAATATTTATCCTGAATGTTTGTTTGCTTTTTATTTATTGAAAAAAATGTATAATTTCTAGATATCACTGAGTTTTTTAAAAAGTCAAAAAGGCTAAAGTTTGGACAGACTTTCCCATTCAAATGAATAGGAAGGAGCTGGGACTGTACAAATCTATGACCAGCAACAACTAACAATTGTTTTTTCATAAAATTAAGCCAACCATACGAATGAATAACATGATTTAATATTTATAATTAAATCATTTATTTCATATCCATGGTTAATAAGGAACATTTTTAACAACTACAAAAAAAAAAACCAAAACAGAAAACTAAATTACAGACTAAATGTGAGTTTTATCCCAAAGAATCCCTTTGATCATATAATAGACTAAACTATTAAAGTATTATTTTAAATGATAAGGGAAAGCTGGTGAGCTGCCCAGGTTTAACCCCACCCTGACCCAACACCAGCTGGGATCGGCCCCAAGAAGAACGGACATCGAAAATTGGAACCTGTTTCCTTTTTCAGTGTCAATATTTATTTCAGTGCCAATCAAACATGTCGCTCGACACTTTTGACAATGAACAGACTATCACATATCCTTTTATATAGTTTAGATTAATATGATATGTATTTAAAATATTTCACTGAAAAATCTTATCCTCCCTACTTTAGGCATGGTCAACACACCGGTCCTCACCGTCCTGTTGGTGACGCTGTCCTGCATGGCTATGAACAGCTATGCTCAAAGTGCAGCTGGAGTAAACATGACGACAGCTGCACCAACAAACATGACAACAGCAACGCCATCAAACATGACAACAGCAACGCCATCAAACATGACGACAGCCGCACCATCAAACATGACCACAGCAGCTGTAACAAACGTGACTACAGCCGCGCCATCAAACATGACAACAGCAGGTGTAACAAACATGACCACCGCTGCCCCACTGACGCCCAACATCACAGTCACACCTCTTGAGGTGAGTGAAGCCACAAAAGGAAATCATGAAATCTAATTAATGGAATATAATGGACACAGATCAGGAGTTGGATTTGGCTTCAGACTAGATGATCTTGACTCTGGTCTTTAAACTTACTAATGTGCAGAGCAATGATTTTTGGTGGCACCTCTCATTAGTGCAGATTATTCCACATATTGAATCTCTCTTCTTCCTTGCAGATGCCTCTTTCTAGACAAGGATGTGGATCTGAGCAGCTCTGTGCAGCTGAGCCCTCAAATTGCAACCCCTCTTCAGCAGGATGTTTCTTTCTTGGTGTCCAACAGAAGAGCGGCCAAAACTTTGACTTTAACCTCGCAGGACAGTCGGCGGGCTACATTTCTGCCACCCTGTCTTTGGATGGAACAGTGGTATGTTACGTTTTTGCAGAGAGCACCATCAAATCTAAGCTTTAGCCAAACATGGAATTCGTATTGAGGTCATCTGAGTTATCTTTTCTGGTTTTCAACCACAGGGAAACAACGACACAACCTATGTCTGTGCAAACAACAACGGCAAAGTCAGATTCTTCAGCACCGTCCTCGTCAATGAGACGCTGATTGAAACAGAGGTGAGTTCCACCTGCCTCAGAGCAGAGGAGCCCGTAGAGCTGGGCGAGGACGTATTTGGTTCCTTGGCTGTAGATGCTCTCGGGGAGAGGCCAAATTCAAAAAACAAACAAACAATAAAGCCTCTTTCTTTGCTCTGCAGTTGCCCGTTAACTCAGTGAGGGGCCGAGTGAATGGAACGACAATCCAGTGCTCATTTTCTGCCACTATTCCAAGTCAGAGATTGAGGAACACAAACTTTGAAGTCCAAATTTCCAATGGACCTTTCAACAGCAGTAAGTTTTACAGAAACACATTCAGATGCACATCATAAGCTGTTTAAACAATCAAACTGAGGCTGTAAAAATGACAGAAAGAAACAAACAAACCAAACAACAAATCAGTGACTTCTCTGTCTGCTGCTTGTTCTTTCAGCATCTGGGACACTGGGAGCCCCCACCGCCCAATTTAGGAGCAGTGATGTCAACTTGGCAGATCCCAATGCCACCGTCACTAATGAAATTTCCAACACCACCACCACTGCCGCCACCACCACCAATCATGCCGTCACATTCAGGCAGTCACTGACACAAGGTAAGCAGAAGAGATGAGCTCCATTTGATTATAATGAAGATACACTTAATGTCAGGTGTTTCCAACTACGGCCTGACCACATGTCATCCAAACTTTTACCCCAATTCTTGATAGATCTGAGGCATTGGCATCTTTAGAGGAGCTAAGTTTTTGAGAAATCCTAATGAATGTTCTTCTCTTCTTGTAGCCCTGCTGATCTTTGCGGGCGTGCTGGGCCTGGCCATCCTTTGAGAAACATCAAACCCCATTCAGTCATGATGCGAAAACCATAACTTTCCAATTCATACCCATGCTACTCACTACAAGCACCTCACAAGATGTTTACCCCACAGGATGCATACAATATCAGAGATGACCTTCAGACATCAGACGAGGTGTGGTCTCTCTTCTACAGCACTCTGCCCCGTCTCACATATCTTAAGGAACCTAAAAATATTGACGATTTTGATTTATTGGTGCAAGAAGAATTTCTGTCCTAGGTTTTATTTACTTCCCACCCCAGTTGTACATTAATCAGTGAAAACGAATGTGAAGCATTTTCTGATTTTAAACCAACAGTTTCGTCATGTTAAATTTAAATTTGGGGTTTGTGGTCTGTGGTTACCTGTTAAACCATATTCCTAATCTCAAAAACAAAGACATAAAAAACTAAAGAAAAGAAAAAAATCAAAAAATTTAACTGTTGTGTTGCGTGTTTGGGCACCAACAGAAAAGCAAAGAAACAACAATGTTCCTGCCACACAGAATGAAACCATCAATTGGTTGATATGGGTTTTTGCATTGTTATAAATATGAATAGTATTTTTATTACATTTTGGATTTTATCTTTGGTTTTTGTTTATGTGTTTCTTATTGCACAATTTTTTGAATGAAGCCCTCTGGCTGATATTTTCGTGCACACTTATAACTATATGCAATTTCACTATGCCAGTGCACTGTTGTACACTGAGGCGGCTATATGATGTACCAAATGTTGGAGAAACTGATTTTGTACTTTGTACCATGTAACACTTGAATTCTTGTGGAAAGATGTTGAAATAAATATTTTATGCAAGATGGCCATCTGATTGTGCCAGTTACAGCCTATCAATTTAGAAAGACACTTAAGGTTTAGTCACTCATCAGTACACTCAGTTGGCAGTTTATTACAAACACTTGGAATAAATCCATAAATTCTTAAAGAGATACAAATTCAACAATTTGAACATTTGGAGGCTAAAACTGTCAATATAAGTCCTTTGTTTGGTAGAAAATGAAATTAATAAAAGGTGTCGCTAAGTTTGTCATTTTCACCTGCTCTAGGAAGCTGGCTCCAGAAAACTGCTACGGCAGAAAAATACAATATATTTCTTTCAGAATACCTCCTAGGCCTTTTATTTAGCTATAAATTTTCTTTTGAGTTTGATACTGTCTGTTAAAAGGTGGTAAAACTATTAAATGGGTTCTAAAACCAGAACCCAAGCAAGTGCATCAATTTGTATGTTTAAGTCAGACGCAGATGAAAACAGGACACACAACTTCTACTATAAGGGTAAGAAAAGCAAACAAACTCATGCCAAGCCAATTTGGATTAAGCTTTGCGTTTCATGGGTAAGTTGCAATTGCGAATGAAATGTTTTCAGCTTTGGAACCAAAGTTTCCTAACAACTGGAGCTTCAAGTAAAGCCTGTTTGACCAAGGAGAGAGCGAGAGAGAGAGAGAGAAAAAAAAAAAACCCCAACCATATCAGGCGTATGGCATATGACCTTATCGGTAGATGAGGTCAACGGCTAACTTATAAAATTCTTTCTTCCACCACAATGTCCCTCTTGTTTGTCCTTTTATTGACATTAAAAACATACTGGAATCAGTTCTGCTGAAGTACACCATGTTTACTTTTCAGCTGCTCTCAGCTTCAGAGCGTACTGTGTGGATTTACCCTTCTGATATCTAAAAATCATATTTGTTAGACTTCCTCTGCAAATCTATGAACTTTCATTATGTATCTATATTGTATGTTTTTTAAATGAGCTAATAAACCATGAAAGTACAAAGATACAGCTATAAGATTTACAAACAGCTAGTCAATTTCATAGCTTTATTACATCCTGAATGTTTAGTATCGTGTGAAAAGACCTTGGAGATGTGAAATGCAGAACAGAACTATCAATAGCAATATTCACAACATCAAAAGTAATAAAATTTGCATTAACACATCTGCAAACGTGATATAGTAACATATTTACTTTGTAATTGCCTGAATGACCTTGAGGTAAGAATAAAACGAATAAGTCTGCCGGGTGGTTGTCATCATGCTGCAATATTCAAGAGATCATTTTGTAAGTCAAGATGAACTCTTGAATTGATTACAGAAACAGAGCAAACTATGTTTGTGTAAATAATTTCTCACTTTGTCATCAGTTTTGGTATCAAGGATGTTGAACAGGTAGTGACGCTCAAAAGGGAGCAGCCCCACGTCTGCATTACAAACTGTGTGACAGTACTGTAGGTGTGTCTGTCCTGTGGCTTTTCATGCATAACTCATGACAATATAGTGCCACTATAAGTCATGACTGAAGAGTGTACTGAATTAAAGGATGCACCAACACCCAGAGTCAGGCTGATGAGAATTAGACTGGTTTGTCTTCTTCTTCTTGCCAGGTGACTTTTCCACAGATTGACAAATTGTGCAAAAATAATTTTTGTCAGTTTTCAATGGTCTGCTCCTGAACTCTTATATTTCAAGAAAATGTGTGTTTGATCGTAAAATTCAGCCGGACTCACACGCTTTTGAACTAATAATGTGAAGTTGCTACTTTGTTCTCTGTGATTGAGCCACAATCAAATGTATATTTTACTGAACAACATCAGGGACAACAATATATTGTATTCATATCAATTCACTCATTCTTAATGGTTTACAAAATGAACTACCATCTTAATAACTACAGGAGCTCGTTTCATGTCATCTGCCTGCTCTTTTTAATTATTGCAGTTTCACACAATAAACACTGGGAGGAGGTGTTGAACCATTGTAAAGGATTTTCTCAGTTGGCTCCAACTCTGTAGTCAGTCTGGACACCAACCATAAATGTTAAATTTAGCAATGCTATAGCAACCCATGTGGCACCATCATGGGGCAACAGAGTTATAAAAGAAAGTGAGTCATTGAAACTCAGAACTGAAATGTGGCTTTATGTTTAAACATGGGGAAAAGTTCTCCATCACTGTGATATAAATAATTATTGTCAACGTACCGGTTCACGGGATTGTTCTATGCCAACACTGCAGCGACAGGTCTGCAGGTAGAACTTGACTTTAATGATAAATGAAAAAACAAGGCAGAAGTGTTACTGAACAGTGTGTCACCTGTGTTGACGTGTAGGGCAGCCATCTTGGATTTTAAGGTTGGGTTATGTGTTGTGCTTCTGACTTTCAGAGGTGGACATCCAGCATCAGGGGGTTAACTGTTGGGGAGCTCGGTGGGTGAAACAGAGGAAGCAGGACACTGAGGCGGTGTAGGAAAGGTTGTCTTCACTTCTTGCCAGGTGGTAGCTGGGAGGCTTGGGCCAAGGTCTGGGCTGAGGGGGTGCTGAGGGGAGCCAGGCAGAGACAAGAGCAGGGTCAGGGGGGCAGAAAGGCAGGAGACAGGCAATAGTGAAGCTGTGGGCACAGAGAATAGGGATTAGTCAAGCTAGAAACAGAACAGGAGGATAGCTGTGAGGCTCGAAGCACTGACTGTGGGTAACAGAGTCCACGATCTGGCAGCGTGGTGGAGGTTGAACTGGTCTTTATAGCAGACTTGATTGTGATGATTGGCAGCTGGTCGCCTGAGTCTCACACACCTGTCTCAGCTCCTGTTAGGTGAGAGGAGGGGAGGGCAGGGGACCGCCAGATAGGGGAGGGAAAGGAAAATCAACTGAGACATTCCCAGGCTGGGAAACAGAGCAGAGAGTGGGGAAGGGAAGAGGAGAGGACTGGTCTTATTCCCTAAGAGGAAAAAGGAAAGAAGCGAACAGGACGAATTCCACAGACGGAGGCCGTGGAGGCTGTTTGACCAGGACTGAGGAGAGAAAGTGTCTTTTTGCGGAGAATGTAGAGAGGAAACGAAGTCAGGAAAGGAGCTAAGGACCATGTAGGAATTCCTGACTGAAGTCATGGTAAGTCCCTCTGCTCTAAGTGAAGTTTCTGTGTTCAACTTCACAAACAAGGAAGAGACTCTTTAACGGTTCATGTTAAGACAAAAACAGACAAACTAACAAAGAGACTCAAAATGCTTCGGCACTGACTCTATTTCAATTTAAAGTCTCATGGTTGGCTGTTATCATAGATGTTTTATGTTTTTGACTTGTGGCAACATGACATTCAATTTATTTCTATCTTCTATTCACTTTATTCACATTGCTTGATTGATTTTTCTGAACACTAAAACACCTCAAACCCAAAAGCAGCATCACTTTTATGTGTTTGTACTTTAATCAACCACTTTCACGCATTAGAAGTTACAACTTAACTTGCAAATCCCAGTGGCAGCGAACTACTATGACATGATTTAAGTGGTGTTTTTGCGGTTACAGACCAAAGGGGTATACTGCAAAGGAAGCTCAACAGAGCCAGACTTTCTTTGGGTGAGCTGGCTCGACAAAGCCAAAAGCTCCAACCAGAGATATCGAGTATCACAACGGTGGTTATCAACTTGATTTGTTGACCCAGGCTTACCTCACCATTTGACACTATTTCCACAGAAAAATGGTCCGATTACGTGCCACATATTTCAGACAAGAGGAGCAGATTATGATAATGGAGAGCTATGAAGAGTTCAGACCAACAATAACAGCTTAAAGCAACACTGCTGCTGCAAAAAAGACGAGAGAAAGCCTGATAAAAACTGTACATTGTGTAAATGCCTATGTTAATATACCTGATATAATATATATCATATATCATCATATAACTTTAATTCCCTCCCTGACATTTTCTCACAATAAAGGATACATGGAAATCACTTAGAGGAAAATCAAAGTGAAATTCATTTGGTTTGTCTTATTTGTGATAAAGTCTAAGTAATATTCTAACTGGTGTTCTATTAGTTGTAGTGCCAGCAGTGCAAAACGGTCTTGGCAGCAAATCTGGACCAAGAACAAAAATATATGTATGTACTCATCACTCTTTTAGTGTAATGTGGAAGATACACTGTGTAACATACGCTAAGGCGTGTGTAGGAAGTAGCAATTTAATTTCAGTTTTTCTTTCTCATTTGTTCTCAAAGCTGGAAAACCTTCAGCCATCCACTCAAATTTCTGCCAAAGACTAAAACAATCATGACACAGTTGAGGTTTTTAAATTGTACATGCACAGACAGCATTGACGTACGCTCTGATACATCAAATGAACAGGTCAAAATAAATTCAAACACTGTTTTCATGGTAAGAGAAAAACAACACAAACAAAAACTCCTGTTATGTCAATCAAACAGGTTTAACAACAGCAAACCCATGACAAATTGACATGTTCCAACTGTGACTCAGTTAGTGCACTGTTCCTATGGTCACTGTTTATTTTTCATTTTCTACTTGTGTTTTATTTACATTTTTTTAACTAAACTATTATTTAATCAGAAACACTATTTTCCTCTTTTTTAATAGCTTTCCAAAGTGCAGGAGTTTAGATGGTGGAAAAGGCGAGCATTTGGGGCTGCAAAAGATTGTTTGAGAGGAGAAACATTCTTGGCACACACAATCGCATGGCAATTTTTTTCTGGCGTGTTGCTCGCATGCCATAACAAAAACAAAGCTTTTTAAAAACTCATGCATTGTCAGGGTGTTCATTAATCTCGTCTGTAATTCTACACAAGTTTCTAACAATTGTTTAAAATCTAAATCTGGTTTTAGAATTGGGCTAAAAGAAGAATTAGAAAAAAAATTAAAATGATAAACGGAATAGCTACCAAACCTAATGGGTTAATTAAACTGGCTCACTTATCTGTCTAATAATATATATATAATAATTAGAAAACAAAAAAGATACCAGTAACTACCGTTAAATGTGATAAATCAAACATCCATGAAGACAATCAAAACAGTGTTTCCTGATCGGGCTGCTTAAAGAAGTTTTTGGACATGGCCAAGAAGATGAAGGTGCTGTTTCTGACATAAAGGCTGTGTTCTTCACCGCACCCACTGAAATGCATCATCTATGATTCCAGCCATTCCAGTTTAAATAGGGACAGACCAAGTCAGTGTCTCATCTTAACCTGGGAGTGCCATGAGAACGTTAGAGCAATCTACAGTACCTGACAAAACTACACACAACTGCCCTTCTTTTGGCAAATTACCTGGTGTTCATCTGTCTGGAAGGCTGCAGGTAGGATCAAATAAAATATTATACCTACATACACAATTTCCCCTGGGGAAATGAGATTCATCTGATTCTGGTTCAGAGATGGTTTACATGGAATCAAAATAAAAGGTTTTTCTTAATATTGCATTATGATTCATCGTTCACCATTTGTAAATATTTTTTTTTAATATTGGCTTGCTGTTTTATTTAAAAATTTTATTTTTTCTAGGCTGAGTTTTTCAGAAAGTCAAAAAGGCTAAAATTTTGAAAGACCTTCCTATCCAAATGAGTAGGAAGGAGGTGGGACTGCAACAACTAACAATTCTTTTTTTTCATCAGATTATGTGAAGCATAAGAATAAACAATATGATTTAAGATATATGTCTAACAATTTAAATCTTTTATTTATTAACAGCTACAAAAATAATTAAAAAAAAACTACTTTACAGACTAGGTGTGAGTTTTATACCAAACAATCCCTTTGATTATATCATTGGCATTTAAAAGGTTTGAATTATTTTAATTACATGCCACAAAAGGAGTGGCAACATATTTTGATTATTGGAACACTGGTGAGCTGCCCAAGTAAACCCCACCCTGGCCCAACACCAACTGGGATCGGCACCAAGAAGAATGGACATTGAAAATTTAAACCTGTATCCCGTTTCAGTGCCAATCAAACACGTCGCTTGACACTTTTTAATATGGTATATATTCAAAATATTTCACTGAAAAATCTTATCCTCCCTACTTTAGGCATGGTCAACACACCGGTCCTCACCGTCCTGTTGGTGACGCTGTCGTGCATGGCTATGAACAGCTATGCTCAATGTGCAGCTGGAGTAAACATGACGACAGCTGCACCAACAAACATGACAACAGCAACGCCAACAAACATGACAACAGCAACGCCAACAAACATGACGACAGCAACGCCATCAAACATGACAACAGCAACGCCGCCATCAAACATGACGACAGCCACGCCATCAAACATGACAACAGCAACGCCGCCATCAAACATGACCACAGCCACAACATTTACGCCCAACATCACAGTCACACCTCTTGAGGTGAGTGAAGCCACAAAAGGAAATCATGAAATCTAATTAATGGAATATAACGGACACAGATCAGGAGTTGGATTTGGCTTCAGACTAGATGATCTTGACTCTGGACTTTAAACTTACTAATGTGCAGAGCAATGATTTTTGGTGGCACCTCTCATTAGTGCAGATTATTCCACATACTGAATCTCTCTTCTTCCTTGCAGATGCCTCTTTCTAGACAAGGATGTGGATCTGAGCAGCTCTGTGCAGCTGAGCCCTCAAACTGCAACCCCTCTTCAGCAGGATGTTTCTTTCTTGGTGCCCGACGGCAGAGCGGCCGAAACTTTGCCTGCGTCCTGGCAGGACAGTCGGCGGGCTACATTGCTGCCACCCTGTCTTTGGATGGAACAGTGGTATGTTACGTTTTTACAGAGAGCACCATCAAATCTAAGCTTTAGCCAAACATGGAATTCGTATTGAGGTCATCTGAGTTATCTTTTCTGGTTTTCAACCACAGGGAAACAACGACACAACCTATGTCTGTGCAAACAACAACGGCAAAGTCAGATTCTTCAGCACCGTCCTCGTCAATGAGACGCTGATTGAAACAGAGGTGAGTTCCACCTGCCTCAGAGCAGAGGAGCCCGTAGAGCTGGGCGAGGACGTATTTGGTTCCTTGGCTGTAGATGCTCTCGGGGAGAGGCCAAATTCAAAAAACAAACAAACAAAAAAGCCTCTTTCTTTGCTCTGCAGTTGCCCGTTAACTCAGTGAGGGGCCGAGTGAATGGAACGACAATCCAGTGCTCATTTTCTGCCACTACTCCAAGTGCAACGTCTCAGACATCTTCTTTGACCCTCCTGGTCTCCACCGGATCTTTCAACAGCAGTAAGTGACCTTAAAAAAGCCACACATGATATGCTGCTTTAAAAGTGAAATGAGGCTGGAAGAAAAAAAAAAAGAAAAGAAAGCAGATCAGTGACCTCTCTGCTGCTTGTCTTCCAGCTTCTGGTACACTGGGTGCCCCCACCACCAAATTAAGGAGCTCTGGTGTAAACTTGGCAAATCCCAACACCACCGTTGTCAATGATCTTTCCTTCAACGCCACCACCACGGCTCCCAACGTAACACCAAACATGACCACCGCTGCCCCACTGACGCCCAACATCACAGTCACACCTCTTGAGGTGAGTGAAGCCACAAAAGGAAATCATGAAATCTAATTAATGGAATATAACGGACACAGATCAGGAGTTGGATTTGGCTTCAGACTAGATGATCTTGACTCTGGACTTTAAACTTACTAATGTGCAGAGCAATGATTTTTGGTGGCACCTCTCATTAGTGCAGATTATTCCACATACTGAATCTCTCTTCTTCCTTGCAGATGCCTCTTTCTAGACAAGGATGTGGATCTGAGCAGCTCTGTGCAGCTGAGCCCTCAAACTGCAACCCCTCTTCAGCAGGATGTTTCTTTCTTGGTGCCCGACGGCAGAGCGGCCGAAACTTTGCCTGCGTCCTGGCAGGACAGTCGGCGGGCTACATTGCTGCCACCCTGTCTTTGGATGGAACAGTGGTATGTTACGTTTTTACAGAGAGCACCATCAAATCTAAGCTTTAGCCAAACATGGAATTCGTATTGAGGTCATCTGAGTTATCTTTTCTGGTTTTCAACCACAGGGAAACAACGACACAACCTATGTCTGTGCAAACAACAACGGCAAAGTCAGATTCTTCAGCACCGTCCTCGTCAATGAGACGCTGATTGAAACAGAGGTGAGTTCCACCTGCCTCAGAGCAGAGGAGCCCGTAGAGCTGGGCGAGGACGTATTTGGTTCCTTGGCTGTAGATGCTCTCGGGGAGAGGCCAAATTCAAAAAACAAACAAACAAAAAAGCCTCTTTCTTTGCTCTGCAGTTGCCCGTTAACTCAGTGAGGGGCCGAGTGAATGGAACGACAATCCAGTGCTCATTTTCTGCCACTATTCCAAGTGCAACGTCTCAGACATCTTCTTTGACCCTCCTGGTCTCCACCGGATCTTTCAACAGCAGTAAGTGACCTTAAAAAAGCCACACATGATATGCTGCTTTAAAAGTGAAATGAGGCTGGAAGAAAAAAAAAAGAAAAGAAAGCAGATCAGTGACCTCTCTGCTGCTTGTCTTCCAGCTTCTGGTACACTGGGTGCCCCCACCACCAAATTAAGGAGCTCTGGTGTAAACTTGGCAAATCCCAACACCACCGTTGTCAATGATCTTTCCTTCAACGCCACCACCACGGCTCCCAACGTAACACCAAACATGACCACCGCTGCCCCACTGACGCCCAACATCACAGTCACACCTCTTGAGGTGAGTGAAGCCACAAAAGGAAATCATGAAATCTAATTAATGGAATATAACGGACACAGATCAGGAGTTGGATTTGGCTTCAGACTAGATGATCTTGACTCTGGACTTTAAACTTACTAATGTGCAGAGCAATGATTTTTGGTGGCACCTCTCATTAGTGCAGATTATTCCACATATTGAATCTCTCTTCTTCCTTGCAGATGCCTCTTTCTAGACAAGGATGTGGATCTGAGCAGCTCTGTGCAGCTGAGCCCTCAAACTGCAACCCCTCTTCAGCAGGATGTTTCTTTCTTGGTGCCCGACGGCAGAGCGGCCGAAACTTTGCCTGCGTCCTGGCAGGACAGTCGGCGGGCTACATTGCTGCCACCCTGTCTTTGGATGGAACAGTGGTATGTTACGTTTTTACAGAGAGCACCATCAAATCTAAGCTTTAGCCAAACATGGAATTCGTATTGAGGTCATCTGAGTTATCTTTTCTGGTTTTCAACCACAGGGAAACAACGACACAACCTATGTCTGTGCAAACAACAACGGCAAAGTCAGATTCTTCAGCACCGTCCTCGTCAATGAGACGCTGATTGAAACAGAGGTGAGTTCCACCTGCCTCAGAGCAGAGGAGCCCGTAGAGCTGGGCGAGGACGTATTTGGTTCATTGGCTGTAGATGCTCTCGGGGAGAGGCCAAATTCAAAAAACAAACAAACAAAAAAGCCTCTTTCTTTGCTCTGCAGTTGCCCGTTAACTCAGTGAGGGGCCGAGTGAATGGAACGACAATCCAGTGCTCATTTTCTGCCACTATTCCAAGTGCAACGTCTCAGACATCTTCTTTGACCCTCCTGGTCTCCACCGGATCTTTCAACAGCAGTAAGTGACCTTAAAAAAGCCACACATGATATGCTGCTTTAAAAGTGAAATGAGGCTGGAAGAAAAAAAAAAGAAAAGAAAGCAGATCAGTGACCTCTCTGCTGCTTGTCTTCCAGCTTCTGGTACACTGGGTGCCCCCACCACCAAATTAAGGAGCTCTGGTGTAAACTTGGCAAATCCCAACACCACCGTTGTCAATGATCTTTCCTTCAACGCCACCACCACGGCTCCCAACGTAACACCAAACATGACCACCGCTGCCCCACTGACGCCCAACATCACAGTCACACCTCTTGAGGTGAGTGAAGCCACAAAAGGAAATCATGAAATCTAATTAATGGAATATAACGGACACAGATCAGGAGTTGGATTTGGCTTCAGACTAGATGATCTTGACTCTGGACTTTAAACTTACTAATGTGCAGAGCAATGATTTTTGGTGGCACCTCTCATTAGTGCAGATTATTCCACATATTGAATCTCTCTTCTTCCTTGCAGATGCCTCTTTCTAGACAAGGATGTGGATCTGAGCAGCTCTGTGCAGCTGAGCCCTCAAACTGCAACCCCTCTTCAGCAGGATGTTTCTTTCTTGGTGCCCGACGGCAGAGCGGCCGAAACTTTGCCTGCGTCCTGGCAGGACAGTCGGCGGGCTACATTGCTGCCACCCTGTCTTTGGATGGAACAGTGGTATGTTACGTTTTTACAGAGAGCACCATCAAATCTAAGCTTTAGCCAAACATGGAATTCGTATTGAGGTCATCTGAGTTATCTTTTCTGGTTTTCAACCACAGGGAAACAACGACACAACCTATGTCTGTGCAAACAACAACGGCAAAGTCAGATTCTTCAGCACCGTCCTCGTCAATGAGACGCTGATTGAAACAGAGGTGAGTTCCACCTGCCTCAGAGCAGAGGAGCCCGTAGAGCTGGGCGAGGACGTATTTGGTTCATTGGCTGTAGATGCTCTCGGGGAGAGGCCAAATTCAAAAAACAAACAAACAAAAAAGCCTCTTTCTTTGCTCTGCAGTTGCCCGTTAACTCGGTGAGGGGCCGAGTGAATGGAACGACAATCCAGTGCTCATTTTCTGCCACTACTCCAAGTGCAACGTCTCAGACATCTTCTTTGACCCTCCTGGTCTCCACCGGATCTTTCAACAGCAGTAAGTGACCTTAAAAAAGCCACACATGATATGCTGCTTTAAAAGTGAAATGAGGCTGGAAGAAAAAAAAAAGAAAAGAAAGCAGATCAGTGACCTCTCTGCTGCTTGTCTTCCAGCTTCTGGTACACTGGGTGCCCCCACCACCAAATTAAGGAGCTCTGGTGTAAACTTGGCAAATCCCAACACCACCGTTGTCAATGATCTTTCCTTCAACGCCACCACCACGGCTCCCAACGTAACACCAAACATGACCACCGCTGCCCCACTGACGCCCAACATCACAGTCACACCTCTTGAGGTGAGTGAAGCCACAAAAGGAAATCATGAAATCTAATTAATGGAATATAACGGACACAGATCAGGAGTTGGATTTGGCTTCAGACTAGATGATCTTGACTCTGGACTTTAAACTTACTAATGTGCAGAGCAATGATTTTTGGTGGCACCTCTCATTAGTGCAGATTATTCCACATATTGAATCTCTCTTCTTCCTTGCAGATGCCTCTTTCTAGACAAGGATGTGGATCTGAGCAGCTCTGTGCAGCTGAGCCCTCAAACTGCAACCCCTCTTCAGCAGGATGTTTCTTTCTTGGTGCCCGACGGCAGAGCGGCCGAAACTTTGCCTGCGTCCTGGCAGGACAGTCGGCGGGCTACATTGCTGCCACCCTGTCTTTGGATGGAACAGTGGTATGTTACGTTTTTACAGAGAGCACCATCAAATCTAAGCTTTAGCCAAACATGGAATTCGTATTGAGGTCATCTGAGTTATCTTTTCTGGTTTTCAACCACAGGGAAACAACGACACAACCTATGTCTGTGCAAACAACAACGGCAAAGTCAGATTCTTCAGCACCGTCCTCGTCAATGAGACGCTGATTGAAACAGAGGTGAGTTCCACCTGCCTCAGAGCAGAGGAGCCCGTAGAGCTGGGCGAGGACGTATTTGGTTCCTTGGCTGTAGATGCTCTCGGGGAGAGGCCAAATTCAAAAAACAAACAAACAAAAAAGCCTCTTTCTTTGCTCTGCAGTTGCCCGTTAACTCAGTGAGGGGCCGAGTGAATGGAACGACAATCCAGTGCTCATTTTCTGCCACTATTCCAAGTGCAACGTCTCAGACATCTTCTTTGACCCTCCTGGTCTCCACCGGATCTTTCAACAGCAGTAAGTGACCTTAAAAAAGCCACACATGATATGCTGCTTTAAAAGTGAAATGAGGCTGGAAGAAAAAAAAAAGAAAAGAAAGCAGATCAGTGACCTCTCTGCTGCTTGTCTTCCAGCTTCTGGTACACTGGGTGCCCCCACCACCAAATTAAGGAGCTCTGGTGTAAACTTGGCAAATCCCAACACCACCGTTGTCAATGATCTTTCCTTCAACGCCACCACCACGGCTCCCAACGTAACACCAAACATGACCACCGCTGCCCCACTGACGCCCAACATCACAGTCACACCTCTTGAGGTGAGTGAAGCCACAAAAGGAAATCATGAAATCTAATTAATGGAATATAACGGACACAGATCAGGAGTTGGATTTGGCTTCAGACTAGATGATCTTGACTCTGGACTTTAAACTTACTAATGTGCAGAGCAATGATTTTTGGTGGCACCTCTCATTAGTGCAGATTATTCCACATATTGAATCTCTCTTCTTCCTTGCAGATGCCTCTTTCTAGACAAGGATGTGGATCTGAGCAGCTCTGTGCAGCTGAGCCCTCAAACTGCAACCCCTCTTCAGCAGGATGTTTCTTTCTTGGTGCCCGACGGCAGAGCGGCCGAAACTTTGCCTGCGTCCTGGCAGGACAGTCGGCGGGCTACATTGCTGCCACCCTGTCTTTGGATGGAACAGTGGTATGTTACGTTTTTACAGAGAGCACCATCAAATCTAAGCTTTAGCCAAACATGGAATTCGTATTGAGGTCATCTGAGTTATCTTTTCTGGTTTTCAACCACAGGGAAACAACGACACAACCTATGTCTGTGCAAACAACAACGGCAAAGTCAGATTCTTCAGCACCGTCCTCGTCAATGAGACGCTGATTGAAACAGAGGTGAGTTCCACCTGCCTCAGAGCAGAGGAGCCCGTAGAGCTGGGCGAGGACGTATTTGGTTCATTGGCTGTAGATGCTCTCGGGGAGAGGCCAAATTCAAAAAACAAACAAACAAAAAAGCCTCTTTCTTTGCTCTGCAGTTGCCCGTTAACTCAGTGAGGGGCCGAGTGAATGGAACGACAATCCAGTGCTCATTTTCTGCCACTACTTCCAAGTGCAACGTCTCAGACATCTTCTTTGACCCTCCTGGTCTCCACCGGATCTTTCAACAGCAGTAAGTGACCTTAAAAAAGCCACACATGATATGCTGCTTTAAAAGTGAAATGAGGCTGGAAGAAAAAAAAAAGAAAAGAAAGCAGATCAGTGACCTCTCTGCTGCTTGTCTTCCAGCTTCTGGTACACTGGGTGCCCCCACCACCAAATTAAGGAGCTCTGGTGTAAACTTGGCAAATCCCAACACCACCGTTGTCAATGATCTTTCCTTCAACGCCACCACCACGGCTCCCAACGTAACACCAAACATGACCACCGCTGCCCCACTGACGCCCAACATCACAGTCACACCTCTTGAGGTGAGTGAAGCCACAAAAGGAAATCATGAAATCTAATTAATGGAATATAACGGACACAGATCAGGAGTTGGATTTGGCTTCAGACTAGATGATCTTGACTCTGGACTTGACTTTAAACTTACTAATGTGCAGAGCAATGATTTTTGGTGGCACCTCTCATTAGTGCAGATTATTCCACATATTGAATCTCTCTTCTTCCTTGCAGATGCCTCTTTCTAGACAAGGATGTGGATCTGAGCAGCTCTGTGCAGCTGAGCCCTCAAACTGCAACCCCTCTTCAGCAGGATGTTTCTTTCTTGGTGCCCGACGGCAGAGCGGCCGAAACTTTGCCTGCGTCCTGGCAGGACAGTCGGCGGGCTACATTGCTGCCACCCTGTCTTTGGATGGAACAGTGGTATGTTACGTTTTTACAGAGAGCACCATCAAATCTAAGCTTTAGCCAAACATGGAATTCGTATTGAGGTCATCTGAGTTATCTTTTCTGGTTTTCAACCACAGGGAAACAACGACACAACCTATGTCTGTGCAAACAACAACGGCAAAGTCAGATTCTTCAGCACCGTCCTCGTCAATGAGACGCTGATTGAAACAGAGGTGAGTTCCACCTGCCTCAGAGCAGAGGAGCCCGTAGAGCTGGGCGAGGACGTATTTGGTTCCTTGGCTGTAGATGCTCTCGGGGAGAGGCCAAATTCAAAAAACAAACAAACAAAAAAGCCTCTTTCTTTGCTCTGCAGTTGCCCGTTAACTCAGTGAGGGGCCGAGTGAATGGAACGACAATCCAGTGCTCATTTTCTGCCACTACTCCAAGTGCAACGTCTCAGACATCTTCTTTGACCCTCCTGGTCTCCACCGGATCTTTCAACAGCAGTAAGTGACCTTAAAAAAGCCACACATGATATGCTGCTTTAAAAGTGAAATGAGGCTGGAAGAAAAAAAAAAGAAAAGAAAGCAGATCAGTGACCTCTCTGCTGCTTGTCTTCCAGCTTCTGGTACACTGGGTGCCCCCACCACCAAATTAAGGAGCTCTGGTGTAAACTTGGCAAATCCCAACACCACCGTTGTCAATGATCTTTCCTTCAACGCCACCACCACGGCTCCCAACGTAACACCAAACATGACCACCGCTGCCCCACTGACGCCCAACATCACAGTCACACCTCTTGAGGTGAGTGAAGCCACAAAAGGAAATCATGAAATCTAATTAATGGAATATAACGGACACAGATCAGGAGTTGGATTTGGCTTCAGACTAGATGATCTTGACTCTGGACTTTAAACTTACTAATGTGCAGAGCAATGATTTTTGGTGGCACCTCTCATTAGTGCAGATTATTCCACATATTGAATCTCTCTTCTTCCTTGCAGATGCCTCTTTCTAGACAAGGATGTGGATCTGAGCAGCTCTGTGCAGCTGAGCCCTCAAACTGCAACCCCTCTTCAGCAGGATGTTTCTTTCTTGGTGCCCGACGGCAGAGCGGCCGAAACTTTGCCTGCGTCCTGGCAGGACAGTCGGCGGGCTACATTGCTGCCACCCTGTCTTTGGATGGAACAGTGGTATGTTACGTTTTTACAGAGAGCACCATCAAATCTAAGCTTTAGCCAAACATGGAATTCGTATTGAGGTCATCTGAGTTATCTTTTCTGGTTTTCAACCACAGGGAAACAACGACACAACCTATGTCTGTGCAAACAACAACGGCAAAGTCAGATTCTTCAGCACCGTCCTCGTCAATGAGACGCTGATTGAAACAGAGGTGAGTTCCACCTGCCTCAGAGCAGAGGAGCCCGTAGAGCTGGGCGAGGACGTATTTGGTTCATTGGCTGTAGATGCTCTCGGGGAGAGGCCAAATTCAAAAAACAAACAAACAAAAAAGCCTCTTTCTTTGCTCTGCAGTTGCCCGTTAACTCAGTGAGGGGCCGAGTGAATGGAACGACAATCCAGTGCTCATTTTCTGCCACTACTTCCAAGTGCAACGTCTCAGACATCTTCTTTGACCCTCCTGGTCTCCACCGGATCTTTCAACAGCAGTAAGTGACCTTAAAAAAGCCACACATGATATGCTGCTTTAAAAGTGAAATGAGGCTGGAAGAAAAAAAAAAGAAAAGAAAGCAGATCAGTGACCTCTCTGCTGCTTGTCTTCCAGCTTCTGGTACACTGGGTGCCCCCACCACCAAATTAAGGAGCTCTGGTGTAAACTTGGCAAATCCCAACACCACCGTTGTCAATGATCTTTCCTTCAACGCCACCACCACGGCTCCCAACGTAACACCAAACATGACCACCGCTGCCCCACTGACGCCCAACATCACAGTCACACCTCTTGAGGTGAGTGAAGCCACAAAAGGAAATCATGAAATCTAATTAATGGAATATAACGGACACAGATCAGGAGTTGGATTTGGCTTCAGACTAGATGATCTTGACTCTGGACTTTAAACTTACTAATGTGCAGAGCAATGATTTTTGGTGGCACCTCTCATTAGTGCAGATTATTCCACATATTGAATCTCTCTTCTTCCTTGCAGATGCCTCTTTCTAGACAAGGATGTGGATCTGAGCAGCTCTGTGCAGCTGAGCCCTCAAACTGCAACCCCTCTTCAGCAGGATGTTTCTTTCTTGGTGCCCGACGGCAGAGCGGCCGAAACTTTGCCTGCGTCCTGGCAGGACAGTCGGCGGGCTACATTGCTGCCACCCTGTCTTTGGATGGAACAGTGGTATGTTACGTTTTTACAGAGAGCACCATCAAATCTAAGCTTTAGCCAAACATGGAATTCGTATTGAGGTCATCTGAGTTATCTTTTCTGGTTTTCAACCACAGGGAAACAACGACACAACCTATGTCTGTGCAAACAACAACGGCAAAGTCAGATTCTTCAGCACCGTCCTCGTCAATGAGACGCTGATTGAAACAGAGGTGAGTTCCACCTGCCTCAGAGCAGAGGAGCCCGTAGAGCTGGGCGAGGACGTATTTGGTTCCTTGGCTGTAGATGCTCTCGGGGAGAGGCCAAATTCAAAAAACAAACAAACAAAAAAGCCTCTTTCTTTGCTCTGCAGTTGCCCGTTAACTCAGTGAGGGGCCGAGTGAATGGAACGACAATCCAGTGCTCATTTTCTGCCACTATTCCAAGTGCAACGTCTCAGACATCTTCTTTGACCCTCCTGGTCTCCACCGGATCTTTCAACAGCAGTAAGTGACCTTAAAAAAGCCACACATGATATGCTGCTTTAAAAGTGAAATGAGGCTGGAAGAAAAAAAAAAAAAAAGAAAGCAGATCAGTGACCTCTCTGCTGCTTGTCTTCCAGCTTCTGGTACACTGGGTGCCCCCACCACCAAATTAAGGAGCTCTGGTGTAAACTTGGCAAATCCCAACACCACCGTTGTCAATGATCTTTCCTTCAACGCCACCACCACGGCTCCCAACGTAACACCAAACATGACCACCGCTGCCCCACTGACGCCCAACATCACAGTCACACCTCTTGAGGTGAGTGAAGCCACAAAAGGAAATCATGAAATCTAATTAATGGAATATAACGGACACAGATCAGGAGTTGGATTTGGCTTCAGACTAGATGATCTTGACTCTGGACTTTAAACTTACTAATGTGCAGAGCAATGATTTTTGGTGGCACCTCTCATTAGTGCAGATTATTCCACATATTGAATCTCTCTTCTTCCTTGCAGATGCCTCTTTCTAGACAAGGATGTGGATCTGAGCAGCTCTGTGCAGCTGAGCCCTCAAACTGCAACCCCTCTTCAGCAGGATGTTTCTTTCTTGGTGCCCGACGGCAGAGCGGCCGAAACTTTGCCTGCGTCCTGGCAGGACAGTCGGCGGGCTACATTGCTGCCACCCTGTCTTTGGATGGAACAGTGGTATGTTACGTTTTTACAGAGAGCACCATCAAATCTAAGCTTTAGCCAAACATGGAATTCGTATTGAGGTCATCTGAGTTATCTTTTCTGGTTTTCAACCACAGGGAAACAACGACACAACCTATGTCTGTGCAAACAACAACGGCAAAGTCAGATTCTTCAGCACCGTCCTCGTCAATGAGACGCTGATTGAAACAGAGGTGAGTTCCACCTGCCTCAGAGCAGAGGAGCCCGTAGAGCTGGGCGAGGACGTATTTGGTTCCTTGGCTGTAGATGCTCTCGGGGAGAGGCCAAATTCAAAAAACAAACAAACAAAAAAGCCTCTTTCTTTGCTCTGCAGTTGCCCGTTAACTCAGTGAGGGGCCGAGTGAATGGAACGACAATCCAGTGCTCATTTTCTGCCACTACTCCAAGTGCAACGTCTCAGACATCTTCTTTGACCCTCCTGGTCTCCACCGGATCTTTCAACAGCAGTAAGTGACCTTAAAAAAGCCACACATGATATGCTGCTTTAAAAGTGAAATGAGGCTGGAAGAAAAAAAAAAAAAAAAAAAGAAAGCAGATCAGTGACCTCTCTGCTGCTTGTCTTCCAGCTTCTGGTACACTGGGTGCCCCCACCACCAAATTAAGGAGCTCTGGTGTAAACTTGGCAAATCCCAACACCACCGTTGTCAATGATCTTTCCTTCAACGCCACCACCACGGCTCCCAACGTAACACCAAACATGACCACCGCTGCCCCACTGACGCCCAACATCACAGTCACACCTCTTGAGGTGAGTGAAGCCACAAAAGGAAATCATGAAATCTAATTAATGGAATATAACGGACACAGATCAGGAGTTGGATTTGGCTTCAGACTAGATGATCTTGACTCTGGACTTTAAACTTACTAATGTGCAGAGCAATGATTTTTGGTGGCACCTCTCATTAGTGCAGATTATTCCACATATTGAATCTCTCTTCTTCCTTGCAGATGCCTCTTTCTAGACAAGGATGTGGATCTGAGCAGCTCTGTGCAGCTGAGCCCTCAAACTGCAACCCCTCTTCAGCAGGATGTTTCTTTCTTGGTGCCCGACGGCAGAGCGGCCGAAACTTTGCCTGCGTCCTGGCAGGACAGTCGGCGGGCTACATTGCTGCCACCCTGTCTTTGGATGGAACAGTGGTATGTTACGTTTTTACAGAGAGCACCATCAAATCTAAGCTTTAGCCAAACATGGAATTCGTATTGAGGTCATCTGAGTTATCTTTTCTGGTTTTCAACCACAGGGAAACAACGACACAACCTATGTCTGTGCAAACAACAACGGCAAAGTCAGATTCTTCAGCACCGTCCTCGTCAATGAGACGCTGATTGAAACAGAGGTGAGTTCCACCTGCCTCAGAGCAGAGGAGCCCGTAGAGCTGGGCGAGGACGTATTTGGTTCCTTGGCTGTAGATGCTCTCGGGGAGAGGCCAAATTCAAAAAACAAACAAACAAAAAAGCCTCTTTCTTTGCTCTGCAGTTGCCCGTTAACTCAGTGAGGGGCCGAGTGAATGGAACGACAATCCAGTGCTCATTTTCTGCCACTATTCCAAGTGCAACGTCTCAGACATCTTCTTTGACCCTCCTGGTCTCCACCGGATCTTTCAACAGCAGTAAGTGACCTTAAAAAAGCCACACATGATATGCTGCTTTAAAAGTGAAATGAGGCTGGAAGAAAAAAAAAAGAAAAGAAAGCAGATCAGTGACCTCTCTGCTGCTTGTCTTCCAGCTTCTGGTACACTGGGTGCCCCCACCACCAAATTAAGGAGCTCTGGTGTAAACTTGGCAAATCCCAACACCACCGTTGTCAATGATCTTTCCTTCAACGCCACCACCACGGCTCCCAACGTAACACCAAACATGACCACCGCTGCCCCACTGACGCCCAACATCACAGTCACACCTCTTGAGGTGAGTGAAGCCACAAAAGGAAATCATGAAATCTAATTAATGGAATATAACGGACACAGATCAGGAGTTGGATTTGGCTTCAGACTAGATGATCTTGACTCTGGACTTTAAACTTACTAATGTGCAGAGCAATGATTTTTGGTGGCACCTCTCATTAGTGCAGATTATTCCACATATTGAATCTCTCTTCTTCCTTGCAGATGCCTCTTTCTAGACAAGGATGTGGATCTGAGCAGCTCTGTGCAGCTGAGCCCTCAAACTGCAACCCCTCTTCAGCAGGATGTTTCTTTCTTGGTGCCCGACGGCAGAGCGGCCGAAACTTTGCCTGCGTCCTGGCAGGACAGTCGGCGGGCTACATTGCTGCCACCCTGTCTTTGGATGGAACAGTGGTATGTTACGTTTTTACAGAGAGCACCATCAAATCTAAGCTTTAGCCAAACATGGAATTCGTATTGAGGTCATCTGAGTTATCTTTTCTGGTTTTCAACCACAGGGAAACAACGACACAACCTATGTCTGTGCAAACAACAACGGCAAAGTCAGATTCTTCAGCACCGTCCTTGTCAATGAGACGCTGATTGAAACAGAGGTGAGTTCCACCTGCCTCAGAGCAGAGGAGCCCGTAGAGCTGGGCGAGGACGTATTTGGTTCCTTGGCTGTAGATGCTCTCGGGGAGAGGCCAAATTCAAAAAACAAACAAACAAAAAAGCCTCTTTCTTTGCTCTGCAGTTGCCCGTTAACTCAGTGAGGGGCCGAGTGAATGGAACGACAATCCAGTGCTCATTTTCTGCCACTATTCCAAGTGCAACGTCTCAGACATCTTCTTTGACCCTCCTGGTCTCCACCGGATCTTTCAACAGCAGTAAGTGACCTTAAAAAAGCCACACATGATATGCTGCTTTAAAAGTGAAATGAGGCTGGAAGAAAAAAAAAAGAAAAGAAAGCAGATCAGTGACCTCTCTGCTGCTTGTCTTCCAGCTTCTGGTACACTGGGTGCCCCCACCACCAAATTAAGGAGCTCTGGTGTAAACTTGGCAAATCCCAACACCACCGTTGTCAATGATCTTTCCTTCAACGCCACCACCACGGCTCCCAACGTAACACCAAACATGACCACCGCTGCCCCACTGACGCCCAACATCACAGTCACACCTCTTGAGGTGAGTGAAGCCACAAAAGGAAATCATGAAATCTAATTAATGGAATATAACGGACACAGATCAGGAGTTGGATTTGGCTTCAGACTAGATGATCTTGACTCTGGACTTTAAACTTACTAATGTGCAGAGCAATGATTTTTGGTGGCACCTCTCATTAGTGCAGATTATTCCACATATTGAATCTCTCTTCTTCCTTGCAGATGCCTCTTTCTAGACAAGGATGTGGATCTGAGCAGCTCTGTGCAGCTGAGCCCTCAAACTGCAACCCCTCTTCAGCAGGATGTTTCTTTCTTGGTGCCCGACGGCAGAGCGGCCGAAACTTTGCCTGCGTCCTGGCAGGACAGTCGGCGGGCTACATTGCTGCCACCCTGTCTTTGGATGGAACAGTGGTATGTTACGTTTTTACAGAGAGCACCATCAAATCTAAGCTTTAGCCAAACATGGAATTCGTATTGAGGTCATCTGAGTTATCTTTTCTGGTTTTCAACCACAGGGAAACAACGACACAACCTATGTCTGTGCAAACAACAACGGCAAAGTCAGATTCTTCAGCACCGTCCTCGTCAATGAGACGCTGATTGAAACAGAGGTGAGTTCCACCTGCCTCAGAGCAGAGGAGCCCGTAGAGCTGGGCGAGGACGTATTTGGTTCATTGGCTGTAGATGCTCTCGGGGAGAGGCCAAATTCAAAAAACAAACAAACAAAAAAGCCTCTTTCTTTGCTCTGCAGTTGCCCGTTAACTCAGTGAGGGGCCGAGTGAATGGAACGACAATCCAGTGCTCATTTTCTGCCACTATTCCAAGTGCAACGTCTCAGACATCTTCTTTGACCCTCCTGGTCTCCACCGGATCTTTCAACAGCAGTAAGTGACCTTAAAAAAGCCACACATGATATGCTGCTTTAAAAGTGAAATGAGGCTGGAAGAAAAAAAAAAGAAAAGAAAGCAGATCAGTGACCTCTCTGCTGCTTGTCTTCCAGCTTCTGGTACACTGGGTGCCCCCACCACCAAATTAAGGAGCTCTGGTGTAAACTTGGCAAATCCCAACACCACCGTTGTCAATGATCTTTCCTTCAACGCCACCACCACGGCTCCCAACGTAACACCAAACATGACCACCGCTGCCCCACTGACGCCCAACATCACAGTCACACCTCTTGAGGTGAGTGAAGCCACAAAAGGAAATCATGAAATCTAATTAATGGAATATAACGGACACAGATCAGGAGTTGGATTTGGCTTCAGACTAGATGATCTTGACTCTGGACTTTAAACTTACTAATGTGCAGAGCAATGATTTTTGGTGGCACCTCTCATTAGTGCAGATTATTCCACATATTGAATCTCTCTTCTTCCTTGCAGATGCCTCTTTCTAGACAAGGATGTGGATCTGAGCAGCTCTGTGCAGCTGAGCCCTCAAACTGCAACCCCTCTTCAGCAGGATGTTTCTTTCTTGGTGCCCGACGGCAGAGCGGCCGAAACTTTGCCTGCGTCCTGGCAGGACAGTCGGCGGGCTACATTGCTGCCACCCTGTCTTTGGATGGAACAGTGGTATGTTACGTTTTTACAGAGAGCACCATCAAATCTAAGCTTTAGCCAAACATGGAATTCGTATTGAGGTCATCTGAGTTATCTTTTCTGGTTTTCAACCACAGGGAAACAACGACACAACCTATGTCTGTGCAAACAACAACGGCAAAGTCAGATTCTTCAGCACCGTCCTCGTCAATGAGACGCTGATTGAAACAGAGGTGAGTTCCACCTGCCTCAGAGCAGAGGAGCCCGTAGAGCTGGGCGAGGACGTATTTGGTTCCTTGGCTGTAGATGCTCTCGGGGAGAGGCCAAATTCAAAAAACAAACAAACAAAAAAGCCTCTTTCTTTGCTCTGCAGTTGCCCGTTAACTCAGTGAGGGGCCGAGTGAATGGAACGACAATCCAGTGCTCATTTTCTGCCACTATTCCAAGTGCAACGTCTCAGACATCTTCTTTGACCCTCCTGGTCTCCACCGGATCTTTCAACAGCAGTAAGTGACCTTAAAAAAGCCACACATGATATGCTGCTTTAAAAGTGAAATGAGGCTGGAAGAAAAAAAAAAAAAAAGAAAGCAGATCAGTGACCTCTCTGCTGCTTGTCTTCCAGCTTCTGGTACACTGGGTGCCCCCACCACCAAATTAAGGAGCTCTGGTGTAAACTTGGCAAATCCCAACACCACCGTTGTCAATGATCTTTCCTTCAACGCCACCACCACGGCTCCCAACGTAACACCAAACATGACCACCGCTGCCCCACTGACGCCCAACATCACAGTCACACCTCTTGAGGTGAGTGAAGCCACAAAAGGAAATCATGAAATCTAATTAATGGAATATAACGGACACAGATCAGGAGTTGGATTTGGCTTCAGACTAGATGATCTTGACTCTGGACTTTAAACTTACTAATGTGCAGAGCAATGATTTTTGGTGGCACCTCTCATTAGTGCAGATTATTCCACATATTGAATCTCTCTTCTTCCTTGCAGATGCCTCTTTCTAGACAAGGATGTGGATCTGAGCAGCTCTGTGCAGCTGAGCCCTCAAACTGCAACCCCTCTTCAGCAGGATGTTTCTTTCTTGGTGCCCGACGGCAGAGCGGCCGAAACTTTGCCTGCGTCCTGGCAGGACAGTCGGCGGGCTACATTGCTGCCACCCTGTCTTTGGATGGAACAGTGGTATGTTACGTTTTTACAGAGAGCACCATCAAATCTAAGCTTTAGCCAAACATGGAATTCGTATTGAGGTCATCTGAGTTATCTTTTCTGGTTTTCAACCACAGGGAAACAACGACACAACCTATGTCTGTGCAAACAACAACGGCAAAGTCAGATTCTTCAGCACCGTCCTCGTCAATGAGACGCTGATTGAAACAGAGGTGAGTTCCACCTGCCTCAGAGCAGAGGAGCCCGTAGAGCTGGGCGAGGACGTATTTGGTTCCTTGGCTGTAGATGCTCTCGGGGAGAGGCCAAATTCAAAAAACAAACAAACAAAAAAGCCTCTTTCTTTGCTCTGCAGTTGCCCGTTAACTCAGTGAGGGGCCGAGTGAATGGAACGACAATCCAGTGCTCATTTTCTGCCACTATTCCAAGTGCAACGTCTCAGACATCTTCTTTGACCCTCCTGGTCTCCACCGGATCTTTCAACAGCAGTAAGTGACCTTAAAAAAGCCACACATGATATGCTGCTTTAAAAGTGAAATGAGGCTGGAAGAAAAAAAAAAGAAAAGAAAGCAGATCAGTGACCTCTCTGCTGCTTGTCTTCCAGCTTCTGGTACACTGGGTGCCCCCACCACCAAATTAAGGAGCTCTGGTGTAAACTTGGCAAATCCCAACACCACCGTTGTCAATGATCTTTCCTTCAACGCCACCACCACGGCTCCCAACGTAACACCAAACATGACCACCGCTGCCCCACTGACGCCCAACATCACAGTCACACCTCTTGAGGTGAGTGAAGCCACAAAAGGAAATCATGAAATCTAATTAATGGAATATAACGGACACAGATCAGGAGTTGGATTTGGCTTCAGACTAGATGATCTTGACTCTGGACTTTAAACTTACTAATGTGCAGAGCAATGATTTTTGGTGGCACCTCTCATTAGTGCAGATTATTCCACATATTGAATCTCTCTTCTTCCTTGCAGATGCCTCTTTCTAGACAAGGATGTGGATCTGAGCAGCTCTGTGCAGCTGAGCCCTCAAACTGCAACCCCTCTTCAGCAGGATGTTTCTTTCTTGGTGCCCGACGGCAGAGCGGCCGAAACTTTGCCTGCGTCCTGGCAGGACAGTCGGCGGGCTACATTGCTGCCACCCTGTCTTTGGATGGAACAGTGGTATGTTACGTTTTTACAGAGAGCACCATCAAATCTAAGCTTTAGCCAAACATGGAATTCGTATTGAGGTCATCTGAGTTATCTTTTCTGGTTTTCAACCACAGGGAAACAACGACACAACCTATGTCTGTGCAAACAACAACGGCAAAGTCAGATTCTTCAGCACCGTCCTCGTCAATGAGACGCTGATTGAAACAGAGGTGAGTTCCACCTGCCTCAGAGCAGAGGAGCCCGTAGAGCTGGGCGAGGACGTATTTGGTTCCTTGGCTGTAGATGCTCTCGGGGAGAGGCCAAATTCAAAAAACAAACAAACAAAAAAGCCTCTTTCTTTGCTCTGCAGTTGCCCGTTAACTCAGTGAGGGGCCGAGTGAATGGAACGACAATCCAGTGCTCATTTTCTGCCACTATTCCAAGTGCAACGTCTCAGACATCTTCTTTGACCCTCCTGGTCTCCACCGGATCTTTCAACAGCAGTAAGTGACCTTAAAAAAGCCACACATGATATGCTGCTTTAAAAGTGAAATGAGGCTGGAAGAAAAAAAAAGAAAAGAAAGCAGATCAGTGACCTCTCTGCTGCTTGTCTTCCAGCTTCTGGTACACTGGGTGCCCCCACCACCAAATTAAGGAGCTCTGGTGTAAACTTGGCAAATCCCAACACCACCGTTGTCAATGATCTTTCCTTCAACGCCACCACCACGGCTCCCAACGTAACACCAAACATGACCACCGCTGCCCCACTGACGCCCAACATCACAGTCACACCTCTTGAGGTGAGTGAAGCCACAAAAGGAAATCATGAAATCTAATTAATGGAATATAACGGACACAGATCAGGAGTTGGATTTGGCTTCAGACTAGATGATCTTGACTCTGGACTTTAAACTTACTAATGTGCAGAGCAATGATTTTTGGTGGCACCTCTCATTAGTGCAGATTATTCCACATATTGAATCTCTCTTCTTCCTTGCAGATGCCTCTTTCTAGACAAGGATGTGGATCTGAGCAGCTCTGTGCAGCTGAGCCCTCAAACTGCAACCCCTCTTCAGCAGGATGTTTCTTTCTTGGTGCCCGACGGCAGAGCGGCCGAAACTTTGCCTGCGTCCTGGCAGGACAGTCGGCGGGCTACATTGCTGCCACCCTGTCTTTGGATGGAACAGTGGTATGTTACGTTTTTACAGAGAGCACCATCAAATCTAAGCTTTAGCCAAACATGGAATTCGTATTGAGGTCATCTGAGTTATCTTTTCTGGTTTTCAACCACAGGGAAACAACGACACAACCTATGTCTGTGCAAACAACAACGGCAAAGTCAGATTCTTCAGCACCGTCCTCGTCAATGAGACGCTGATTGAAACAGAGGTGAGTTCCACCTGCCTCAGAGCAGAGGAGCCCGTAGAGCTGGGCGAGGACGTATTTGGTTCCTTGGCTGTAGATGCTCTCGGGGAGAGGCCAAATTCAAAAAACAAACAAACAAAAAAGCCTCTTTCTTTGCTCTGCAGTTGCCCGTTAACTCAGTGAGGGGCCGAGTGAATGGAACGACAATCCAGTGCTCATTTTCTGCCACTATTCCAAGTGCAACGTCTCAGACATCTTCTTTGACCCTCCTGGTCTCCACCGGATCTTTCAACAGCAGTAAGTGACCTTAAAAAAGCCACACATGATATGCTGCTTTAAAAGTGAAATGAGGCTGGAAGAAAAAAAAAAGAAAAGAAAGCAGATCAGTGACCTCTCTGCTGCTTGTCTTCCAGCTTCTGGTACACTGGGTGCCCCCACCACCAAATTAAGGAGCTCTGGTGTAAACTTGGCAAATCCCAACACCACCGTTGTCAATGATCTTTCCTTCAACGCCACCACCACGGCTCCCAACGTAACACCAAACATGACCACCGCTGCCCCACTGACGCCCAACATCACAGTCACACCTCTTGAGGTGAGTGAAGCCACAAAAGGAAATCATGAAATCTAATTAATGGAATATAACGGACACAGATCAGGAGTTGGATTTGGCTTCAGACTAGATGATCTTGACTCTGGACTTTAAACTTACTAATGTGCAGAGCAATGATTTTTGGTGGCACCTCTCATTAGTGCAGATTATTCCACATATTGAATCTCTCTTCTTCCTTGCAGATGCCTCTTTCTAGACAAGGATGTGGATCTGAGCAGCTCTGTGCAGCTGAGCCCTCAAACTGCAACCCCTCTTCAGCAGGATGTTTCTTTCTTGGTGCCCGACGGCAGAGCGGCCGAAACTTTGCCTGCGTCCTGGCAGGACAGTCGGCGGGCTACATTGCTGCCACCCTGTCTTTGGATGGAACAGTGGTATGTTACGTTTTTACAGAGAGCACCATCAAATCTAAGCTTTAGCCAAACATGGAATTCGTATTGAGGTCATCTGAGTTATCTTTTCTGGTTTTCAACCACAGGGAAACAACGACACAACCTATGTCTGTGCAAACAACAACGGCAAAGTCAGATTCTTCAGCACCGTCCTCGTCAATGAGACGCTGATTGAAACAGAGGTGAGTTCCACCTGCCTCAGAGCAGAGGAGCCCGTAGAGCTGGGCGAGGACGTATTTGGTTCCTTGGCTGTAGATGCTCTCGGGGAGAGGCCAAATTCAAAAAACAAACAAACAAAAAAGCCTCTTTCTTTGCTCTGCAGTTGCCCGTTAACTCAGTGAGGGGCCGAGTGAATGGAACGACAATCCAGTGCTCATTTTCTGCCACTACTCCAAGTGCAACGTCTCAGACATCTTCTTTGACCCTCCTGGTCTCCACCGGATCTTTCAACAGCAGTAAGTGACCTTAAAAAAGCCACACATGATATGCTGCTTTAAAAGTGAAATGAGGCTGGAAGAAAAAAAAAAAAAAAAAAAAGAAAGCAGATCAGTGACCTCTCTGCTGCTTGTCTTCCAGCTTCTGGTACACTGGGTGCCCCCACCACCAAATTAAGGAGCTCTGGTGTAAACTTGGCAAATCCCAACACCACCGTTGTCAATGATCTTTCCTTCAACGCCACCACCACGGCTCCCAACGTAACACCAAACATGACCACCGCTGCCCCACTGACGCCCAACATCACAGTCACACCTCTTGAGGTGAGTGAAGCCACAAAAGGAAATCATGAAATCTAATTAATGGAATATAACGGACACAGATCAGGAGTTGGATTTGGCTTCAGACTAGATGATCTTGACTCTGGACTTTAAACTTACTAATGTGCAGAGCAATGATTTTTGGTGGCACCTCTCATTAGTGCAGATTATTCCACATATTGAATCTCTCTTCTTCCTTGCAGATGCCTCTTTCTAGACAAGGATGTGGATCTGAGCAGCTCTGTGCAGCTGAGCCCTCAAACTGCAACCCCTCTTCAGCAGGATGTTTCTTTCTTGGTGCCCGACGGCAGAGCGGCCGAAACTTTGCCTGCGTCCTGGCAGGACAGTCGGCGGGCTACATTGCTGCCACCCTGTCTTTGGATGGAACAGTGGTATGTTACGTTTTTACAGAGAGCACCATCAAATCTAAGCTTTAGCCAAACATGGAATTCGTATTGAGGTCATCTGAGTTATCTTTTCTGGTTTTCAACCACAGGGAAACAACGACACAACCTATGTCTGTGCAAACAACAACGGCAAAGTCAGATTCTTCAGCACCGTCCTCGTCAATGAGACGCTGATTGAAACAGAGGTGAGTTCCACCTGCCTCAGAGCAGAGGAGCCCGTAGAGCTGGGCGAGGACGTATTTGGTTCATTGGCTGTAGATGCTCTCGGGGAGAGGCCAAATTCAAAAAACAAACAAACAAAAAAGCCTCTTTCTTTGCTCTGCAGTTGCCCGTTAACTCAGTGAAGGGCCGAGTGAATGGAACGACAATCCAGTGCTCATTTTCTGCCACTACTCCAAGTGCAACGTCTCAGACATCTTCTTTGACCCTCCTGGTCTCCACCGGATCTTTCAACAGCAGTAAGTGACCTTAAAAAAGCCACACATGATATGCTGCTTTAAAAGTGAAATGAGGCTGGAAGAAAAAAAAAAAAAAAAAAAGAAAGCAGATCAGTGACCTCTCTGCTGCTTGTCTTCCAGCTTCTGGTACACTGGGTGCCCCCACCACCAAATTAAGGAGCTCTGGTGTAAACTTGGCAAATCCCAACACCACCGTTGTCAATGATCTTTCCTTCAACGCCACCACCACGGCTCCCAACGTAACACCAAACATGACCACCGCTGCCCCACTGACGCCCAACATCACAGTCACACCTCTTGAGGTGAGTGAAGCCACAAAAGGAAATCATGAAATCTAATTAATGGAATATAACGGACACAGATCAGGAGTTGGATTTGGCTTCAGACTAGATGATCTTGACTCTGGACTTTAAACTTACTAATGTGCAGAGCAATGATTTTTGGTGGCACCTCTCATTAGTGCAGATTATTCCACATATTGAATCTCTCTTCTTCCTTGCAGATGCCTCTTTCTAGACAAGGATGTGGATCTGAGCAGCTCTGTGCAGCTGAGCCCTCAAACTGCAACCCCTCTTCAGCAGGATGTTTCTTTCTTGGTGCCCGACGGCAGAGCGGCCGAAACTTTGCCTGCGTCCTGGCAGGACAGTCGGCGGGCTACATTGCTGCCACCCTGTCTTTGGATGGAACAGTGGTATGTTACGTTTTTACAGAGAGCACCATCAAATCTAAGCTTTAGCCAAACATGGAATTCGTATTGAGGTCATCTGAGTTATCTTTTCTGGTTTTCAACCACAGGGAAACAACGACACAACCTATGTCTGTGCAAACAACAACGGCAAAGTCAGATTCTTCAGCACCGTCCTCGTCAATGAGACGCTGATTGAAACAGAGGTGAGTTCCACCTGCCTCAGAGCAGAGGAGCCCGTAGAGCTGGGCGAGGACGTATTTGGTTCATTGGCTGTAGATGCTCTCGGGGAGAGGCCAAATTCAAAAAACAAACAAACAAAAAAGCCTCTTTCTTTGCTCTGCAGTTGCCCGTTAACTCAGTGAGGGGCCGAGTGAATGGAACGACAATCCAGTGCTCATTTTCTGCCACTATTCCAAGTGCAACGTCTCAGACATCTTCTTTGACCCTCCTGGTCTCCACCGGATCTTTCAACAGCAGTAAGTGACCTTAAAAAAGCCACACATGATATGCTGCTTTAAAAGTGAAATGAGGCTGGAAGAAAAAAAAAAGAAAAGAAAGCAGATCAGTGACCTCTCTGCTGCTTGTCTTCCAGCTTCTGGTACACTGGGTGCCCCCACCACCAAATTAAGGAGCTCTGGTGTAAACTTGGCAAATCCCAACACCACCGTTGTCAATGATCTTTCCTTCAACGCCACCACCACGGCTCCCAACGTAACACCAAACATGACCACCGCTGCCCCACTGACGCCCAACATCACAGTCACACCTCTTGAGGTGAGTGAAGCCACAAAAGGAAATCATGAAATCTAATTAATGGAATATAACGGACACAGATCAGGAGTTGGATTTGGCTTCAGACTAGATGATCTTGACTCTGGACTTTAAACTTACTAATGTGCAGAGCAATGATTTTTGGTGGCACCTCTCATTAGTGCAGATTATTCCACATATTGAATCTCTCTTCTTCCTTGCAGATGCCTCTTTCTAGACAAGGATGTGGATCTGAGCAGCTCTGTGCAGCTGAGCCCTCAAACTGCAACCCCTCTTCAGCAGGATGTTTCTTTCTTGGTGCCCGACGGCAGAGCGGCCGAAACTTTGCCTGCGTCCTGGCAGGACAGTCGGCGGGCTACATTGCTGCCACCCTGTCTTTGGATGGAACAGTGGTATGTTACGTTTTTACAGAGAGCACCATCAAATCTAAGCTTTAGCCAAACATGGAATTCGTATTGAGGTCATCTGAGTTATCTTTTCTGGTTTTCAACCACAGGGAAACAACGACACAACCTATGTCTGTGCAAACAACAACGGCAAAGTCAGATTCTTCAGCACCGTCCTTGTCAATGAGACGCTGATTGAAACAGAGGTGAGTTCCACCTGCCTCAGAGCAGAGGAGCCCGTAGAGCTGGGCGAGGACGTATTTGGTTCATTGGCTGTAGATGCTCTCGGGGAGAGGCCAAATTCAAAAAACAAACAAACAAAAAAGCCTCTTTCTTTGCTCTGCAGTTGCCCGTTAACTCAGTGAGGGGCCGAGTGAATGGAACGACAATCCAGTGCTCATTTTCTGCCACTATTCCAAGTGCAACGTCTCAGACATCTTCTTTGACCCTCCTGGTCTCCACCGGATCTTTCAACAGCAGTAAGTGACCTTAAAAAAGCCACACATGATATGCTGCTTTAAAAGTGAAATGAGG
This sequence comes from Echeneis naucrates, assembly GCF_900963305.1. Lineage (NCBI taxonomy): Eukaryota > Metazoa > Chordata > Actinopteri > Carangiformes > Echeneidae > Echeneis > Echeneis naucrates. Next base: position 2,795,116 of record NC_042528.1, on the reverse strand, counting down.
CTGGAAGAAAAAAAAAAAAAAAAAAAGAAAGCAGATCAGTGACCTCTCTGCTGCTTGTCTTCCAGCTTCTGGTACACTGGGTGCCCCCACCACCAAATTAAGGAGCTCTGGTGTAAACTTGGCAAATCCCAACACCACCGTTGTCAATGATCTTTCCTTCAACGCCACCACCACGGCTCCCAACGTAACACCAAACATGACCACCGCTGCCCCACTGACGCCCAACATCACAGTCACACCTCTTGAGGTGAGTGAAGCCACAAAAGGAAATCATGAAATCTAATTAATGGAATATAACGGACACAGATCAGGAGTTGGATTTGGCTTCAGACTAGATGATCTTGACTCTGGACTTTAGACTTACTAATGTGCAGAGCAATGATTTTTGGTGGCACCTCTCATTAGTGCAGATTATTCCACATATTGAATCTCTCTTCTTCCTTGCAGATGCCTCTTTCTAGACAAGGATGTGGATCTGAGCAGCTCTGTGCAGCTGAGCCCTCAAACTGCAACCCCTCTTCAGCAGGATGTTTCTTTCTTGGTGCCCGACGGCAGAGCGGCCGAAACTTTGCCTGCGTCATGGCAGGACAGTCGGCGGGCTACATTGCTGCCACCCTGTCTTTGGATGGAACAGTGGTATGTTACGTTTTTACAGAGAGCACCATCAAATCTAAGCTTTAGCCAAACATGGAATTCGTATTGAGGTCATCTGAGTTATCTTTTCTGGTTTTCAACCACAGGGAAACAACGACACAACCTATGTCTGTGCAAACAACAACGGCAAAGTCAGATTCTTCAGCACCGTCCTCGTCAATGAGACGCTGATTGAAACAGAGGTGAGTTCCACCTGCCTCAGAGCAGAGGAGCCCGTAGAGCTGGGCGAGGACGTATTTGGTTCATTGGCTGTAGATGCTCTTGGGGAGAGGCCAAATTCAAAAAACAAACAAACAAAAAAGCCTCTTTCTTTGCTCTGCAGTTGCCCGTTAACTCAGTGAGGGGCCGAGTGAATGGAACGACAATCCAGTGCTCATTTTCTGCCACTATTCCAAGTCAGAGATTGAGGAACACAAACTTTGCAGTCCAAATTTCCAGTGGACCTTTCAACAGCAGTAAGTTTTACAGAAAGATGCACATCATAAGCTGTTTAAACAATCAAACTGAGGCTGTAAAAAAGACAGAAAGAAACAAACAAACCAAACAACAAATCAGTGACTTCTCTCTCTGCTGCTTGTCTTCCAGCTTCTGGTACACTGGGTGCCCCCACCACCCAATTAAGGAGCTCTGGTGTAAACTTGGCAAATCCCAACACCACCGTCGTCAATGATCTTTCCTTCAACACCACCACCACGGCTCCCAACGTAACACCAAACATGACCACCGCTGCCCCACTGACGCCCAACATCACAGTCACACCTCTTGAGGTGAGTGAAGCCACAAAAGGAAATCATGAAATCTAATTAATGGAATATAACGGACACAGATCAGGAGTTGGATTTGGCTTCAGACTAGATGATCTTGACTCTGGACTGTAAACTTACTAATGTGCAGAGCAATGATTTTTGGTGGCACCTCTCATTAGTGCAGATTATTCCACATATTGAATCTCTCTTCTTCCTTGCAGATGCCTCTTTCTAGACAAGGATGTGGATCTGAGCAGCTCTGTGCAGCTGAGCCCTCAAACTGCAACCCCTCTTCAGCAGGATGTTTCTTTCTTGGTGCCCGACGGCAGAGCGGCCGAAACTTTGCCTGCGTCCTGGCAGGACAGTCGGCGGGCTACATTGCTGCCACCCTGTCTTTGGATGGAACAGTGGTATGTTACGTTTTTGCAGAGAGCACCATCAAATTTAAGCTTTAGCCAAACATGGAATTCGTATTGAGGTCATCTGAGTTATCTTTTCTGGTTTTCAACCACAGGGAAACAACGACACAACCTATGTCTGTGCAAACAACAACGGCAAAGTCAGATTCTTCAGCACCGTCCTCGTCAATGAGGCGCTGATTGAAACAGAGGTGAGTTCCACCTGCCTCAGAGCAGAGGAGCCCGTAGAGCTGGGCGAGGACGTATTTGGTTCCTTGGCTGTAGATGCTCTTGGGGAGAGGCCAAATTCAAAAAACAAACAAACAAAAAAGCCTCTTTCTTTGCTCTGCAGTTGCCCGTTAACTCAGTGAGGGGCCGAGTGAATGGAACGACAATCCAGTGCTCATTTTCTGCCACTATTCCAAGTCAGAGATTGAGGAACACAAACTTTGCAGTCCAAATTTCCAGTGGACCTTTCAACAGCAGTAAGTTTTACAGAAAGATGTGCATCATAAGCTGTTTAAACAATCAAACTGAGGCTGTAAAAACGACAGAAAGAAACAAACAAACCAAACAACAAATCAGTGACTTCTCTGTCTGCTGCTTGTTCTTTCAGCATCTGGGACACTGGGAGCCCCCACCGCCCAATTTAGGAGTACTGATGTTGACTTGACAAATTTCAACGCCACAGTTACTAATGAAATTTCCAACACCACCACCACTGCTGCCCCAAGTACCACTGTCCCCACCACTGCTGCCCCAACTACCACTGTCCCCACCACTGCTGCCACCACCGCCAATCATGCAATCACATTCAGGCAGTCACTGACACAAGGTAAGCAGAAGAGATGAGCTCCATTTGATTATAATGAAGATACACTTTTTGTCAGGTGTTTCCAACGACGGCCTGACCACATGTTTTTTTAAGTTTTTGAGAAATCCTAATGAATGTTCTTCTCTTCTTGCAGCCCTGCTGATCTTTGCGGGCGTGCTGGGCCTGGCCATCCTTTGAGAAACATGAAACCCCATTCAGTCATGATGCGAAAACCATAACTTTCCAATTCATACCCATGCTACTCACTACAAGCACCTCACAAGATGTTTACCCCACAGGATGCATACAATATCAGAGATGACCTTCAGACATCAGACGAGGTGTGGTCTCTCTACTACAGCACTCTTTCCCGTCTCACATATTATAAAGATCCTAAAAATATCGACAATTTTGATTTAATGGTGTAAAAAGTACATTTGGTTTTGAAACAATGGGACTGCTGGATTTCTGTCCTCGGATTTATTTACTTTCCACCCCAGTTGTACATCAATTTCTGAAAACAAATGTATTTTCAGTTTTAAACCGATAGTTTTCGTCATGATAAATTTAAATTTGGGGTTTGTGTTCTGTGGTTACCTCTTAAACCCATATTGCCAATCTCAAAAACAAAGACATAAAAAAATCCAAAATCCAAAACTTCAACTGTTGTGTTGTGTGTTTGGGCACCAACAGAAAAAGCAAAGAAACAACAATGTTCCTGCCACACAGAATGAAACCATCAATTGGTTGATATGGGTTTTTGCATTGTTTTAAATATGAATAGTATTTTTATTACATTTTGGATTTTATCTTTGGTTTTTGTTTATTTTAATATTTTTTAAATGAAGCCCTCTGGCTGATATTTTCATGTGAGTGAGCCACTGCATATTGAGGTGGCTATATAATGTACCAAATGTTGGTCAAACTGATTTTGTACTTCGGATCATGTAGTGTTTGAATTTTTGATCATCTGTGCCAATTACAGCCATATAAATTTTTAGAAAGACACTTAAGGTTTTGTCACTAATTCATACATAAATAATCCATAAATTCTTAGAGGGTATATTAATTCAACTGTTTGATCATTTGGAGGCTAAAATAGGAAGCTAGAAAATATAAGTCTCTCATATCATTCCAAGTATTATCCTCAATGACTACACCTTTTATTTTGCTATAAATTGTCTTTTGACCTTAATAATGTCTGTTTGAAGGTAATAAAACAAAGAAAGAAGCTACTAAAACATGTTGCTGTTTTCCAAAGTAAGTGTGTCAATTTGTGTGTTAAAGTCAAATATAGATGAAGACAGGGCACGACTTTGACTTTTAGGTTGACAAGCAAAAAAACTCATCTCAGAACAATTTGGACTGATTCCTGTGAGTCATAGGTAAGTGACATTGGCAATTAAATGTTTTCATCTTTGGATCCAAAGTGCCTCAACAAATGGAGCTTCAAGTAAAGCCTGTTTGAAAAAGAAAGAAAAAAAAAAACAAACAAAGGGAAGGTTGAACGGCTGAAAGCTTTGAATGTGGACGGTATCGTGGAGTTTTGGCCAAGTCATGAAGCTGCTTCAAGATTATAAGATGTGAGAAGTGGAACTCGAGATGTTTTCTCTTCAGTTACTGAAGTGAAAAACATGCTTGAGTCAATTCGGCAGTTTAAATATCGAACTTGCATTTCCACAGAAGTACATCTTGTTTACTCTTCAACTTCTCAAAAGGGAGCAGCCCCACGTCTGCATTACAAACTGCATACATTACTGTGTGACAGTACTGTAGGTGTGTCTGTCCTGTGGCTTTTCATGCATAACTCATGACAATGTAGTGCCACTATAAGTCATGACTGAAGAGTGTACTGAATTAAAGGATGCACCAACACCCAGAGGCAGGGCTGAATGAGAATTAGACTGGTTTGTCTTCTTCTTCTTGCCAGGTGACTTTTCCACAGATGGACAAATTATGCAAAATAATTTTTGTCAGTTTTCAATGGTCTGCTCCTGAACTCTTATATTTCAAGAAAATGTGTGTTTGATCGTAAAATTCAGCCGGACTCACACGCTTTTGAACTAATAATGTGAAGTTGCTACTTTGTTCTCTGTGATTGAGCCACAATCAAATGTATATTTTACTGAACAACATCAGGGACAACAATATATTGTATTCATATCAATTCACTCATTCTTAATGGTTTACAAAATGAACTACCATCTTAATAACTACAGGAGCTCGTTTCATGTCATCTGCCTGCTCTTTTTAATTATTGCAGTTTCACACAATAAACACTGGGAGGAGGTGTTGAACCATTGTAAAGGATTTTCTCAGTTGGCTCCAACTCTGTAGTCAGTCTGGACACCAACCATAAATGTTAAATTTAGCAATGCTATAGCAACCCATGTGGCACCGTCATGGGGCAACGGACTTATAAAAGAAAGTGAGTCATTGAAACTCAAAACTGAAATGTGGCTTTATGTTTAAACATGGGGAAAAGTTCTCCATCACTGTGATATAAATAATTATTGTCAACGTACCGGTTCACGGGATTGTTCTATGCCAACACTGCAGCGACAGGTCTGCAGGTAGAAGCTGGACTTTAATGATAAATGAAAAAACAAGGCAGAAGTGTTACTGAACAGTGTGTCACCTGTGTTGACGTGTAGGGCAGCCATCTTGGATTTTAAGGTTGGGTTATGTGTTGTTCTTCTGACTTTCAGAGGTGGACATCCAGCATCAGGGGGTTAACTGTTGGGGAGCTCGGTGGGTGAAACAGAGGAAGCAGGACACTGAGGCGGTGTAGGAAAGGTTGTCTTCACTTCTTGCCAGGTGGTAGCTGGGAGGCTTGGGCCAAGGTCTGGGCTGAGGGGGTGCTGAGGGGAGCCAGGCAGAGACAAGAGCAGGGTCAGGGGGGCAGGAGTTATTTATTGGCTGGCCAGTTGAAAATGGCTTTTTGCCTTACAACCACTACAACCTATACATCTCAGACATACACAATGCCAGATAAAGGCTGAGTGTAAAAAGTAAACAAACAAAACAATAAAGTGAAAGAAATAAAAACATTAAATAATACTCTGTCACAGCCGTCAGCCGTTAATCCAACATGGCGGCTAGGTATTAGCTCAACGCTATCAAGTCGTTCAAACACGCTGACGTCACTGAGATGGCACCGGGCCCGGTTAACTTGTTACGTTAACGTTAGCTGGCCACTGATACTTTGCCGATGTGTGTTGAACTCTTTCGGTCTCCGGTGAGTTGTCTAACAGGTCTACCTTTTTCCCCCGGTAAGTCGCTAGCCTGTCTTCCGAGACGACTCTCCGACCCGGTGCCTGACGTGACGTCACTGAAGACGTATGTGCCCTAACAGGACACGTTCGCGGGGTTTGTCAGCGTCTTGGTGCTGCCGTCGCTTAGCAACAGGGCACAAGCCACCATGGACGGGTGCCCCGGAAGTCCAAAAGGGAGGAACGGCAGAAAAAGAGGGGCGGAAGAGCGAAAGTGCAGGCAGAGTTTTAGGAGGGAAATAAAGAAATCGCTGACCTCTTCCAGCGGGTACACCTGCAGATCGGTCAGGCACAGTTAAGGGGAAGGTGGAGAGACATTCACCTTGTCAAACTGAGGCCAAAGGAAAAAATATGACCCAGGCTAACGTCCTTCATTCATCAGCTGCTGTTGTTCCACTCTGCTAAAAATGAACTATTTGTACGTTACTTGGCACGAGTTGTTTCCTTCTGGTGTTTCTGAAGTGTAGTCATGTGACACAGACACGCTCTGGCATTTATTATTTTACTATTTTCAGATTCCATCAAAATGTGTGAATAAACTTAATTATCTCCCCCACAAGAATAAAGAACGTGAAATTTCACAGACGGCCCCAACAATAAAACATCAGAGATGTCTTTGCAATTACCCCTGGGTGGGGCAACGGCGCTTCATTGTCTATTCATTTTAGTTAGTCTGGGGGGAAAAAATGGAAAGTTTGAGTGCAGAGGGGACTGTGGTGCTCTTGTTAGGTGAGAGGAGGGGAGGGCAGGGGAGGAGAAGGGGGTGGGAGTGCGTGGGACCGCCGGATAGGGGAGGGAAAGAAAAAAAAATCTGCTTGGACATTCCCAGGCTGGGAAACAGAGCAGAGAGTGGGGAAGGGAAGAGGAGAGGACTGGTCTTATTCCCTGAGAGGAAAAAGGAAAGAAGCGAACAGGACGAATTCCACAGACGGAGGCCGTGGAGGCTGTTTGACCAGGACTGAGGAGAGAAAGTGTCTTTTTGCGGAGAATGTAGAGAGGAAACGAAGTCAGGAAAGGAGCTAAGGACCATGTAGGAATTCCTGACTGAAGTCATGGTAAGTCCCTCTGCTCTAAGTGAAGTTTCTGTGTTCAACTTCACAAACAAGGAAGCGACTCTTTAACGGTTCATGTTAAGACAAAAACAGACAAACTAACAAAGAGACTCAAAATGCTTCGGCACTGACTCTATTTCAATTTAAAGTCTCATGGTTGGCTGTTATCATAGATGTTTTATGTTTTTGACTTGTGGCAACATGACATTCAATTTATTTCTATCTTCTATTCACTTTATTCACATTGCTTGATTTTTCTGAAAACTAAAACACCTCAAACCCAAAAGCAGCATCACTTTTATGTGTTTGTACTTTAATCAACCACTTTCACGCATTAGAAGTTACAACTTAACTTGCAAATCCCAGTGGCAGCGAACTACTATGACATGATTTAAGTGGTGTGACGTTTGTGATTTTTGCGGTTACAGACCAGATGAGGAGCTTCGCTAAAGCAAAAGAGCTCTGTGTTGCATCTCCTGGGATTTTGTTTACCATCCCCACCCACTTATGGTCTGATCAGTGACAGGCAGAGGCAGAGAAACGGGGAAATGGCAAACACATGCACACATATAACAAACGAGAACATAAATTTGAAGACGAAAGAAAGCAGAATTTCACAAAAGGAAGATTTAAGTCGTATTCCAACTTCTGCGCGTTGGGCAGGGTGGAGCAGTTTGGCAGGGAAAGGAAGAGGAAAGAAGCAAAAAGAAAGAGAGAACTGAGTGGGGAAGAGTGGAATAAAAGAGGAGGGTAGGGTTACTTTTTTTATTTTAGGAGACTTGGAAGGCAGCAGCGGTGGTTTCGGTGATGCCGCATTTTCCACATTGGGACCTGGGAGAAAGGAGAAGAGAGAGAAAAAGAAAAAGAAATAAATAAAAAGGGAAGCAAAAACAAGGGATGGCATGGTAAGGAACATGTGCAGTACAGTTTCATCTTCCGCAACACCCAACAGGGAAAGTTTGGTATTGGAAAGAGCAACAGATGTACACAAAAGAGTGCATGTAGTCACAATGGAGTCACAACTGTACAACAACTGAGCTTTTCCTCCAACACCAGGCTCGTGAAAGAAAATTTCAAATTTAATAACAAAACTGTGAGACTGCATGAGCCAACAAACAACTGTCCAAACAGCATAAGTTGCATTAATAAGAGCAGAAGACATGAATGTGTGCATATGTACTTACTAAGAGACAAAAGCGCCTGCAGACACACACACTCGGGTGTTAAAATGCATAAGCAAACAGTTATGCTCACACTCATATGTCAAACAGTCACACACACACAACAGTGATTCTGTGTATTTCCACTCCCTCTGTCTCTTGTGATGTGTTTTTCAAACTCTAATGGGACATACCCAAAAAAAGAAATCAATCAAAAAGAAAAAGTCTGATGAAAGTTACAGGACCGTTTGTTTTAAAGTGCATTCAGCACCAAGCGAGCGGCGATAGCAGCATGTAGAAGAATCCAGACAGGATCAGCAATGTTGTCAATCACAGAATCTATCTTCAAGCCGGTTTCCTGCAATTGTCCACGCCGTCTGACGCACAGTGTAAGCACACCAAAGATGACTGCTTTTTAATCCTGCTCAAGGCCGTTCCACTCCAAAGATACAAACATTATATTATCTTCAGTTGCAGCTGCTTTAATCAATATTTCTACAGTACCAATTTCTGAAATAACTCTTTGTTTGTAATGTGGGAGGTTTTGGCTCTGAGATGCATTTTAGCCTCTTACATTTCATCGTTTGGGTTTTTGAAGCATTTAGCAGGTTAACAGACAGAATTAGTGAAGACGACCAAATCAGAGCAAACTACTAAACTAAACTCACCAGCAGACACACTGTCACACTTTGATTTCTGGATGTGCCAACATGTCATCAAATGTTGTGTTCACAGCTCTTTGTGCTGGCACTGGTAGGCTAAAGAGGAAGAATAATTCTGGTTTTGTACAACTCCGATACTATTTTCATAGACCTGGCTCATCATGGTAAACTCACTAAGTCAACACCAAAATTTCATCTTTACAACAACAGGGCAATAAAGACAAGTCATATTTTCACACAGGTTGTCGTCAAGCGATAAGATTGGGACAGAAACGTCACAGTGAGCGACTTTGTGCCGGCTAGCTAAGTGTTGCTTTGGCCGTACTGAGGACATCGGACAACTAAGCTAGCTTAGCCGGTCCTTTTTTCTTTTTACCAAACTAACACTTTGCCAAAAAGGTCAACTCAGAAAATCTCACCAATACCAATTATTTGCCCTCATAATTATTCACACGCTGCTGCTGTGAAACTGGCCCTTCAATCGACTCCATTGAGCTGCAGATTGGAGAAGTTCAGCAGCCCAAAACGATCCCTGCAAACCGTCTGACCTACAGTAGGCTCAGGTTAGATTATATTAGGAGATTTAGAAAAGGAAATCAGTCCCAGGCCTCTCCTCCTCCTCTCCCTTTTGTCTGTCTGCCTCGTTATTTTGTTTTTTTTCCTCCTCTCTGTCGGCATCTTTCTCATGTTTTCTCCAAATCGTGTCATCTCCCATGGCTTCCTCCCTCCTCTCCTCTCTTTCTCCGTCCGTCATGTGCTGTAGGACTCTACATCTGGTTTCTATCAACCTTACTGCTGCTCTTGTTTCCCATCGATCTCTCCCTCCGGTCACCCACCTCCTCCTTCGTTTCTTTTCCTCTTTCTCTCTATAGGGTAAAGGGCTGTCTGTCTCCTTTTCAATCTGTTCCCTCCATCACTCAGACTTCAATGAGCTGACAGCTATAGAGCCTAAATGTGTATTTCAAAAGCAACTGCAATTCCTTTTTTTTTTATTTCTGCACCATTAACATCTAAATTTAATTTTCCTGCTTCAGTTCTGTTTGTCCTCCCTGAGCTGAGTTTGGAGGACGGCTGCTGCCTCTGACAGGAGAGAAAGACAGGAAGTCTGACACAACAGAGAAATACCCCGATTCCGTACTGCGTGTCCACATTTGACGCACACATGAGGATGCCCACTCATGCACCACTTTCCTCAGCGACACACACAGACACACACTTTTTGTGGTGACTCAACAGCCTCAGACTGTAAGTAACGCCGGGCGGATGAGTAAGATGCCGCCCGTTGGTTTGGGAACAGTAGTTTTGAAGACAGGATTTGTGTTTGTGCCGTTGCTACCAATCTTGTAATTATACATAACCAGAAAACCAGAGTAATAAGGTGGTCTGTCAGATAGTGGGCAGGAATAAAAAAGGAGACAACCCTTCGTTATGCAGTTTTTTTTTCTTTGTAGTTTAAGTTTGCAAAAAACAACAAACCACCGACTGCTCCAGTTTGTTGTTTTCATTGCATTCAATGATGGATCCAGTGTGCAGTCTGCTCAGTTGTCATCAGAAATTTTATATTTTGTATAAATATCTTGTTTTCCACTGTGTGACAAACCATTTTAAGCCAATCTTATTTATATCCAAGTTATTTTTTTGTGCCTTTAATGGGACAGTTATACGGCGATAGAAAGGTTGCTGCAGAGAAAAGGGGTCTAGACTGGATCTGAATCTGAGCCGTTGTGAGTCAATAAGGTACACACTGTACCAGGTAAAACCACTGGGGCGCCCCACTCTAATGGATTTTTAACAGCTTGAAGATTTAATTGTCTTAAGGGTGCAGTTTTCCCCGGCACATTAAGGAACACTTAATCTTTTCATGTTCTCGCAGACACGTTCAAAATCCAAAGGCGTTTGTACGTTTACTTTCAATTACTGTGTCGATATATTTCTATGTATATTCCATTATTCAGTGGAAAATATTGTACTTCTTGGTTAATTCCTTTAATCAGTATAAAATACAGTGGATAAGATTCTCTGATATAGACTTTTATAGAATATACCTACACAAAAGGAGCCCTTATAGAGAACGACAGATTACTTTGGATACTTATATTCTGATGTTAATACTTTTGTAGTTTTGTTGAAGCCGGGGATTATTTGAGTGCTTTACTCTGTATTTAATCTCAAATTTACCATCAGGACTTTCGCTAAGATTTAGAAGATCATTTATAGATCCAAATGAGCCCGAAACAGAACTTTCTCCGTATTTTCTCAGAGTGATTATGCGTTTGAAAATAAGAATAGGTCTATTAACGTATTCATTAAATAGGAGTTGTCGCTGTTCCTCATCATCTTCCTAATTTGGTTTTATGTGGTGAAAATGCGTTCACAGTTACTTCGCCAATGGAAACTACAGTTGGTGCATTTAGTGTTTGCTTGAAAATCTGGGCCATACAAACAAAGCGTCCTCAGATTATGTTTTTCATCCAAGGAGATGTGTAATACCTGCATCAAGTGTCTGAATGAAGAGGGTTAGTATAATACTACCATGGTTCCTCAAAGAGGAGGCACCAAGTTTTAGATGAGAGGCTCTTTTGTTGAGGTGCCTGGAGAAAAAAATCTAATTTTCAAATTTCATTAATGCTGTTTTATTTCACGTGCACCTATCAGCTTGTGATCAAAGAGCAGAGTGCCTAATTCCATTACACCAAAATACCTTAAGCTACAGGTTAGATAAGAGCAGAGTCAATGAATCATCTTTACCCCTCACCAGACAGCACATATGGTTTCGCTACGTTTCCAACAACGTTACTGGAAAAAAAGAAATATATATAAATAAATATAAATATATATATATATATATTTATTTTTTTTTGTGGTTTGGTGGGAAAGCAGCATCACTCTTTTCCCCTCTATAGAGATCATCTTCATTCTCAGAGAGAAATTCCATTCTTTGGATTGTTAGCAGCAGGGACATCCTGTTGGAAGTTGTGTGCACAGGCATGCAAACACAACACCGGAGAGCCAACACTGAGTGCAAAAAAAAAAAAGAGCGGGTGAGAAAGGTGGCTGGTGACACGTAATTGTGCGTCGAACATCCAAGCTAAATATTGTTGCAGGCTGGCTAGCTTGTCACAGGACAGCCAGTCTCTCTAAACCTGAGTGGCCTATTTGTACACTAACACTAACAGTCCTCAAGCTCCATGAGTGGCACGCTGTTCATTGTGTGATTGCCTCTCTGGCTGTATTGAATCAGATGGACTCTTGTACATTATACACTTTCAGGAGACCAGATCGGACAGTGGGTGCAGCCTTGTGCTAACTTTGGATTTACTGCAGTGTTGAATTAATTCAGGTTTGAGGTGTTTTAGTCCCGGAGGAAGTTCCTGCTGGCTTGTCTTCTAATCCCCTAAATACCCTGGTTGTGTTTTTACTAGACGCACAATCTGTTCTGTCAGTGAGCCAGAAGGCTGTTTTACGACCACAACACCTCTGGTCCGTGACAGACTGTAGTTTACTGCAGTCTGGGACGCCTCCCCGCATGATGAACACATCTTTACACAGACTTCATTACAACTTATTTGCAGCTAAAGCGTACCAAAGAATTTTGCATATTAAAGTATTGAATCGTCAGCCTTTGTGTGATATCATGTCATAAAATAACAGAAGGTGTGTCCGATTTACAGCTTATGAGCCTTAACTTGTATCCTCAGGACAATGTTATTTAATCTGGTATTGTTCCTTAAATGTGGCTGAAGTCTGTTTTCTTTTGCAAGATTTTTCTGCCTTGTTTCAACTTTAACAAGTCTTAAAAAGATAAATTACCTGGAAACTTCCATGTGCCAGCCATGAACTTTATATAAAAATGGTGCCAACAAACAGGCACAATATGTTTTGAGATAAAGAGATGATTTCTTAAAGACGTGTGGTTTCTTGGAGATTTAGCGGTTCACTAAAAACCAATGGACCACCAAAACCTTTGAGCTGCTCCGCTGCTGGAAAACCGAGCTGTGTTTAACATTAACGGCTGTTATGTCATTTGTGTTTTTTCCAAGTTGTTGTAACGCTCTGGTCTAAAATCTTGCGTCTCCATGGAAAAATAAAGCTGTGTGCATTTGAGGCCCGTGCCACTTTGCAGTTGGTGCCGTAACGGCTGAAGTCGCAGCTGAAGAGAGCCGAGGGAGCGAGCAGGAAACAGAAAGGAACTTCTCCGGTGAACGACCCTGAGGTTACACTGTAGACCTGACGTGATGCCTCTTCAGCGTTGTGTTTTGTTTCAGACGTTCTCCTCCTCTCAGGCCTCCACCTCATTTTTTTTTTTTTTTTTTTTTGCTTAGAGATATGCACCAATAAACAGCTGCAAATAAGTCCTGACATTTGTTCGAGACCAATTTGTTGAATTTCTTTTCTTAGAGACAAAGTTGCGCAAGTTATCAGTGGCAGGAAAACTTCACTTCCTCTAAGACTGATTTTTTTTTCCTGATACCCGTTCTATCCCCCCTCCACTGCTAACCACAAAACAAACTCCAAAAAAATCTTTTCAAACACTGCTGAACCTGGATCTACTTCCATGAAAATGAAAAAATTAAAAAAGCACCACCAGCTCATTCACTCCTGGCTCGCTCTCTTCAGAGGAGCTCTTCTCTTTTTCCGTACACTCTGTTCTCCTGTCCTGGTTTTTCCCTCATGGCTTTCTCTCCATCCCCTCAGTTATTGTAGTTAGTCAGCACAATATGCCGTCTGTTGAAGAGAATCCCGACATAATTGCTGTCAGATGACCTTCGCAGACTCGGATGGAGGTGAAACAAAGAAAGTTGGCTTTGGGAAAAAACGAAAATAAAGTAAGAGATGAGGGGAGGAAAAAATAGAGGGGGTGGTGGAGACGGGGGAGAGGCAGAGGTGCAGATGGGAGGTTGGAGAGGAAACGTGAAGGGAGGGAGAGCGAAAAAGAGAACGGGGAAAAAAGAGTGAGGGTTGCCGCAGTAACGGTCAGCGGAGAAAAATAAACAGTGTGGTGCTGCATGCTCCGCTATGTCACCCTCCACCTCGCTGGCCGGCCCCGCGTTATGATGTGTGTGTCAGCGTGCATGCATGCACTCTGAGTGTGTGTGTTAACATGCTGCAGGGCTTTATGGACCCTTTTGTTCTGGGGGCTCTTCCACTAACTGGGCCGTGGAGGAAATGTTTGACACTCCCCAGACCATAAAACAGGAAGCTGAAAGTAGTGTATGTATGTGTGTGTTTCTGTGTGTGCGTAAGCAAAAAGAAAAAAAAAAAAAAAAGGCGAGACATGCCGGCTGTTGAACACAAACACAGATGTTTGAGTTGATTCTGTGTCTGGTTATGGATTCATGTGTGTGTGTCCCTCTCAGGGTTCAGAGGCCATGGAGGACTGTGTGCAGGGGGCGCTCTCGTCACTTTATCCTCCTTTCGAGAGCACGGCGCCGCCCCTCCTCTCCCAGGTAGACCCCACAAGCAACACACCTTCAGTCCAGTCCGCATGTTTGCAGCAATAAACAGGGACAGGGAGGGAGAGGTATAAATAATGCAGATTCAATTAACTGATAAGGCAATGCTAGGCGATGCTATGTGCCGATAACAAGGCTGCTCCCAGATATAAACTGTTGTGAGAAGCCAGCACAAACAAAATCCAGCCAGCTGGTCAATTACAGCCAAACCCACTTCCTCCAAACCAGAGGCCTGACATGACTAATTTCACTAAAAAGCTGCTTCTCAGTCACAACATTTATTGCCGGCGAGTGCACAAACTGTGAAATTCTCTTACAGGTGCATTGTGGGAAACTTTAACCACTCCAGTTTGACACAAAGCACCAATGGCATATTTGTTTTTAAAGGCTTTAGCTTCATTTCCCTAAAAGTGAGTGGACTGATGGGCCTTTCAGTTATCATTTGTTTGCTAAGTGTGTCTTTCCAAGTTGCGACGTAGCTCCCAATCTTCTTTTTTTTTTTGTTGCTATAGAAATGGCTGCTTGTAAAAACAAAATGGATAAAATGAAGCAGCCCTGACATGCTGATGTTCCTATTTTAATTTCTGATTACATGCTGTCTGGGCTGAGGAAATTCTTCCATTCTTGAGCAACTGAAACCTTTTCAGAATCCATTGGATACACTCACAAACGGTCTGACCCATGTTTTAACAAAAAAAAGCTGCTCTTAATTCGCTAAAGCTGATCTTCTGCAGATGAAAGCTTTCCATCCAGGACTACTCACTTTTCTTTTTTTTGCACCTCCGTCCAGGTCTTTTCCGTGCTGGAGTCGACCTATCAACACGACAGTCTTCGCTACCTCCTGGACTACTTTGTTCCTGCCAAGCACCTCCTGCACAAACTCCAGCAGCACGCCTGCGTGAGTTCAAACTGCAAACACACTGCGGCCGAAGACGCACACGTAGCTGTGTAATCAGAAGCAGACTCATCTGTCAATTAACTGCAGAAAGTACAGTGTGAGAAAAATAATTTTAACTCCTCAAGAGTCTATTATTGCAGGAACTGGTGACATGAAGACCACCAGTGTAAAAGGGAAAGTTCAAGGCGCACATAATTTGACACATACGTGACCTCATAAAAGTGACACAGTGGAGGGTCTAAAAAAAAATTCAGCGAGAGAAAAGTGGCTGGTGAAATTTGAGCTTCACTTCAGACAAAAGAACCGGTCTTCGGCTTTGGAAGCTCAGCAGACAGATGAACGAAAAGCGTGGTTGAAAGGATGAACGGATGAAAGAAATGCATGGTTTTAGTTTAAGGACACACCAAGAAAACACGCAACTTCTGGTGATCTGTCATGTTATCCTTCTGCTTGCCGTTATGCAAAAAACCAAATGAGAAGCTGAGGTTCATACTGCACAGCATTCCTTCTATTTTCCCTCTGTAACACACACACACACACACACACACACACATCAAAAGACAAACAATACACACATTGAGGCTAAGAACTCTCATATTACCCTCTACAGTTTCTCCAGACTTGCAGACACACACACATGTGCAGGCATTGTGAGCAAACTATGTTTTCATTGTCACTGAGTGGAGCTGCCTGGGACGGGAGTTAGACTGTGAGTCATGACAATAATTCCTTCCATATGTGAGTGTGTTGCTGCGAGAGAGACAGAAAGGGAGCGGGTAGCAGAGGAAGCAGTGGGGAGTAGAAGGACAGAATGAACATGGCTTTCATTCACTGCGCCTGCACGCATGCAAAAAAAAAAAAAAAAAAAAAAAAAGAAGATGCTGGAAGGTTGTGGATTATAGTGGACTGATTGAGGAATTTTTCAAAGATGGGAGGTGGGAAAGGGGGAGGGAGCAAACACTGGGGCACATTGAAGGAGAAGCAGGCAGGGGGAGGAGGGCCACGGGACGCAGGGAGTTACAGAATGTGGACTTGACGCAAAACAGGCCAAACTTTTTAAGCGTCGCATGTTTTTACATGCCAATTTAAACTCTGAGATATCAGACGTTCTCTGAAAGTGGCTTGGAGAGAGAGACAGAGAATAAAAGGGGACAGAGGTAGAAAAAGAGAAGATAGAGGAGAGGTCGAGTGAGGAATATAATTTGATCACGTCTTGTGAGTCTGGAGGGCGCGGGGAGGGGGAGGGATCAGCCCCATGTCAGTCGATTGGATGTGACCGGGAGAGAGAGAGGCTCTGAATACGACAGGGTATAGATCTGGTCCAGCATTGATTAGGCAGGAATAATGTTTGGATTAAGGTGTTTTTCTCATCAGAAGAGCCGATTAATACAAACGGCCTTTTCTCCTTCACTCAAGATCTTTAGAAAACACTTCTCTTGTTTGTGGGTGTTTCCCTTTTATAAAACACTGGGCTGTTTTGACTGTTCTGTCCGGCCCGTTGTGAAGAACTGGTCGTCTGCATGTTTCTGACTCACACTGACGCTCTGCAACTATCTAGAGTCTTCTCAGTGTCGTGCTAGCTAAGCGTTTTTTACGCTGTGTGAGTCGCATGCTCTGACATTTGTGTGCAGCGCCGGCTCTTTGCCCCGTTGAGCTTCTGAATGGAGCTGACTGGTGTGCTGTTAGCTCTAGAAAAATCGACTCATCTGATGAACCAAACCAAACATAATCACGCAGGCGTGTTCCAGCTGATTCTGCTTTGTGAATGGGAGAGAAAAGTCATTCATGAGCACCGACTAGCAACAAGGTGAGATTCCTAAAAGAAATGTAATTAATATTAGCTGTCTTTTTTTCCGTCCCGGCCCAGTCTCAGTACCTGGGCTGCTTGTTCCTCCACTCCGGCTGGCCTCTGTGTCTCGGCGAGAAAGTGGTCGTCCAACTCTCCACCTTGGATTGGAGGCTGCTGCGTAGTAACGACTTCTACCTGCAGGTGGTGCCCTTCTCCACACGCTGTCCCCGACTGGCCCTGAAATGTCTGGCCCCTGGGGGACGCACCGTTCAGGAAATCTTGGTACCCGAGTCACAACACCCCCTCGTGTTCACCACTGAGTGGCTGCACAGTGTCAACAAAGAGCGGGGCCACAAGAGAGAAGGTAAGGAGAAGATATTTTTTTTTGTATATATATAAAACGGACGAGGACTTCTGAAACTGGCAAAGGTCACAACAGAGGAAGTGAAATAGACATGCGGCAAGAAGAGGCACATGTACGACTAAGTGATGGCACGTGGAAGGCCGGAGAAATATGACCATCAGCAGAGCTTAAGAAAGGCCACAAAAGTTAAAAGATTTTTTTTTCAATTTGTGCTCTTGTCTCATCGTGCCTCGAGTAGGAGGACCTGTAGAGCCCCAGCACACATTTCAGTGATAAAAATGTTGTCTTTTCTCGTTCTTTGACAGTTGGAGGAGGGCTGGACACTTGTCTGGTCAGTACATGTGATGGTGTGGTGCGTCTCCCGTGGAAGGAGGTCGTCTACCCAAAATTCATCCACGACCCGTCTGAGGAGCTGGGCTTGATGTCCAACCACGACGGCTCCATGCCAAACCGCCTGCCCAGCGAGGGGGGTAGCAGCCTTGGGGGATGGGGTGGCTCATCATCTGGAGAACTGGACTCCTGGTCCTGGGATGAGGAGGAAGATGAAGACTTGCCGCCAGACGGCCTAGACTCTGAGTCTGGACTCCCCCGGCGAAGGCGGAGCGAAGATGGGCTTGGACGGACGGTGAGGCACCCTCAGCTTGACGGGGACTACGTGGAGCTGTTGGAGCCCAGAGGGGGTCCTGATGGAGGGGTGGACCCCAGGCAAAGGTACCTGGAGATGCACGGGATCTGTAAGACCAAGACTTTGCCTCTGTGCCGGAGAGGTAAAGCCATCAAACTGCGTAAGGGGAAAGCTTGGGGATACGGGAGAATGGAAAGGCCAGGAAGCTTTCGGGCTGTCCTTGGCGCCAAAGGAGATATTGTGACCCAAAAGGGTGAGCAGTTACCACCTCCGCCTCTACCAGGGGTTGCTGAACCTGGCAGAGGGAGGCGGTCTTATTCCTCCTCTGTCCATGACTCTGACGAAGGAGACAAAACCAGCAGAGACTCGGAGGGCCTTGAAAGCCACCAGCTTTATTTCGATGGCCCGTTCAAAGAAAGGAGGCCAGGCGTGGGCAGGGAGAGAGAAAGCAACGGCCTCATGCAGCCATGCAGAGACGACCACAGATGTAAAGGCTCCGAGAGCGGCGACAGCTCGGCCACAAATGAAATCCACGTCCTGACGGACCACAAAGTCGGACATGTCATAGAGGGCCACTCAGATCACGGATCTCATTCGGACTCCGTTTTTGAGGATACTGATAAACCACTGAGCGGAGACAGTGACGCCACCACCCCAACTTCAGATGCACTGGACAGACCGTTCACTGGAGTTTCACAAAGTGGAGAGATGGCCAACGGCGGGCCTATAATGAAGAGCTCGTCTGACCCAAAGCTGACAGAGGAAAGGAATGAAGGAAAGACAGAGGACAGAGTGTGTCCCAGGGGAAAGGAAGTCAAAACAGCAGGATTCAGAGCACCGAGGTAAGTTCAGGTTTATTTCTCATAACCTGCCCTCTTTTGCTTTCATTGTTTCCCTTTTTCACACCTCCTTAACAAAGTACAGATTGGTAACTCTTAGGTAGCACTTAGTTCAAGTCTGTCTGAACTCACGCACAGAGCTGAAGTGGATGGGACAAAAAACGCATTATAGACGGAGTAATTATTAACTTTCTGCTGTAGCTCATTAAGACCTTCCTGTGTTTTGTCTTCAGGAGGAAAAGGAAGGGAAAAGGGGCCAAAGGCAGGGCCAGGTCTGGCGGCCGCACACACCAGAAGGGTGCAAAGCCGCAGAGTAAGACTCCTCCACCGCGTCCTCCGACCTGCACGACGTCAACGAAGCCGCCAATCGCAGAGGAGACTCAGGCGGATGAACCCGATGGAGTTCAAACCGCATCAAACGCGAGCACAGAAAAGACCCAGAAAAGCAGCGCAGGTCCGCAGAAGGCTCAGAGTTTTTGCACAAACATTAGAGTCTCAAATATAAAATTTCTGAAGTATTTTCGATAAATTTTTCATCTCTCAGCAGAGAAAGATGATGAACCTTTGCCCGTCTGCAACGGCCAGCCCGGCACATCCTTATTAAACCACTCTGACAAGGAGGCGGGGTCAGCAGAGACGTGTCCTGACCAATCAAATGGTGTCACATCAGAAGAGCCCCCCCAGCTCAGGGAGCTGGATGAAGAACTTCTGCAGTCAGGGAAGCTTCAACTGACAGGCGAGTTTCTTTCAGTCCAACTGTGTGTCCTAGTAACTTTTCTCCTGACTGCAGTGGCTCTGTGGTGCAATGGACAGCGCATTGGACTTCTAGACATAGTTGGAGCAATTCAAAGGTTGTGGGTTCAAGTCCCACCAGAGTCGCCGTTGTGCATTTCTTTAGACAATATTGGTATTTAAAGTAAATATCGCTCTTAAACATACAATAAACACAAAGAAGGCAGATTGATGCAGAAACCTGACAGGAGTCTTTTCCTCTGGACCACAGGTACCGTGGACAGGTTGGGACGCGGTCTGGTTGTCACGGGGACGGATGTATTGGAGGATGGTTTCTGTGAGGAGGAGTTGGCCCGGGTGCTGGCCTGCTACCACAGAATCACTCGGTACTTCTGCATTTTCTTTCTACCTCCAATAAGAAAAGCGATTCAGGGACACATTTCAGAGGTTTATTTTAGTCGCCCCTGCAGGGCAAGTTAGCGTTTTTCATCAGATAAGTAACGTTATCCACGTTGACACCATAAAATCCCTGTTGTTTCTGAGTCACCCTCTGCTGCTGCTACACTTTCCTTGTGTCATTTTAAACTGTTTTTTTCAGACAAAAGTGCCTCTTACATTAAGCTTGACTTATTTTTTGCTGACTTAGTTAAAGGAGGAGTTAAGGAAAAAAAAATGAGGAAGTGATTCCTATAAAAATAAAAAATGCTATAATTGGCTTAGACCTCATGATAGGTACAATTCATCTTTATTTAATAAATTACTGGCGTCTCATTGTAGAAGAAAACTGCTCCTGTTTTAAACTGTTTTAAACCTCCACCCACCTCTCTCCATCCATCCTCATCAGGCCTGCTGCCAAAGAAAAAGGCCTGACGGTGTTGATGGACAGCAGACACTCTCCGCCCTCCGACCTCTGCCTCGCTGCACTGAAAACCTTCCAGGTGAGTGAAAAAAAATAAATAAAAATCAGAATCAAAACATGTTCGGCCACATGTGCTAAATGTTTACTTGTGCGCTTTAACTTTTCCCGCAGATGTGAACAAGTAGCTCAACACGTGTTTTTGTGTGTGTCCAGGTGATGGTTCCTGGCGGTCTCGGATCTGTTCTGCTTTTGCTGGAGGAGCAGCAGGAGTCTCTTTGTAATCTAGAAGGAGTAGAGGTGACCTCATACAAACCACATGTTTACAATTTAGACACACCTGCACGCACACGCAGAGCAACCTCATATTCAGTTGAACTTCATTTTGTTTGTCTAAATCTTAAAAGGAAAAGCAGAATACTCACATTAAAGAACATCCATTATCAGAAGAACATGGAATCAAATTCATACTAATTATTAATTAAAAACCAGTTCCGTTTTGTTTACGTCTCTCGCTATCATTTGCTGAGCTGAAGCACTCTTTCACATTGTGCATGAATCTAAAAAGGGCCTGATTTGGCTAATCGACAGCAAATATTTCCCTCATTCCACCAGAAATTGAGCTCGTTGCTTTGCATTGAGCTGCAGCGCTTTGTCTCACACACATGCATGAGAAAAAATCATTCCGCCATGTGGTTTGTATTTTAAGCTGGCACCGTTAAAACTTTGCATGTCAAAAGGAAATCCCACCCAGAAGATGTTAACGCAGTAAGAGAAGAGGAAAAGAAAAAAAAAAATCCTTGGCGTTGGGTACCAGCTCTCTGCTGCATGTTTTTGCTTCTGAAGAAAGCTGGAAAAAAAAAAAAAAAGATGTCAGGACGTGTCTATCTGTAGCCATGAGTAAAAATATTATCAGCTATATTAAGTCTATTATAAATATAGACACTAGCTCACAGAGAAGCAGATAAGGTTTTTTTTTTCCTCAAGGCTACAGAATGATCTGCTCATATCTTTTCTTTTTTGGTCTAATTTTCTATTATCTCTTAATTATTATTCTTTCTTATTGTGTAATTTACTATTTTTTCATGCTGTCCAGGTCCACATGGTGCGAGGAACAGCAGTCCTTCAGCAGTATGTGGACAAGCAGCAGCTGCCTACAGAGATGGATGGAGACTTCACCCACTGCCACTCAGACTGGCTGGCCTTCAGACTAGTGAGAATTTTTTATCCGCTGTAGTTATTTGCCTGTTTTGCGCGGCAGGTCTTCTCGGCTGAGGCGGCCAGATTCGCTGACCTGAGTGTGCACTGAAGTGGTTTTGGGGGGAAATTGAGCAGGAAACGATCACTAGAGACGTTTAAGATTCTCTGATATCTGCGCTTTGGCTCATTTTGATTTATTTTATTTTTCACATTCAGGCCATTCCCCTCAACAGAGTCTTGCTTGAACACGTAGATTTCAAGAGTTGCTTTAAATATAAAACATCAGACAGGAGAAATTAGACCTGTGTCAAGTTCTGTGTGAAAATCTGCCATCTGTTTCATGTCACCGGCTTGGTACTTGTTCTCCAAGTGCGAGAGAGAAAATCTTCAAATGACTGAAGGGAATTTCACATTTCTCAGTTTTTTTTTTTTCTTCGTTCTGCTAATTAAAAGTAAAGCTGCGGAGAAGGATAACATGCTTCATTAATGTAGAGAGAGATGGGCATGAATTTAGTCAAGAGTGGGAAAAAACAAAGTTTATAGAAAGAGCTTCACAACGAACTGGCTGCAGAGGACAAACTGAGGAAGGAGGGGGAAAAAGACACTTAGACTGGTAATGGGTTTTTTCCCAGACAGTTTATGTTGGACGTTCTACGACCTCAGTATGTCTGCTTTAATGTGATTGAAGTCTAATGCTAATCTCAAATCACTGATTCCACTCCTTGTCCCCCTTCAGAGCCTGGAGAGTCTGACAGAGCGATGTGAGAGCGCCCTCTCACTGCTGGGAGGAGCACTGCAGTCGATGGACACTGAGCCAATGCCAGACAACATAAAGGTTTACAGCTTTTGTTTTTACACTTTCCAATCAAATTTGCTGAAGCAGAAGCATAACGAGATTGTTGACCACTTTCAGGCGGTGCCGCTGAGCATTGACAAACACAAACAGCTGATGGCGAGCGTCCTGGCCAACCAATGCTTAACAGAACTACAGCAAAGGGGCGGAGCCTGGCTCGCAGGGCTGACCAATAGTACATCAGGACTCGCACAGAAGTCTCCAGACTGCAGGTACCAGAATTTTATTTTTATTAATATTATCCCCACTGACTTCACACAGACGTTTTCTTGCAAAACTTAATTCCACATGTAGCGTGGAATTGGAAATTCCCACAGTCTGTGAATCCATCCGCAAATTCTAATTGATCAATGTAATGAAAAGCAGCACAATAAGTCTTATAATGAGATTCAGAAGTCTGTAATCGTTATTTATAGCAGCAATGTGTGCATATACTTGGATAGTAATGGGATTATTTTTTTGTAATGATGCTAATGAGACGGTTTGGATATACATCACACACAGATCTATTGAAGTTAGACTATTTTAGTTGCAAACAAGCCCACAACGTACAGAACAACAGTAATTAGGCAAAGACTCAGAAATGTAAAAACCATCTTCCACGAGCAGCTGGGTCTCGAGGGGCAGAGGAGGGATGAGCCGGTCCTTTCTGCTCACAGGAGCTTGTGTTTGATTGAAGGATTATTTTGTCATGATGAGCTACGGGTTAAAAATATTCCTCATCATGAAAACTAAGTTGTTTGTTTTAGCCCAACAAAAAAAAAAAAAAAAAAGAAATAAATAAAAAATGAAGCAGAACATCAAACAGAGGACGGAGTGATGCCGCTTGTTTGTTTGCACCCGACTGCCGCTTAAAGATGATCTAAAGACTGATGTATTTGTAGCTGTTCCTATCCAGTAATGAGTTTTGGCTCCGTCTGTACAAGAATGAGGCCAAAGACACGCACAGCTGATTGTTTGCCTGACAGTTGGTCAGGTCCGTTTTCGAATCTCATCGTCATTGTATTTAAATGAAAGAAGCACCTCTCTGACTGCATGCTAACTTCTGACTTCCGTTCTGTCAGGGCCGCTCTGGCTGCGACCTCGAAGCTCTACGACAGCGTGGACGACGCCCTGCATCGGCTCGTGCGAGTGTCCAACCAGAGAGGTCGTGACCTTGAGGCACTGGGACGACTGGTGGGGCTGGTGGAAAAACTGGAAAAGGTCCGCTTTAGAAGTTGGCTGCTTCTCGCCTCCCTTAACTTCATCACACACAAAACAACAAAGCAGATATTAACGTCTCGAATTCAAAATAGTACACTGTCCTCATTCTGTCACATCACGTCCCTCAACTCTCTCTTTTTGTCCTCCGTGTACAGTAAAACGTGTCGTGCCCCCCCCCCCCCCCCACCCCCACTCCCGCTCTCCCTCTGTGACTTTATTTCACAGTGTGATAAGGAGATTGAGCAAGTCCAGTCACAGCTGGAAGATTACAAGGACCCTCCTCTGTCGCTCAGCAGACTCTCCCTCAAGCAGCAGAAGTTCAAGACCTTCAAGGAAACGGCTAATGTGAGCGGCTGACTCTTCATTTGCTACAGTATTTGTTAAAACTCTGAGAACTGTTTGTTCAAAACTCTATAAATCTATATTTGGTACAAACAATTAATGTCTAACAAAAATGAAAGCCACTATGGGGCAAATTTGAAAACTCCCAGCTCTGGTGCCATTTGGTGGAAATATTAAGAGTAACACAACCCAATTAAGATTGCATCAGGATTTTGACATATTGACTTTAAATTCAGAATATGAAAAGAAATGAATGAAGAATGAAAAGAAAAACAGCTGAGATAGATAGATAGATAGATACTGTTGTGTCTCTGCGCCATCAGCTGCGGCGGAACATGCAGAAAAACTTGACAGTTGATTCCTTCATGTCGCTGGATAAATAAACAAGTGATGCACAGTTTGGAGATGATTGCGGCTGGAGGCATCAGCAGTTTCCGTAACAGGTCACATACTTTTCTGTAAAGCATCTGTATTTGCTGCGTTAGCATCTGCGACTCCTCAGATGAGCTTCTTTGTTTTTCCTCCACCAGCTCTGTGTCGTAGTCGCTCCTAACTGTGTTTCAACCCGCCTGTTTTTCTATTGTTAGTCACAGCTGCTATCAAGCTGGGTTCATTTGACCCGCGAAGGTCTCAGGCTTGTGGGAAATGGTTCTTGTTAAAAAACTGTTCAAAGATTTCGAATCCTATTAGCCCCACACGACCCTTTATCCACACATCTTACTCACTGAAGGATTTGAGGAGTCAATAAGTAAAAGTTTCAAATGTAAACAGATGTGTAATGTGTCCACAGTGTTTGTCTGTCGTTCTTGTGGATGCAGGAAAACCTAGAAGAGGCTTGTTACTATTATTTATCCTCCAGTTTATCCTCCACAGTAAACACTTGTGGAATATTTCCCGTCAAAGATTTCACAGCAGATCTTCCTCAATCCTTCAGGAGCTGCACAGCGAGACTCTGTCAGTGCTCAACGATTTGGAGGGCTGGTGCGAGCTGGACTGGGCAGGCCTGAGCCAAGTCCAGATCCGACTTCCTCCTGTGAGGGAGAAGCTGAGAGACATGTCGCACTGTCTGTCCGACTGCTGGACCACGCTGGACAACACGCAGAGGCTGCTGTCCACGCTGACTGAGGTGGGGCCGTGCAGGAAGACGCACAGGAAGTTACAAGCATGTGATCTTTGGTCTAAAATAAGAGCCACCTCTCCTCTCTCCCCTCCAGGCAACCCAGTGGTGTGACGCAGTTTCCTGCACCTCCTCCTCGTCCACCTGCCCCCTTGCGTCTCTCCCTCCCATCCCTCCGTCACGTTTCCAGGATGCCCGCTCGTTAGCCTTAGAGCTCGGCGGCGGGGCGCTCCTGGACCTCTGGAGCCAGACGGTGGAGCGCTACCAGAGGACCGTAGCGCAGGTCAAACCCCGGTTCCTCCAGTCCGACAGGAGCCAGAACCAGGGCCAGGCGAAGCCCAAGATGCCCTCAGCAAGCAGTTTGTGGGACCTGATGGGTCCCGAGGGAGAGGGTGACTGGGGGTTGGGTGCTGGAGGAGGGGAAGGGGGGCTGCAGTCCTGGGGTTCCCTGGCGTCGCTCTTCAGGCCGCAGACCTGCTCCACGCTGAAGATCGGAGAGGAGAAGGGGAATAAGAAAGAGGGAGCTGGGGGAGGAGGAGCGGGAGGGGCTGCAGGAGGGAAATTCCTTCAGAACCTCCTGAATCCTGCAAAGAAGAGTGTGAGTTGTTTGGGTTTTTTTTTTTGTTTCTATCCTTCAGCCCCCACCAACCAAAAAAAAGAATCAATGGTCAAAAATACAATCTGTCTCCTTCCATCCAGCCCACAGAGGCCCCGCTGCCTCCAAAGCCTCCCCGAAAACGCCACCCAAGCTTTGACCTCCAGGCTCTCCTGGCCCCCCGCAGAGGCACGGCCACCCCAAAAGCTGCTGAGTCTCCAGTGGGTGGGGGGGCGAGTCGCAACTCCCCCATGTCGTGGCTGGGCAGGCGGGCGTTAGCTGACCCGGTTATCACTACCAGCATGGCCACAGCTATCCCGGGGTGGGGTGGTGGTGGCGGTGGCGGCGGTGGAGGAGGAGGGGTGTTAATTCGAGGAGTGGAAGTCAGCAGCAAGGAGGTGGTGGACCACACGGGGTCGCCGCGGCAACACGTGCTGCTGGGCAGGACGGAGAGGGAGACGGGCACAGACAGGGCCGGCTCAACGGCCCAGAGGTTTGTTTCTTATTTTCTTTTGTGTGTGTGTGTGTGAGAAAATGAGCAGGAGGTGGTGCGAGTTGGCTCAGATCTACAAAATCAGCCGAAGACTGGGCTCAGATGAAAGGAAGGAGTGATTCATCCTTGGGTTTCTTTTTTAGGGGGAGGGGAGTTAAAGCACAACTGAAGTCGCCTCAGAATGATTTTATCAGTGAGCGTGCAGTCTTAGATAATTTTATCATTACTAACTGTTTGATCTCTGTCCATTGCTCACTGCTATCTTCACTCCCACCTCCTCTTACTCCCACATTTGTTCCCCCCCCCCCCCCCCCCCCTTTTTTTTTTTTTTCTTTTGCAAATGCGCTCAACCTCTCCTGGTTTCTTCTCTTTGTCCCTGCTCGTCCCTCAGTAAGCTCTACCTGCTCTGGTGCAGGATGCTGAGTTCAGAGAGGCAGTATGTGGCTGTGCTTAAAGGGGTGGAGGAGACTTACCTCCCGCTGCTGGAGCTCTCCGACACCCCGGCCTCCATCAGGGGGAAGGCCGACGTCCTCTTCCCCTTCTGGGCCAGCCTCAGCTCCTTTCACTCGCAGAGCCTTCTCCCTGCCATGGAGGGCGCTCTTGTGCAGAGCTTGTTGCAACAGGACTGCTTCAGCAAATTCGTAAGTCTGCGAATTCAGAAAAAAAACACAAAGCTTTTAAGTACATCTTAAAAAGATTTTATCCTCCGTGAACTAAAAGCTCACAGCATTTCCGGCCTCTGACTTCTGCATAAGCACTTGCAACCCTCCAGTTTTTGGGATTATGTAATATGTTTGGAATGCGGGAAGACAGATTCGTTCCTCCGCAGATTATTCATGCCAAGAAAAGAAATTGTCTCGAGGAGGTAAAATGCTCCCTTAGTTTAACATAACAAAGCAACAGAAATGAAATAAGAGGAAAATACAAAGGAATTAAAAAACAGCTGTGTCTGTGTTTGTACACACAGAGGGAGCAGTTTCTGCAGTATTCCCACTACATCAGGGCGAAACCAGAACTGGACTCTCCGCTGGTCACACAGGCCGCCGACTTCTTCAAGGTAACGCTGGTGTTTCATCTAAAGACAAGAGTTCATGAGAGAAATGATGACGATGACCAAATACAGGTGAAATAAAAAAGCACCCAAATCTCTGAAACATCCAGTTTCAGCAACCAGTTTTTTCCTGATGCGTCAGAAAATGCAATTTTAATCAGAGAAAAATGCCAATTTTTCCTCCGCTGGTGGCCGCACACTCCTGAATTCAAACACATTATGATAAATAATATGATTGTCGGGGGGTCATAAAATTTTCATTTGGTTATCTTCCATTAAAAAAAAAAAATATCAGTTTAACCACACTGTGAGATCGTCATTAAAAATAAATAAATAAACACTTCACAACTAAACCAATTAAAGTTGCTTTACTAAACAGTGGCAGCAATTAAAAATGAGCTGTATACAGCTAATACAGCTAATTACATGTTCAATATATACTAGAAAAGCCAATTAAAGACGGATTATGGGGAGAGTCATTTGAGCTTGTAAGATACAATTAACTAAAACTAATATATCGACAGCATCGTGAGATCAGAGGACTTCACAAGGAGATAACAGTGTGGTGAAGATCTCAGAGGCTCAGAGAGGAGCATTTCTCAGATCTGACCACCAGGAGGGGATGTGGGCTCGTTTTACAGCCGGCTTTATGGTTATGGAGATGGTGATGGATGCAAAGCTGGTGCTCAGGCTAAATGATGATGGTGATGGTGATGGTGATTGTCATGACGATGAGTTTGATTTCAGCGATTAGGGGGAAACCCAGAGGGAGAAAGTCTGAAGATTTAATGACCAGAACAATAATTATACACATCTGAAGTGTTGGAAAAAATAAATCTGTGAACTAAACACAGCTGTTAAGGTTCATTATTATCATATTTGACCTAAATGCTGCAAAGTAATCATCAATAAATAGTTCAAGCATCATATTCTTTATTCAATAGCAGTTCATCTGTCATACTGCAGTTTAGACGACGAAGAGTTTGGGATGTCCATCTGAGTTTAATTGTCATCTTTGTTTTTAAATATCAAGCTAATTGTTATTTTGGTTAATTATGTAAAGTTAAATATAACATGAGAACAACCTGCAACTGATTCACTTTATCATAAAGTCTGTAAATGTTTCACTTTGGGATCATTTCTGTCCATCAGCATTAATATTTTGACTCCTTCCCTCCCATCTCCCCTCCCCCCTGCAGGCCAAACTCCCTGCAGCCTCCCCCCTCTCCCCCCTGTCCTTCCCTCACTGTCTCCAGGCTCCCACGCAGAGACTGGAGCAGTACTGCGATGCCCTGACAGACCTGGGGGGGCTGAACCCAGCCTCTGACTCCGCCCTCTCCACCCTGAGACACGCCCAGCGGCACGGCGAGGACCTCAGGGCCAGTGACCTCATCGCCGGATGTCCGGTGAGAACGCTTGTCCCAGTTTATGACTCTGCAACTGTGAATCAAGTCCCACTTTCTTTTCTTAGAGGGAAACTAAGTCATCTTGATGAGGTCAGGCCTGTGGAAGACATGAAATCATTATCGCTGTTGCACTTTTCATCTGCTGCTCATTATTTACAGATTTTCCTTTTTTTTTTAAAGCAGGGAATGTATCAGAATTTACTTCAAATCTAAACTAGTACAAATACGCTTTACGTTATCCACATTTTAAATGTACTTCAAAGGAATAATATGGACTCCCACTGCATAAATCAGAACCACATTTGCATTTTTTCTTATTTTGAAGATTACTGTAAGACGTTATGAGGCTTGATCATCACATCAGTGCTCAGCATTGCCTTGCAGCAGGAAACAGAACAACTTTTGGTGTATGTGCAGACATAAAAATACAGTAAAAACAGCAGAATCCAGTTTCACTGTCAGTAAAAAAGTTTTCTTTTATGTTGCCCAGATAAAAGATGGAGGAGAGCGTCAGGTAAAAGGGGAAAAGGAAAGAAGTGGGAGGACAGAACATGAGGATTAAACGCTTTTGTCCAATTATTTATGTTGAAAAAAAAAAAACCAAAAAAAAAACCAACAACAACTAACAAACAGCTTTAACCTTTATCCAAAACATTATATCCACTTGGGCATGTTGTGCTCACCGAACACAGGGCGTATCATTCAGTCGTGACGGGCAAACGTTCGACTCCCACACACACTATCATCATCTCCCCTCTTTGGAGTGAAGGGGAAGATTACGGCGGCACAAACACTGTTGAGCTTCTTCAAATCACGCTGCAACAGCTCTCCAAGTGAAACGCCTGTGAGTGCAGGTGTGTGTGTTTGTGTGGGTGGGTGTTCATGATGTGCGTGAAGCATCACTTACATCGTGACCAACACATCTCAGGAGGTTCAAAAATAAAATTCTTGTTATTGGTGCTTTTAATTTTATTGTCAGAGCGGCAGGGGTGGAGCAAATGTTTGTTGACCTGTTTGTGCGGAGTCTTTAAGGAGCATTGCATAATGTTTGGCTTTTATCAGCCTCTTCCTGGCTCTGGAAAGGGGTCGCAACAGCACCGCAAATCCATCACTCCGTAATTGACGTTAACAATAAAGCCATTTTTTTTTTTTTTTTTTTTTTTTTTTTAAAACAAGAGGCATGAGTCAGCCGGCCAATTAGAGCAAAGATCCAGCAGAAAGAGGCATCCTTGTAAAGAGGGAATATGTCACCACACAAGGCACTGTCATAATAATACTCCTTTGTCCTTTCTTTTATTGAACTGAGAATAAAGCTTTTCAGTCTTTGTAACAGAAAATTTGAGTAGGTGAAGGAGGGAGGGGAGGCGATTTCGCTCCGAAACAAATACCATCACAGTTCCTGTCGGTTGATAAATGTCAGCAACCCTATGAGGACCATCCAACGAGTGACACAGCAGCAAAATCAGCCCTTTAAAATGTGTTTTCCCTATTTTCAACAAATGGAAAACCCTTTTTTTTTTAGTTAGACATATTATTTGTTTCAGTTTAATTAATGACCCACGATGGATACAAGTGAAATTACTTCAACCCGCTGGCAAAGAAAGCGTGGTTTTAACACAGTTCAAGGATAAATGGCCTCTTATGATAGAAATTAAGATAGAAATGCAGATGAAGGCCTGGAGCCTGGTCTTAAGGCCAAGATAAGTGAATCTTAATGTGTGTGTGCGTGTGATGGTAGATCCCTGTGGCGGAGCGTGGCGAGCTGGTTCGGCAGGGCGAACTGACGGTGTGTGGGGGAGCTCGGAGGAAGCGGGCGGGCGTGAGGAACGTCTTCCTCTACCAGCACGTCGTCATCTTCACCAAGCAGAAGAGCCCGAGTCCGGGACGCACCACCTACAGCTACAAACACAGCATCAAGGTACGCAACGCTCACACACACGCTTCGCCTTCAGTTTCCATTATCGCTCCGTCTCTGTGTTTGAAGAGTTTCGTTTTCAGCTTTGATTAAAAACAGACAAAGTGAGTCTGAGGTAATGACGTTTCTTGGCTGATTATTTGGGAAGAAAACACAAATGACCGGGTCGGACTTTGTGTTTTACCCCGTCGCTTTATCTCACCTCCAAATTTACTTTCCCTCATCGTATTCCCGTCCAATTTTTCGTCTCGTTGTTGTTTTAAATCTTTCCATTGCTCCTTCTCTCGTCTTTCGGCTCCTTTGTTGACCTTAACAGCGCTGTGTTTTCTCGCCGCAGACAGGTGAGATGGGTCTGACTCAGAGCGTCGGCGAGGACGGGGTTAGGTTTGAACTTTGGGTGCGCCAGGCTCCCCGGACCAAAGACTGCATCACGCTGCAAGCGCAGGACAGGGAGAGCAAGCAGGCGTGGACTCACGACATCGCCCATCTGCTGTGGACGCACGCCATCAACAACACCGGTATGGTATGACCTTTGACCCCAGGGGCCTCGAATTTAGAGACGAGACTGGAATCAAGCTGTCTGACGTGACAGACCCCTGCTCATTCTGCCACTGTTGTAACACACTTGAATCTCCCTGTTTGAGTTGCATTGTTTTGATCAGCGAGAGGGAAAAATAAATCGCTGGTCCATCTGCATTGATTTAAGTC
Organism: Echeneis naucrates; assembly: GCF_900963305.1. Classification (NCBI taxonomy): domain Eukaryota; kingdom Metazoa; phylum Chordata; class Actinopteri; order Carangiformes; family Echeneidae; genus Echeneis; species Echeneis naucrates. Next base: position 2,763,919 of record NC_042528.1, on the reverse strand, counting down.
AACGTTTCAGACAATGTTACATTACTGGCTCCCTCTTTAAGGAAGTCACATGCCCCAGGAGTAATAATAAAGTCCCTTTGCAATATTTTTCTCACATTCTGTAGCGTTTTATTTTCTGTAAACTCTATTCGTAAAGCATTGAAAGACCATTTTCCCATTTCTGAGAGTGGAGAGTGGAGAGTGGACTGAGACAGAGGAGGCTTTTTCTGTCCATCAGCGCTGCAGTTGTTGTATTTGTGATTGAAAGTAAAAGAGGAACTGGAGCAAAGTCACACAGACTCACAATAGACTAAACTCTGTGGAACTTAATCTTAGTCTAAGTCCTCTTTAATGGAGAACAGATACAGAATATCAGCATGACTTCAGTTCGGTGCTGTTTTAATTTTCGTCCACTGGCAATCACACGTCCTCGCTTTCACAAAACTACATCCCAGCACCAGTTCAGCCCTCACGCTCTGACAATCTCCCTTAAAACACTGACAGTACTCACTCCACTCTCCATTAACAAAAACACGCAGGTCGCATTTTTAAATGATTTCATGATTTCTCCTCTCTCCTCTCACAGAGTTGTGTCTTAAGGAGTCGCTCTGCATGGGAGTTTCCAGTAAGCTGCTGCTGGATGCGACAGGAACTCCGGGCTCAGAGCTGGACTCCATCTACAGCCTGAACGACAGAGGTAAGCTCATCTGTAACACTTCTGGAGAGATGCCTCAGGTACCAGAGACACAGTGCTCGGTGAGGAACCGCACGAGAAATAAAGCATCTGCATCAAATATCTGAAACCGTTTCTACTCTTAAATTAAAAGGGAATTTTGTGCCTCTTTATCTAACTATAGCTGAACACCTAATATTATAGCCAGTGTCGTCATGTTCACTTCTCTCCTTTTTAGTTATTTTGGACTGCATCCATAAGGGAAGAATGAAGAAAGAGATTTATCTTAAATTTATTGTTTATTTCCTACTCTTGTATTGATTTCCAACTAAAACAAGCAAATTATGATAACATTTTTGGTTTTTCATCTGTTCATTTTGGTTATTTAAGTACAGTTACCATGTGGTTATAGATACTGGGAATAGAAAATATGTTTGATTCCATATTAATGAAGTTTTCACCACTAGGAGGAGCACGAAACGCTTCCTTATTTATTAAACATGGACAAACACTGCTGTCAATTTACAGTAAATTTTTTATGCCCAGGCCATCAATCAATGTCTACTTTATACTTTGCTTTTTGCTCTGTTTGGTCTTCGTTAGGTCTTGGAGGAAGAGGTTGAGGAAAAGTAAAGAACTCTTGGTCACGTGTTCACAAATCGATATCAATAACTGTATAAGAAGATCAGAGTTTTCCCCTTTAAGAAGGGAGGGCCAAATGGCGGCGTTAAAAAACATGAACAATTTAATAAATACAGCCAGTTTAAAAACACCACCCAGTCTCCAAAGGCCACTGTTGCCTTGGAGCCAAAGTGATTTCCCATGCATGGCTGCGTGTAATGCACATACTGCTCACCAGGGGTCTCATTGAGAGCAGCAGCTCAGGATTTCAATGCATGAATTGTCTTCTGGGACGGAGCACGGTGTTGGAAATTCATTGAGCAGGATGAGAAAAATGCCTTCTCACTCTGACTCCTCTCTCTTTGTCTCTCTTGTGGCCGTGGCTGCCTCCATTTTTAATTCGAAGAAATCGTTATGACAGTGTGATTTATGCAAAGCAAAAAAAACAAAAAAACAAAACAACAATCCATGCATTCACAAAATGCCTAAACACAGAGTGGAGTCATTATTTGATTTAATCCCCCCCACCTGAGGCTGAAAGAGAAAATGTTTCTTTGTATGTACACTTTATCTCTCTGTCTCTCTCAGTCCACAGTAGCTGCTCAGACTCCTCCTCAGTCGGCAGTCAGAAGGAGGGGGGATCCCCGGCGTCAGGGAGGGACCCCAGAAGAAGCTCTGGATCAACAAGTTACTCACAGGTGAGGTCAAAGTGTAAACCCCCCCCCAAATATCGTTCCCAATCTAGTAGCTTGAAAGCAGTTTGGAATTTGGAGAAAGAACCGTAGCATTTATAAAAACGCTTAAAATAGATTAGAAATGTGAGGAATGTGAGAGGGGGGGGTCTCTCTCAACCACTGGAACCTCAGGCTGTCTGACAAGGTTTTCCAGAGACCCTTTTAGGAACGTGGACACACCCCTGACAGGACTGAAACTCTGCTACTGCTATATTAATAACAACACTACGTTCACAAACAGGACCCATTCATGCACAATCGTCTGTTTCGTTCTACTTAACCAGTCTACAAAGTGAAGCAGAGGGCTAATGAGGCAGAGCCCCCGGGGGGGTGTCCCCTCTGGTAGGGGGTTAAGATGTCAACCATGAACTGCGATGAATTCTCAACTCCGTCCTCCTCATTCACTATCTCCACGATAAATGATAAAACGACACCAATAAAGAATTATGCACATCTTGTGGCAAGGTTTCCAAATCGGGGATGTTCCAATCACACAGTGAAGAACGTGGCTGAAATTCATCGTTTTCTGATCTGCAGTAATTCGCCAGATTTTTAAGCAGGATGATTCTTTTTAGGTAAGAAGTCTATTTAGGTTTTTATCCATTTGCCAGCACAATCCCCTTTTGTCTTTCTTTCTTATGTATTATACATAAGAGAAGATTTCCGCTCAAGCGTTTTGTTATCCGTGCAAAATAGAAAATTAATCCTGAATGTTCTGCAGCTGTTGTGGATTTGCGAACAAGATTCCAGAAAGGAGACTTTTCACCACTAATTTAGCTCCTGAGGGCTCCTCGTTTTCCCACGGCTTCCCACGTCTCAGCTAAAGACGTACGTTAATGTGAAAATGTCAGCTGCGTGTACGTAACCTCCGCCTGAGATGATTGGAGTCATCAAACTGAAGCCGAAAATCATTCATTGAGGTGATTTATAGAAAAATTATCCTTCAAACAGCCGAAAGCATTTCTACCTGTTAGTAACGTGAAACTTCTTAGCTGTAAGTAAACAAACACCTGACTGACATCTCCATGGTAGTTTTAACGAATTAACTGTTTCTCACAAACACACACACACACACACACACACACACACACACACACACACACACACTCTCTCACATTCTCCTTATCTAGCAAACAGAATATGACAGATTGGCAAACAGACTGTGCTGGGAACAGATTGACAGACAGACGGACACACGCAGCCAAAACAGATAGGGCAAACACACAGACAGCGATACGCACATATCCAACAACAGAGGGAGGATTGCTGCCCGTGCACGGGCAAACACGCACGCTTTATCTGAGAATCTAAAATGTGACTGTTTCTTTCGTCCTCCTCAGAGTCAGTCTCCGTCTACAGCTGTGTAGCTGTTATCACCATAAGAGTAAGTTACTGTGTTCAGTCCACGTTTCTTTCATCTTCTTCCGTGTCTGTTGCTGCTCACTTCACGTCTGCTGCTCACGTTGTGATTTTGTTCCCCTTCTTGCTTTTTTACTGTCCCCCCCCCCCCCTCCTCCTCCACTCAAAGAAAAGATTTGTGTTGAGATCACACAACTCCAGTTTTCTCTTCTTGTCTTTCTTCCTGTAACAATCAGAAACTGGACCCTGGACTTTCCAAGCATCTCTACCGCACCTGTGGGCGAGCCATACTGGACCTCAAGGAGCAAGGAGACAAAAGAGAGACCATCGGACTCTGTTTGAACTTCTCCCACATGCTCACTCGCCCCCCCCCCCTCGCCCCCTTGGCCCTTGCCCCCTTAAACCCCCCCCCCTCCCTTAAAACAAACAAAATGCCAGCAGATTAGCCGGAGCAACTCCGCTCTGCTTCCTCCGGCTTTAAACCTCCCAGCTCTGATATGAACCCCCCGAAGAAAAGCTGCATCCAAAAAGGATCAAAACTGCCCTGTTTAAAGCATGACAATCACCAGCAGGGCTCTCTGCACTCCGCCATTTTGGATCTGCCAGTCTCAGTTGCTGGCAGAGTCATTGACACCAAAGGCACTTCAGCCACACAGTGCGGCCATTGTCTGCCCCGCAGCTCCCCACTAGGCCAAACCACTTGGTCTGAACCACTGACTGCCTGGCTGGCTGACTGTACGCATCACATGCTCCAGCATCTGATAATAAACAGGAAGTAATATGCAGGGCGTAAATCCACTGTAGGATTGCAGATTTAGAATGTATTATGTACTTTTTTTCACAACGCTGAATGGACTACTGTAGACTCTTTTTTTTTTTTCCCTGCCGCCCCCCCCCCTTCTCCTCCTCTGTGTAAAAATGCGTGGCATAGGACTAAGGTGTGATTGCATCTATGTAATTGAGGCAGAGGTGGTGTGAGCATGCACGCACACACATATAGAGAGAGACACACACGCACGCACGCAGTGGTCGTCAACACATGCGGTCACTCTTATTGTTATGAGACAGTGGAGCACTGTTCACATGCTCACACATACTCACTGTGGCCATTTTAGAGCCTGGCACAGTGGCTAAATCAACAACCAGGCCGGGGCGCATCTCCACGACGAAGAGCGGAAACATCCTACAGTTTCATATCTTCCTGCTACACATTCTGTTAAGCTAATGGTATTGTTTTTATTAGCAGAGTTAAGGACTTAGAGGCGACATTGTATTTAATCTTATATCGACACTTTGGTGCCTTAAAACTGTTCTTCAGCGTACTGATGAGAACCGATAGTGAATTTAGCATCATAACTTTTAATATAAGATGCCATACTCTATATTCCAAAGTATAAAGTGGGTGTATGTGCAATGTGGACTTGTGTGCAGAGGTATTGTCATTTCATGTAGTCTAAGCTTTCCTGATTAGAAGGCGCTCTCCATAAAATGGAGAAAAGGTGGGTCTGGGATAAATTCTGGTTTTACTGGTTTCGTGCTCGCAGCCAGGAGGTATGAACTCCACCTGACTTTTCTTAAAGAAGTAATTAAAATCATATATGACTTCCTGTTTTCCCTTAAAATGTTTATTAGGAGTTAGAGGAGAAGAATAAACTGCAGTTATTTTGCTTTTGCTACTTTGAAATTTTAGGGAAATGTGGTTATTGTTTCACGTGGCAACAATAAGATGAATCCACTCTAAAATCCGTGGTTAGGTTATCTTAGCATAAAGACGGGAAACAAGGGTGTGCCGTTTCTCACAGCAGTTTTCTAATGAAGAATTGGCTGAAGGTGTTTCTTTACTTTCATACAGTTAGCCTGCCCTTTTCCTTTGGTTCCTCTTCCACTAAGTAACGCTAACAGACTGCTGGCCGTAGCCTCATATTGTTCAGGGATCGGTATCAAAATCCCTTATCTAACTCTTGACAAGAGGGTGAGTAAGCACATTTCTCAAAACATGGACGCATTCCTTTCGGAGAGCGCGTCTCAAAACTGAGGGAACAAAAGATAAAAATAACTTCCACTCCTGCAGAACAACAACTTAACCTCCACCACTCTGTCAGACTAACTAACGAGGCCATTAATAGACGTACATGCCACACTGTTGAGCTTTATTCAGCTTGTTGTCTTTTTTTCCTCACGATTTGGCTACAAAATGCACTTCCCATATTTTTGATACGACGACGTTCATATTTTATGACAGCAAGGACGGAGCCGGTAAAACCAATCAACATCCACTCACTGGTTTGATTGTATAGCGTCTACGTCAAACAATATCATGCTTAAGGTACAATATGAAACCATCAGGTAGCGAGAGCCGGCAGCAGCAGGAGGTCGCGCTCGTGTCTGCAGACAGCAGTGGGCCGTTTGCCGCTGTTATCAGATTTAGCACGTTTCATATCTGCATCCAAATTCAGAAATTGCAAATGGCTATTGAGCCGTTTCTGAATCAATATGTAATTTGTTGGCTTGGAGAATAAAAACCCTGTATACTTCATAGCCTTTAGCTGTTTGGTACATTGCGTTATATTGGAAGAAACATAATGAACACCATCTTTCATTCTTAATGCAGTATAGATTGTCATATGCAGAATCCCTCACTTTTGTGTGCCAAAGCAAGGCAGTATTAATGTAAAGAGACTTTTCTCTTTCCTTTTCTATCACACTCGCTGCCTGATGTTTACAATTTCTGAAGGAATGTCGGAAATGCATGTTATGCTTACTTGATAATTGTACTTTGACAGTTTTTTGTGTTATTTTTTACTGATCTGTGTCGAATTAAAACTGGACGTAAGCTTCAAACCTCTCGGATGAGATTTAAGCGGGTGGGTGGGTCGGGGGGGGGGGGGTTAAAGGTTGCGCTTGAAGCATGTAACTGGTCTAACCTCGAAAAAGAGGCCTGTAGCCTTGTAACCTCAGACTTGCTGTAATGAGTGGGGTCTCTTCTCTGAAAGCCAGCTGTGCTGCTGCCTCCACCAGGCCTCACACACACACACACACACACACACACACACACACACAAAAAGCCCACAATGATTAGATAACTACAGTGCAGCGCCATATCAAATAGTTCCAGGGATCAAATTCTCCAAAGAAGGGGAGGGCAGTTTGAGAGCATGAGTGTGTGTCCATCTGTGCATGTGAGGGACATGGAGAGAGGAATGAGAGATAAAGGGTGGGCAAAGAGGAGGAGGAGGACGGGAGGGGGGCAACAGGAAGGGGCAGAACTGAGGGAGAGAGCGAGGGAGCGACAGAGGAGAAGGACAGGAGACAGTAGGTGGGAATGATGGGAAATGAGCGAGGGCGAAGGGGCAGACAGACAGAGAGGCACAGTCAAGGGGAGAGCAGGAGCACGAGGGGGAGAGGAGGCATGGAAAAAAAAGAGAAGAAGAATAGAGAGGGGGGCTTATAGAAAGAGGGAGACACAAAGTAGAGTTAGAACTTTTTTTTTTTTTTCTAATGGAGAGAACTAAGAGAGGGCCGAGAGAGCTGCAGAATGGATGAAGGAGAGAGAGCGAGCGGGGTAAAAGGGGGGATGTTGACAAAGCAGCGAGACTGTGGCGAACAAAGAGAACGTGAAGAGAATGAGTCGGGGGAAACATCAAAGGGATTTTTCAGGCCCGGTTACCGGGACAACAGACATTTGCATGCGATTAGCTTTTTACATCATATTAAGAAGGGTTAGGGGGAGGGAGGGGTGAGGAGGGAGGGAGGGAGCTATAGATCATACGCACACACACTGTATGAGATAGTGTGAGAGGGGAGAGGAGAGGAAAAAAAAGAGAGAGAGAGAGAAAGAAAAAGAGGGACGTTGGTCATCTCACGCGGATAAACTGACTTATAGGCAGCCAGCCAAGCGTTTCTTTTGTAAATGAGAGTGCATGTTGGGGGGAGATACAGTAATATGCCGGCGCAGACATTTTAGCAAAGGGAGGTCAGAGCGGCCAGTGTATGTATTTTTTATTTTATTTCCACCTCTTTGGGGGGGGGCAGCTTTGAAGTCAAGTTTGAAACCAGAAATTGAAACTGCTCAGAAACAACCTGCCACCAAAACGACCACTGAGACAAACCTAGAAGACTTTATAAGAGTAGGAAAAGCTTGTTTAGTGGCACAACATGCGCTAAAACACTGAAGATATGATTTCATTCGGATGAAATAGTGACACAGAACAAATCTGCACAGGTGTATTCGTGTGCGTGCGTCACACAGTGTCTAGACACAGGTATGCACGGGGTAAATAAAGCTGCATATAGTTTTTGTTACCCAACATGGATTCATATAAACACCCCGTTGTTTGCACACATGCAGTGCATACATCACTCCGTCATAAAAAAAAACAACAACACACAAACACACCTCACACAACCTTCCCCGCAATCATAAAAGCCATTAAACATGTTTCTGTGGGCACACACCCTCCAGCGTTTTACACATGTAATATTATCCCGCCATCTCTCCTCCACCTCCCTCCCTCCCTCCTTCCTTCCTTCCTTCTTTCCTTCCCTCCCTTCCTCTCTCTCTCTCCTGTCTCTCCATCAATCCACATCCCCGACCCTTCCTCCCCTCCCTCCTTCCTCTCCATCTCCATCACCATCTCCATCCCTCTCTATCAATCCATCTTCCTCCCTCCCTCTTAATCTCCACCTCTCCCTCCTTATATTTCTCCTCCCCCTTTTTTTTTTTTTCTTTCTCTCTGGCCTGCTCTGCTCTCTGAGTGTGTGTTTGTGTGTTTGTATGTGTGTGTGTGTGTGTGTGTGTGTGTGAGATGCTTCAGTGCCCTCAGTATTGTGGCTGCATTGTGCCAGTAGGCGTCGCCGCGACAGCCGTTGTCACGGCAGCATTGTGATGGGGGTGTGAGGGGTGGTGGAGGGTGGTGGTGTGTGTGTGTGTGTGTGTGTGTGTGTGTGTGTCGGGGGGTGGGAGTGTATTACAGTATCAATACCCTGACACTGCGACAAAAAGGACAGCAGCCGTAGCCACATATCACTCCACCTCTGCACCCCTCCTCCTCCGTCGTCTCCTTCCTCCCTCCCTCCTTCCTTGTGACCCCCATATCTCCACCTCTCCCCCCTTCCTCCCCCCTCCTCTCCTCAATTGATTTCCCACCATATCTCACTGAATATGTACATATTGATCCGCCCTCCTCCTCCTCACCTCAGCCTCATCCCTCACTCCTTTCTTTCTCTCCTTCTCTTGTTTTTACTCAAACATCTATCAGATTTCATCCCCTCCATCTACGCCCCCCCCTCCACCCTCGCCCTTTATCTCACTCCATCTCTCGCCCTCTTTCTCCCTCTCTCCCTCACACACACACACACCCACTTTACCTCATCTTTCATTTCATCTCCCCTATTCTTCCCCTCTCTATGTGCCATCTCTTCTGCCCCCCCTAAATTTTTCTCTCCATCACACCTCCCTCCCCGTCTCCCTCCCTCATGCAGTTTTTTTTTTTTTTTTTTTAAATGGGGGGGTTGTGTTTTTTTTGTTGTTTTCTGTGTTGTGTGTTTGTGTGTGTGTGTGTGTGCACGTCTCTGTCTCACTCACTCTCTGCATATTAATTGGTGCATTTCTGCTGCGGCGGAGAAAACAATCAAAGCGTCGGGGCGGGTGATGATGCCACTGTGGCAGCCGCAAACACGTACACATATGTACTGTGAGCATACACACAAACACAAACAGACAGAGATGGGGAAACACACACACGCTCACATTCACAATTGCAGGACACATCATCAGACAGAGCATGCATTCATATATGCACTTATATAAGCTGCTGACATGCAAAATGTGCAAACGCACGCACACACACACACACTCATACGCACACAATGATTTACTATGTACACACACTGGGACAAGCATGCACTGCACATATGCCACAGACTTAGTCAGTCACTCTCAGATACACAATAGCAGGCTTACAATGGCTGATCCAGGAGATATGTTCTGCGTCAGCAAAGACATTTGAATTTCCCAGCCAACATTTACCTTCACACAGTGTGCGAGAACGTTGCATCTAAATGTTACAACCGAGGCCTTCTGGTGAAAAATATTCAGACGCACAAATGAACTGATATTTTCTTCTAGACGCACGACCCCAGAGGTTACATCTAAAATTCTGTTCGGAGTGAAGCTGTACGACTACAGAGACTAAAATAAAAAGTATTTAATAGAGAAAGAATTAAGTAAGCAAGACATAAAAGGTGAACATTGTTGTATTCACAGAACAAATTGTTCAACCCGGCTTCCTGTTGTTGTGATTCGGTCCGTATCTCGCTCTGTAACTCTCTCTCATAGTGGCTGAGAGGTGGTGGAAGAGGAGCGTGGGCTTCTGCACTCCACTCGCGCCCTGGCCCACGTATGCTAGATTTGATTTTCTGCCTTTTTCGATGTTGTCATTTGCCCTCATCCTACAAGCTCGCTCGCTCGCGCAGGCCTCTTACACCGCAAATGAAATGCAAGAACAATCCATAGAGGTGCTGCAACTGTAGTCTGCAGTTTAAAAGCCTCACGATGGAGCAGATGAGGCTAAAGGTCTAATCAGGAAGCGATTTGTTGAAGTAACTTCTTTTTTTTTTTTTAAGCAGACCAACGATAAAGGGATATAACTGCCAGTGGAAGTAAATATGGCGTTGTGTGCGCAGCCTGAATCGGGATCAGTCAGATCAAGATGGTAGATTGTGCATTCAACCAGATTCCCATTGAATCTGATATACGTTAGCGGATAAGTTGTCTCAGTTGTCTGGAGGCAACAAGCTTGCACATCTTCAAACCAACAATGGAAACAGACAGAAGAGGACTCGAGGACTAATCCTCAGTTAGTGTGCAGTTTTGCCACATCGTGGCAAAGTGCGTGACATTCACCACGCTCAGTTTATCCTCATGAAAAGCAGACGACTGGAGGAGAAGAACCAAAAGCAGCAAAACTTAAATCAGCATTTACGTTTTGGAGCTGAATGCATTTACTAAAACTGACATGAAATGTGTCGTTCACCTTTCACCCACTTTTAGCTCATTGTACTGGTTTTAAAGCCCCACCAGCTCTTGTCAAAGACATGTTTCACCTCTTGTTACTCCCCTTTTGCGTTTGACCTTCACTGTGTCGAATGATGATGTACATGCCAAGTTTAAACTGCAGGATGGAGAAAGTTTCATTGCCACCCTCAGATCTGAGGGGGGGGGGGGGTTGAGAGCCTTGTTTGGTATGAACCTTCTGACTATTTCAGTTGGGAAAACAGTTTTAAGTTTGACCATGTCCGTCACTTCTGGCTGTGGAAATGGCCTGAGACATTTACACACAATAAGGACATGCATCTGTTGTATATGTGAGGAGGAAACTTCAATCCTCCAGAGAACATACACTCAGACTTTTCAGTGAAGCAGTAGTTAAACTTTCAAAATGAGCAATATTTGCATATTCATGGATTCAAATACAGAGCTGGTAAGAATCTTTATCTTTTTTCTTTTTTTTTTTGGATGAGAACATTTTAGGCACAGATAATTATTCAGAGCAGAGTATTGTCATGTCTTAAAATTAGTCTGAAGGAGATCTCCCTCTCTCTCTCTCTCTCCTTCAGGAGAGCACTTATTTATTTATTTTTTTGTTTCTTTCTCGCTCTTCTGACCAGCAGCTGAATGAAACCTGTGCAGCACCAAACCGGCAGACAAACACATTAGTGATCAGCTGGTGGAGAGTGTCTCTTAAGTTGCGGAGCGCTGAAAGAAAGAGGGGGATAGAAATTCATCAGGCGGATTATAATGTTGCTCCGTCTCTGCATTTGGAGATTTGTCATCTTCATCTACAGCCAAATTGTGTTTTATGTTCTTTTAAAAGATATACGACACACCTTATGGAGTCGAGACGCTCCGTGAACTGTCTTTCATTTGTAACAAACTGGATCATTGTTTTTACTTTATGTTCAGTTTTATTTATTTTTTGCAGGCATCCAAGTTGGAAGATAAGCGCACTGAACATATAATTCAATATAAGTGCTTCAACTTTTTTTTTAAGCCTTACTGGACTTACTGAATTTTCTCAGCCAGTGTGACTTTCACTGCTGCTATTTTAGCTGGGGACCTCCTAGAAACCCCCTGGGGGTCTCCTATGGGTCCCTGGGCCTTACTTTGGGAACCCCACAGCCAAAAAAATGTGCACTTTGTATGTTCTCATCCTTCCGGGGTGTCTCACCACAATATTTAGGATACCTCTTGGCCCTGTCATCACTTTAAACACACTTCAATTGGTGTGAAACTTTTTTCTTCCCCTCCTCCTCCTCCTCCTTCTTCTTCTTCTTCTTCTCCTCCAAAAAATGTCTCTCTAAACTGTCAGCTACCCGCCACCCCAGATGCCATATTTAGGATACAAATGTGAAGAGATGACAGCGTTGTAAAATGGAGCCCGTGCTGAGATTATAATTAACATTTTCCAACCTACATCACTCTCCCTCCCACTTCTCCTCTATTCACTCACTCCTGTACAATAAATGGGAGGAAAAGGAGAGGAGGAAAAAAAAATGCAAGAAGAAAGGAGAGAAAGGAGAGAGAAGGGAAAGAAAAGGGAGATGGAGGAGGAGAAGGAGGAGGAGAGAGAGAGAGAGAGAGAGGGTGACCAAACGGAGGGAGGAGGGAGGAGGGAGGGGGAAACGGCGTATGCTTGTATACAACCCTGATTTCCATTTTTTTCCCAACTCGTAATGTATTTAATTCAAGTGAAACGTAATCATGACGTGTCGTGTCATTAATCTCCTCGCCGCCTCTCCCGTAAGTACACTGAGTCTTTACTTTCAACATATAGCCTATATCTTCATTTATCTACTTTCATTTTGATTTATTTTTTATTTTTTTGAAGCCACCGCTGTGTTTACATGGAGGTTACACTTTTACGGCTGCTGCTGCGAAACACACATTTCTATTTTTTTTTTTAAAAAAAGAAGAAAATGTTGAATTTTGTGTAGAACCCTCTCTGTCTTTTTTTGTTGTTGTTGTTGTTGTTTTTGTTGTTTATTTATTCCTTCCTCCTTTTACGGACAACAAACGGAATAATTGCCAAATATAGTTGTTGTGTTTTATTTTTGCAGTTTGGATTTATGTGTGTGTACGTGTGCGTGCGTCTCTCTCTCTCTCTCTCTCTCTGCGTGTGTGTGTGTGTGTGTGTGTGTGCGTGCATGCGAGTGACTGGCATGTATGTATGTATGTTTGTATGTTTGTCCTCGCGCGCTCCGGAACACTTTACGTGTGTGTCATGTATGTAAAGCCGGCGTATGTGCGCGCGTGGCCGACATGCATGTAGCCGCCGTATGGCCATGACGTGACAAAAAAAATACACAAAAAAAGGAAAACAAGCGGAGAAATGCTGCTTTCTCCACAAATTACACAACGAAACGATTAAAAATAAGTCGACTGTGGGCGACTTTTAAAATGGTTGCAAGTGCACGAAAAGTCAGTCGGACGGGTTAAAGATGGATTTTTTTTATTTAAATACGCCGTAACTTTAACTTTAAGTTGTGTAATCCACCATCCAAGAAAGGACAGCAGTTTTTTTTTTTTTTTTTTTAATGAGACCTCTTCCGTCTTTTATCCCCTTTTAACCTCTTTGACGGGGGGAAGCGACGTTTGGATATAAAAAGTAGATTTTTTTTATGAAAAAGGGGGAAATAAATAAATAAAAAAATAAAAGAGGCACAAGTTCGTGGTGCGTAACGGAGCATTTGTCGATAAGCCGCCGACATGTTGTCCAGCCGTAAAAGTGGACGCTTTTATTTATTTCTTATTTTAGTTGAATTCTTTGCGCGTTTCCAAGTTGATTTGGAAAGCGTTCATTTGCAGGCAGATGCGATTAGCTGGACTAATTCTTTTGTTGGACGCACATTAGGCACATTGTGTTGTAGTGCATTGTTTTCCAGATAAGCGCCGACACTTTCATGTGGCGATGTGCGCAAAAACGCATCCACTGTGTCTCATCGTGGTGTTTTATAAACCCCCTCTTTCCTTTTTTTTATTTCTTACTTGTCCCACCTTTTACTACAATGTTTACTACAACCCGTTTAGCTTGTCCTAAAATCACCTCCAGCGTCTACAAGCTCAGAAAGTAGCATTGCAAGTCTGGCATGCAACGTCGTGTATGTATGTGTGTGTGTGTGTGTGTGTGTGTGTGTGTGCAGGAAAAAAATACGTGTGTTGCCAAATTGCAATCCAGCAAAGATAAGTTACCGCTTTTTGCAACAAATGTGCGTTTTCTTTTCTTTTCGGGGGATCCATGTCGCTTTGGCTGTTCTTTGAGGGATGGGGGGGGGGCTGATGTCGGTTTTTTTTGGGGAGATTGGCAGAGGGATTCAAGATGAAATCCATGATGGCACTTTTTTCCTCCTCCCGTCCTCTCCCTGCTCGCTCCGCTCACTCGTCTTTTTCCCCTCCCTTAATCTTTTGTATAGAAAATTTAAGAACAAAATGGAGCAGGGGAGAGAGCGATAGATAGGCTGACATGACACACACGCCACCCCCCGACTTCTCCAAACTATATCCCACTGTTTATGCTTTTTAATCGCGTTTTTCCTTTTTTAATCTTGCGCTGGACACCGGGCAGGACTAATCTGATTTTATGTATGGGGGTTAAAAAAAAAAAAAAAAAAGGAGGAGGGGGTGTTTATTAGTGCATTGTTTGTTGATGGTTATTTATTTCATTAACGTGCCTCTAATTGAGATGGCCGCGAGAGAGAAGAAGAAGAAGCAGAAGAAGCAGCAGAAGAAGAAGAAGAAGAAGAAGAAGAAGGGGGGAAAGAGCGGCTGAAAATGGTTGCACGTTATTGACGCACATCACAGCGGCGAGGAGGAAATTCCTCTTGAGATAAGGCGCAGACGTGTCATCTGGGTTGACCAAAGACACTCCCGTCGCCTTTTCTATATCCAGCCGGACATGTTTAGGGATCCTGAAATGCCCTATTTCCTTTAAATCCACCCAAAATGTCACACTTTCTCGCAGCGTGTGCACAGTGGAAGTAGGTTGACATTGCTGGCTTGTCCTGTAATCAGAGACCTTAAACTCTCTTTATTCTATTACTTATTGTATTTAGCATTTTTTGACACATGTACTACTTTTGGCATATTATCTTTAAAAAAATATATATTTGTGGATGTTAAAAGCAGATTTGATCTATGAAGGAATTCTGAGAACTCGATCCAGTTTGGGACTTTTTCTGGTCTAAAAGGAGCCTCTCACTGAATATTTTATCTACTTAACAAAAAAAAAAAAAAAAGAAAAAGAAGCTGAACCTCTGTTGGGAAAGTCCCTGCCTCCACCCCGACAGGTTGTCTACCTTTTTAATGCAGGTTGATGATTTTATACTGAAAACACTCATCAGGAACCTGCTGCACTAATGAATACCAAACACTGGCCCCCGTGTTAAAAAGTGTTTAATTGTTTTGCTTCATTCAGACCTTTTTTCTCTGCTTGTTGTGTTCAAGTAGTATCCTCCTCCTCCTCCTCCACCCACCATCGACACCACCCCCCCCCCCCTCCATCTTTGTACATACTGTACTGTACTTGAGGGGGCACACACACCCCATCCAGGTGGCTCTGGGGGGAGTTGGGGTGGGGGGGAGGGGGTAGTATGTGAGGGAGAAAGAGACAGAGAGTCGGAGGGAGAGAGAGTAAAAAGGAGAGGAGTGTAGCACCAATCAAGGCTTCTGATTGATATAATTGGGTCATTAGTGCGCTGTGGGAGAGGCACCTGCTTGCCCTCAGTTAGGGAGAATCTACTGCATTGTGACATTTTGAGACTGTTGAGAGTTCTGCTGGCTGCTCGGGATTAGCGTGTATTTAGAGCATTAGGGTCTTACTTAAATAGTACGCCTCTTGTGCCATTTGTATTCGGTTTTCAGAGACGTTTTTAAACCAGTTTTTGCAGCTGAGTCGGGATAGGTAGCCGGGCCTCCTTCTCTTTTCTGTGGATAGACGGGGACTGAAGCGCGTCAGGAGGGGCCTGGAGTGATTTCAAACAAGCAAAAGGCCGGCAAGGTCACCAGGAGATGGTGAGCAGACGAGGCCTAGCGTAGCAACACATCAGTATATGACAAAAGAAGAGACCGTCAGGTGATCAAACCTGCTGGACGACAACATCTGCAACTTTCACAAACCGTCCGGTCTGAAACTTATTCCTTGCACCTTTCTGTGCCCAGTACTGAGTGCACTCCTTCAATGAGAGTCTAAAAATGTGCGCCTTCATGCCTGTATTTAATAGATTATCACGACTCTTGGATCACTTTTGCCCTTCACGTTACCAACTAGTTCCTCATTTGACTGCATCCCGTCCTTCAGGTTGGACTCCGCCAAACTCCCCACTTCGTGGTTGCCTTTTTTTTTTTCTTAAATGTATTGACACTCCAGCTATATCAGCTATTAGTTGGCTGCATTAAGTGAACGTACATGAAGCGATGTGTTACTAAGAAAAGGAGCTCGTGCTCTCCATATTTCCCCCGAGGGGAGTAAAGAATCAACCTGTGTTAACAGTTACTATTTTTTCTATACGAAGGCTCTTGTAGGTGCTCACGTCGGATATACTTGATACACGTATTCCTCAAGGAGGTCACGGTGTAAGGTCAGGGTCCCTGGGGCCTGTGGATAGTGCTCAAGGACACTTCAGTAGAAGCACTAGGGGAAGGTTTGAACTTTTCTTTTTTTGTATTGTAATGTTCATTATTTGGACGTTTTTGATACAAATTTAGATTTGTGGTCAGGGAGAAAAATCATCAGGTAGGTGTGCTTGTCACCTGCTACCTCCCTTCGCATCTTTCCTCTCAGCCCCTGCAGGTGATCTTCAATATGCACAGATAAGCCTTTTAGGAGGAACACATCCAGTGATTTGCTGCCGAGGTTTGCGTGCTCCGAAGCAATTCTTCTTTTAAGGCTTCAATCTTGTAATCCTGAATCAGGCGAGTCAGTCAGCGCCCCCCCCTGCACCCCCACTCACTGGTTTAGACACACTGTGGCCCATATGACTTGGAGCGAGAGCCTCGTTTCTCTGCCGAGATCCTCTGATGTTTCCAACGTTTCATTTGCTACAGATCTGGCAACGCCGCGTCGCTCCCAGTTCAGCGCTCCGCAACTGCAGGGAAGTGTCGGCTCATGTTCTCCGCTGAAAGAGAAATTCATTCAGAAAGAGCATGAGCAACAGCTTGAGAGGAGGTGGAGAGCAGAGGAGAAGAAATTAAGTGGTTAGGTTAGATGGGAAGAAATGTTGGAGGGGGGGAAGTGTGAGATAAAACACATGACAGTGCTCTTACTTTTAGAAAATGTTCCTGGTGGCTGTCCCCAATCTCGTAAAAGATGAAAGAGCTGAGGACAGATTTAGAGTCCAGAGCTGGATGTGTCATTTTTACACAACTTATTTTTTGCCTTTCTCACAGAACGTCTCAAAAAAGGTCAGCGACATATGAATTTTTTCGCCATTTGACTGACACTTTTTCCCAGCAGCACCATGAATGGCTGTAGTTGTGTGCTTGAAGGCTGGCCTTGAGCTGTAACACTCCAATATTATATAACACTTTCCTGTTCAAACCAAAGTGACACACAAAACTCAGCGTTTCCTGTATGAGCAATCCATAAGGCATCTTTACTGTAAATGTTGGGCGCACACTGTGGGAGGTTTCCCCCTTATCACTGCCTCGAGCTGGAGATGAGGTTGTGGGTTTTGGGGTGGGGGGGGGCAGTGAAAGAGAAGGAGCCAGACAAAGTTGAAGGGAAGCAGGGGGGTTCAGGGAAAGGTGAAGTAAAGGAAATGAATACCGTCTGTGGGGAAGGTGCCACGTGACCATGCGATAAAAACCACAGGCCCAAATTATACTGTACTGCACAGAGAGCGAGCCCCCCCGCTGCCCCCCCAACCCCCCTTCTTGCTCCCTCAGCTACTCATCCTCTCTTTCATACACTTTTTCTTGCGGTCAGTCGCTCATACACCTACTTTTCCCCCAGAGGACACCTGACCTCACACACTTCATCACATGAGAGTTCAAGTAATACAGCAGGAAGGAAGATACACAAAAGTACACACACTCAGACCCACACCACTTTTAGACACACGCTTCACCCTATGGCTCCGGCTGGAGACCTTGGAGATGTCTATTTTTAGGAACATGGCGGAGGTCAGGCGCCACAAACGCACACATACAGGTGCAGATAAAAACAACCAAAGCAGTTATTGTACGGCTTTTTCCACTGTTGACCTCCAGTTTAGCCCCCACTGCCCCCACCCGAAAGGTCACAGGATAAGTTTAAGAGGTCACAATGTGATTATGGAAGAAAGGAAAGCATACACACACATACACACACACGGAAATTACTCTTCTATATTTTCTCAAGATGAGCTTTTTCTCATGAAAAACACAGGAGACATTTATTTCCTCAGGTCTGTAATCATCATTAAAATGAAACAATCTAAAGATATCACACTCCTAAGAGCTCATTACGCAATCTGTAATGATGGGTTGCGAGTAAACTTTGGTTGGCTGTAAAAGCAAAAAAAAAAAAAAAAACAAAAAACACCCAAAAAAAACGTTGGAGGCAGAAAGGTTGGAATCCAGCGCTACAGACAACAGATCCACTATAACACACATTAACACTCACATCATTAATATAAAGCTGAGCAGATATAGGGCTTCCTGCCCACACATACGCTCTCCAAAGTGTTCACACCATCACATTTACAATTATGATGTGTAGCGTGGCGGCGTGTGCAAACATGCAGCCGCTACCTTCACAATAAAGCTCCATAACTCTATGGATATTTACACAATGACTCCAAAACCCCCCAAAATAAACTTGTCTGAACATATTGTGCTCCTACTCCCTTGGCAGCTATTTATCATGGATGTATTGCATGACTCAGCAACACCTCCCATTAGCCTCCTACACACACACACATACACACACCTGTGGTACAAATGCAGGAGACATGATCAGTACTTCATTTCCACTTTTTGGGGGACCACAAAAAAAAAAAACAACAACAGAAAAGCAAAACAAAACAGAGGCGCCATATTGACCTCCGTGATGAAAACGAATTTCCAGTTGAGGTAATTCAGTGCTTCAAATCAGGTAGCTCGGTGCCAGCAAAGTTGCTGTGCTATTACTGTAATGACAACATCACGGCAATGCTTAACACAACAACAACAACATGCTTTTAAGCTGTGATTACTGCGTGGATTGTAATGTTACACTGATGCTGCGCACGCTGCAAATTTCAGGGTCAGAAAAACGGGGAAACAGATGAATGCATGTTGTTTTTTTCCAACCCTTGTCACACTTTGTATCTGGTATCAACGCGGATTTCACATCAAGACTGACAGTTTGATTTTAAGTGGAGGGCATTAAAATTGCATTTCCACGATGCACTTTTAAAAATCTGATTCCTCCGTCTGCTACAAAACTGCTGCACTCCGCCAATTCACGCCCTTTAAAATGTGATGGTTAACACCTGGTTGAGTACCTGCACTATCAATCCACGGGCAATTTCTGTGTGCAATTTGCAGATTGGGCCTGAATTGCATTTGTTGGTGGTTGTTTGAGGACAAATGTGTCTCCAACCACGTTGTGAGGCGGCTTATTTCACCGGGTCCTGCCTGATTTTTCTGGTTCATTCACACCTGGGCTTTATGTACCTGATTTCTGCCCCTCAAACACACACACACACACACACATTTTCCCTGCGTCCTTTGCTGTATCTTATCTCCCTCTTTCCATCTATCCAAATTTTCTTTATTGGCATGACAGGGCTGGTGGTTGGCGACAGCCAGCGTCACGGTGGAACAATGCATTGTGATGGTGATATTCATATGATAATGCCATCAGACTTAACACCGCTGCAGATACATTTGGACTGCCCCCCCCCACCCTCTCTCTCTCTCTCTCTCTCTCTCTCTCTGTCTGTCTGTCTGGTTGTATATTTCTGTGTGTTGACTCTTCAAATGATTTTTAAATCTGTTGTTCTCTCTTCATGTTAAGCCCCAGCCTGCCACTCCACTACTCTGATTTCTTTCCTGTTCTCTGTTCCAGCATGTCTGCCTCTTTACCCTTTCTATTCCACCCCCCCCCCCCCCCCCCGCCCCGTTCCTCCTCACCACCATGTTGGCAATCACGTTAAATCATTTTCATTCACATGGCTTCTGACAATGTTTTCCCTCTCTCTTTTTTAATGCTGCCCAGTTTGTAACTGCACTGTATGTTTCTCTCCGTCTCTCTCTCGCTTTCTTTCTTTCTGTCTGCCGCCTTTCTCATTTTTTTTTTTTTTTTTTGCTCTTCGCCATGTTGGCAGGGCCCAATCTACCAGCTGATATCAGCATTCCCTGGCACTCCGCCAACTGGCAACACTGCAGGAGAGAAAGAAAGAGAGAGGGAGAGAATGAAAGAAAATTAGTGAATAATAGACGGAGGGAGGGAGCGAGAGAATGAGAGGGGGATGGGAGGAGTATGAATCAAGGAGAGAAAGACAGAAGGGAAAGGAAGACGGGGAGAGAAAGAACAATAATGGTGGATTAAGAAAGGACTCTGTGTGAGAGAGAGAGAGGGAGCATGTGTGTGTCTGTGGCTGTGTGTGTTTATGTGATTGATATGGTGTGATATCCCTGTGAGTCATAGCTGAGCTAAAATGTCAACTGGCTACATGAGAATCTCTTTGTCATCCAGGCTCAGTGACACACACACACACACACACACAATCACACACGCAAATCTAACAGATTAACAGATACAAACACATATGTGTCCATACCGTTGCCTTGAACACAAATATGGGCGACACACCTGCAAACACAGATGCTCCATTGTTTTGCCACAATGATTGATGACCTTTTGTTTTGTTGCGGACGCCTCTGCGGCTCCTCAACTCCACCAAATGATGGACAAAAACAGCCTATGTGCATAAATCCAGTGTAACAGATGCAAACTGCTGTGCACTCAAAATATTTGGACGTGCGAGGGTGCTTGCCAAAATGCTTGCGTGTGTGTGTGTGTGTGTGTGTGTGTGTGTTGGATATGCTGTATATCACGCTTTACATTTTAGCTGACTCTGTTATCTGGGGTGACGGTTGCAGTACAGTAAACACAACCGTAGAATAAGCTTTAATTCCCATATTACTTAAACAAGTAATGACTAAGCAGTGTGCGGGTCAAAGCACCACAACCGGGCGGTAGATTAAGAAATACTGATGTGCTGAAGTGTATCCCGACTGTACTATTGTGTGTGTGTGTTTGTGTGTGTACATAGTCCTGATTTAAGCAAAAAGCAGCTACTGTATGAGTGTACAGGAAGGGCGTGTGGGGAAGTCAAAACATCACGCGCCCATCCTGTTTGGGACAGTCCATGTCCTGTGGTGGTGCCCTTAACTTCGAAATACAACGGACACCCACGCTGATACGAGCTGATGCACATTCACACTCTGACTAATCATCCCATATGTGCTAACAGTATGTTGGAGCGCATGCAGGGCACTGAGCAGGTGTACACCTGTTACACATAGAAGCTCATGCGTTCACCTATGCAGAGTGAAGAGTAAATGGAGATCAAAACACAAATTTGCTTTGTAGTTAACGTTTGCATGTATTCAAACATTTGTAAAGAATGCAATGAAAGAATTTCAGTGCAAATTGCTGTTAATCCTGCCACCTGCAGTTCATCGCTCACTATTTTAAGAGCCTTTACACCTACAGTGACACCGATATTGTTCATTTACCTCGATTGTTCGTTACATAACAGCCACGCCAATGTACAAAAAAAAAAAAAAAAAATCCTCTGTGTGTTTTCTAAAGTGCAATAACTGATAAATTTGTGATTGCACATATTTAAGTTGGGTTTCTCATTTAATCACCAATCATCCATTTATTTCTGTTTGCAGAAAATCAAAGGAGGAGGCTGTCACAGAAGTGTGTCCCCCATCAGCAGAGACACTAAAGAATGGCATAATATCACACACACTGCTGGTAATTCTTTACTGTTTGCATACTTATTCTATACTATATATACACGGATTTGATCCTGTCGCTCTAATTGTACAGAAATGCTTCCAGAGCTGGTCAAGGTCAATTTGTAATTAAATATAATATGTGTAACATGCTCAATGGACCTTTTCTTTGTTTTTTCTTTTTTTTTAGTTGTAAATCCTCTACAGTTATCAGTCCCTCTCACTCATCTGTCTGTCCACTTTTCTCTCTGTTTTTTACTGATAGAGGATGGATTCTCCGCCAGAGTGTGTGTTGTCTCTCTCTTGTGAGCAGCCCCAGTCTCCCACAACACTGCCATCCCTGGACCACAGCCCCCAGGCGTCGTCTCCACACACCCAGCTCTCCCTGCCTGACAGCCCCGTCGTCCTGCCCATTCACAGCCCCGAACCGTCTCCTCAGAGCCCCGACACCACACCTTATTTCCCCCTCTCTCCCTTCCCCCTCCACGAGGACAATAACAACAACCGCCATGACGTTGATGAAGACGATGACGAGGAAGGGCTGGACGGCATCCCTCCGTCCCCAACTCCAGCAGTGGCTCTGTTCCCAGGAGGAGGGGCACAAGAAGCTGGATGCAGCCCGTGTTTGGATACCTCCCCTCCAGCTACGCCATCAGCTCCACTTCTTGGGTTTGGAGCACTAGAACTGGCCCTCTCTTCAGGGCAGAGCGGAAACTGCAACGCCGAGCTCGACCTCCAGCTCTTCCAGAAGGATACTGTTAGCAGGGCGCTACCTGGAGTGGGAGGAGCCTCATCGGGGCCCACGCTCAGGTTTCCCTGTCACGTTTGTGGGAAGCGATTCCGATTCCAAAGTATTTTGTCTCTTCATGCCCGAGCTCACAGTCTGGACAGAGACCGCAGAGCTTCAGCTCTCTACCGGACTGGACTTCCTTCAACGCCCCTAAAGCAGCACCTCAAGGCGCAACAGAACCACAAGGACATAATCCAGAATCACAGAAGTCACACAAACCAGCGTTTACTGCCAGGGACTCTCATCCAGCATCTCACAGAACAAGAGGATGCTGATGGTGAGGTTAAAGGCCTTGATGAAGGCTTACAGACAGACCACAATCCAAATTTTTTATTGGACGACAGCACACAGTTGACCCCTCCGCTCACAGAGGACCCTGTTTCCGTGACCTCTCCCTATTCTTCTACCGCTGGGGATGGTGGATCTATTCCCATTGCATCTACATTTCGCTGCCATGCCTGCAAAGGCAAATTCCGCACTGCTTCGGAGTTGGCACGACATGTCCGCATTCTCCACAACCCGTATAAATGCACTCTTTGTCCCTTCTCTGCCAGCCAAGAAGAGAGTCTGGCATCTCACTTGCAGGAGTACCACCCTTCCCCTGAGGTGTCCGCTCTGCCGCCGGCCTTCAATTCCAGGCCAATTATTGCAACCCCTGATACCCCTGTCCCAACACCGACCCATACCCCAGCCCCAACACCTAGCACCCCACAGATGACATCCGCTGCTACGGTGGCTGCATCCTCCTCCCTGCCAGCATTTCGTTGCGATACTTGTGGGCAACGGTTTACCCAGTCGTGGTTTCTCAAAGGACATATGCGGAAGCACAAGGACTCCTTGGACCATAAGTGCCAGGTTTGTGGCCGTGGCTTCAAGGAGCCTTGGTTCCTAAAAAACCACATGAAAGTACATCTCAACAAGCTTGGGCTGAAAGCTGGACTGGGAACTCTTGGGGGACCAGGAACTGCTGAGCAACAGGCCAAAGGCTCTGCAAGTAATCAGTCTCTGAATGCCCTCTACTCCAGCCTCCTTCTGGCCCAGCGAGGAGGTGGCAGAGGTGGACAAGGAAGGTCAGAGAGAGACACGGGGGGCAGAATGGGAATGGGATCAAGCAAATCTGCCATCCTGGGCTACCTTGGGCTGCCCAGTGATGGTAGTGGGGCCAGCTGCATGGAGCGACTTCAAGCAGTGGCTCAAGTTGCAGAGATGGGAAACGGTGGTGGTGGGATTGGAGGCCCAGGTGGAGGTGACCCCGGAAGAGGAGGGGGAACATCAAGAGGTGCTGGTGAAACTACAGCATCGATATCCGAGGGAGGGGACCAGGCAACCTGGTGGCAACTGGTGGCTCGCAGCCTGGCTGTTGCTCAGCAGCAGCAACACCAGAGACCCCACCAGCGAGGCCAGCAACAAAGCCAGCGAGGCCCCGCTCGGAGCTCGGTGATCACTGAAGCTGACCAAGTCAGAGCCTATCTCGGGAGCTTGGATCCAAGAGAGGAGTCTGGTGGAGCAGGGGGGCCATGGGAATGCCCAGACTGCGGAAAACTATTCCGCAGTTTGCAGCAGGTGGTGGTTCATGCTCGCGTTCACACTCAGAGGCCCCAGAAAGGAGGCAGTGGCGAGGAGGACGGAAGTGGTAGTCGTAGAGGTGCGGGACTAGGGAGAGGCGGCAGCAGTGAAGCGAGACAGGAGTCTCAGCTGCACGGCAGTGGATCCCAACAAACGGGAGAGGTTAGGCCGGAGTCAAAATTGCACAGCGGTGGATCTCAACAAGCAGGAACTACAGGGTTTCACTCAGTCATCTCAAGTTTCAAAGGTACAATCACATCCGCTTACATCTATTTTGTCTTTTAGGTCGTCTTTGTTTGCTCACATGTAATGCTGTTATTATCATAAGAGTATATTATTTTCATATTGCTTTACTGCTGTAAGTAGAAGCTGTCATGGGGCCCTTCTTAACAGCTATTATCTTTATACATCTTTCCTGCCTTTTTCTCTGCTTGCAGGAGAAAACGGTTTGACAGCAGTCTCCTCCATACCTTCAGTTCCCATCAGGGAGCGAGTGCGTGGTAGAGGGATAAAAGACTGCCCCTACTGTGGTAAAGCCTTCCGCTCTTCACACCATCTCAAAGTGCACCTGAGAGTTCACACAGGTGAGAAAATGATACGAATTGACCAGACGCACATTTACTAGTTTAACCTTTTTAAATCTCTGGAAAGGATTCAGCGAGCTGCGCTGTCTTTTTTTTTTTTTTAAATCACCTCAGAGAGCTGGCCAGCTCTAATCATAGCCTTCTACTGCGGGCAGCCGAGCAGCTCCTGCTTAAGTGCCTTGCTCAAGGGTATATTAACTGAGGTTTTGGGGGAAAAAAGCCACCCAAGGTCTTAAAGCTATCAAAATCTGTGTAAAAAGATCAATTCTCTCACTAGCCTTTAACATCACCCCAAAGAAAGATACAAAAGTATTTTATGTTATGTTTCCAGTGATTATTTCTCAAGTAATAGTGCCCATTTCTTTTTTTTTCTTTTTCTAACTTGACTTGCCGAACTCTAAATTGTACGAAATGAAAATGGTCTGGCTTCGTGTTTGTAGATCATGTATAATCTCACATTTCATCGTGACATGAAGTCTATGCTCACAGATTTCTCCATAAAAACCTTTTTTTTTTTTTTTTTTTTTTGCCTTTAATCTTTCTGGGACTTGCATTCCCTAACCAGATGTTTGAAGCAAGCCAATCTATTCTGACAGTAGAGCAGAGACACGGGGCACTGAGACAGACGCTTTCAAAAGAGACTCGAACCAGCTTTTCCAAGATTTAAGAAATAAAACAAAAAAAAAAAAAAATTAAAACGCACTGGATTTCTAGTGACAAGTGAGGAGGACTTTAATGAAAAATGAGAACTCTCACAGCACTCATTCACATTCCTAATTAATGATCCACATTCATAAGACTTTATCAGCATGAGTCATTGTCATTTTTTATTATTTGCCTTTGCTGGATGCAATTGATCGAAATCAAGAACATCTTTGAGATACCACAGATCTCCAGCAACTGGTAACTGGAGCTCATCCAAGTCTTTCCAGCAACAGAGTGCCCAGAACGCATTAAATAAAATCTATTTAGTATTGCCATCATGACTGCTCATTTAAAGCTGACGGGGGCCCATCACGCCACAGCTATATTATTCATGATAGCATACAGCGCCTTCTCTTTGTCATCGACTCATTACCACATGGTCAGCAATTTGGGTGAAAGCAACAAATGATAATATTCTCTTAATATTACAGTCCTCTTGAGACTAACACCGCTCCTTGGCACTTTTATTCCAACGTATTTTGCTCCAGTAATAAACACAAATTGTTTGTACTCTGCATGTGGATCTACATTCATCAATAGAGCTGTGTGTTCTTCTTGTGTGATCAATTTTGTGTTCCTGTGAATAATATCATTCACGCTTTTCAAATGTAATATATATCCTGCTGTTGACATGCCTCATGCATGATGCCCCCTCCACTTTGTTGGTCCCGACAGTGCAATTTTTAATCAGTGATGGAATACTGCCATCTCCCTTTAAAACGTGTAATTGCATCTCCCACACAACACGTGTGAATTTGCAAAATATGGCTCCTAAAATAACACTGCTGGCATTTCTATAATAAGAAATGTTGAAGTGTCTTTGAATGTGTTTTTCTCAGGCAGCCATTGTCTTTTTTCACACTTCAATATGGTATGAAAACCATTTAGCAGACTCTTGAAACTTGCCTGTCTAATCCATTATGGTCATCTTCAGATCTGCATTTAATTTTACAAAATGGTTAGCACTAATGTTAAGTGCCTGCAATTTGCAGTAAATGAGCTAAAAAATTCTAATTCAATGGCCCTTCAGTTCCACCTGGGGGATGGGGGTGGACTTTCAAATATTTTAAGGTGACATACATTTTTTTTTTTTTTTTTCCATGGGCTGCTGGGTTTTCTTGGCTTTCCCATCCATTTGCAGAGAGATGCTCTTATGGGTGCCTGTGTAATTTTTACAGTCTAAATCTTAACCTTATTCTATCCAGGTGAGCGACCCTACAAATGCCCCCACTGTGACTATGCGGGTACCCAGTCGGGCTCCCTGAAGTACCACCTCCAGCGGCACCACAGGGAGCAACGAAACGCCTTGTCGGCCTCCTCTAATTCTTCCTCTGCTGGACTCACTTCCACTATCAACAGTCTGACCTCTGGAACATCGGGGCAGGTCAAGCAGCGCCGGCCCCAAATCAACCACTGCCCAGTCAGCCGGGGCCCGACAGATGCCCCCTCCTCTCGGCCGAGCCAACAGTCCTGGCTTTTAGGGCTTCCAGACCAGCGGGAGCATCGAAAGGCTTTGGCAGCTCTTAGGGATGTCGACCTGGAGACCCAATACAGGTATCTGTCTGGGGTGATGGGAGCGCTTTACCAAGGGGGGATGGAAGGAGGTTGGATTAGGGAGTCTCCCCCACCAAAGACCCCTAAAGTGTCCCGCCGTAAACCTCTCACTACTAGCCGAATGGTTCAGCTGTCAGGTGACAAGGAAGGACCTGCACCTTCAACTCAAGAGGGTGGGTTTGAACCCCTGGATCTGTCCCGTCGTCCCTTAACCGGGCTTGGAGGGATGGAAGAAGATGGACTCATTAACATAGGGGAAGGAGGAGGTGTGGATGGAGGCGATAGTTCATCAGGGGTCAAACTGAGTCAGTGTTTGTTCTGCCCATTCCGCACATCCTCAGCAGAGCTGATGGCCATGCACCTCCAGGTAAACCACACCAGTAAGTCTAGGCGCAAAAGGGGGTCTTCAACTAACCTAGATGATGATGGAGTGCCAAGGGCCACCAAACCCCGAACAGAACCTTCCGAACTGGATGCTTTGGGGATATGGAGGCATGTCAGTGAGGCCGAATCCCAGGCACCCCTGGGGGAATGGTCCTCAGCCCAGGTCCAGACCCTCAATGGGCTCTCTGAGGATAAAACAGAACATTCAGATGATGTTCTTGACCATCCAGATTCCATCATGGCCTCTGTGTCTAAGAAAATGAGAGACGGTCTGGGTTTTAATAAGGAAAAGTTGGAGATGGAGGAAGAAGAGCAAGAGGAGGAATTGGAAGAGAATTTGGAAAACAGCAGCCTGGAAGATTCTCAAGACCAGGACCTGAGGATGTCCCTCGTGCTTTCACCAACCCCGAGCTCCAACTACATGCTTGGAGAGGAGGAGAGAGTCTTAACAGACTAAAACAGTTTTGGATCCCAAAAGTTAAATTGGACAGTTGGGTTTATGTTTTCAACT
This sequence comes from Echeneis naucrates, assembly GCF_900963305.1. NCBI lineage: Eukaryota > Metazoa > Chordata > Actinopteri > Carangiformes > Echeneidae > Echeneis > Echeneis naucrates. Next base: position 2,736,470 of record NC_042528.1, on the reverse strand, counting down.
CCATGTACCACAGAATTTAAGAAAGAAGGAAGTTTTAAGGATAAATGAAGATTTATTCTTAAATTTCTTGATAGACGTGAGGAGTCCTGAAAACATTTCGGTGAGCTTTGAAAAAGATGGCACAAGAAATCACAGCTGTTTTGTTCTGCCCAAATTAATTTGTTTTCTTCAGTTCTGACAATGTGGTCCACAACAAAATTCAGCAAACCTCTTGTCAAAAAGAGCACGGATGCATCTTTTGAGGATTTTCTAGACCACATTTTCTACTTTCTTTTTTTTTTTTTTTTCCTTTTTCCTCTTCCCAAGCCTCACTCCAAGACGGATGATTTTTCTGATATTTGATAAACGGAAGAAAAAGATCTTGGACAGAGCGTGCATCATTCCAGAGTGCATTGCGATGCATTTATTCCACGCTGACAATGAACGGACTCTCTCAGACTAATTAAGCCCTGTATCTCCCAGACTACTATACTGACTCAGTTGAGGCCGGCTGTGAAAAGACGCTCTCCAAACTGTCCATCGAACAGTCTGAAACCTCGAGCTTCAAGCTTCTCCTTAACCCGTACAGGAGGACAGAATAGTCTAGAAACGTTTCAAGCTGTGAACCTCAGCTAAGCTATTTGGTATTAAATTAAGGCGTGAGGTAACTGTTGCAGGCTATCTGCTTTCTCTCAACTGTATATCACTGCCTTGTTTGTCTGAAAAGTGTTTCTAGATGATTGTCCAGAAGAAAAACAGAAAGAAAAGTTTGTAATTTTTTTTTATTTTTCAGTTAGTGCCTGTTCATGTACTGTATGTTATCAAGAGTTTCTGGTATCCCTGGGCATTGAGGCTCTGATAGGTCGTTCATTTTATCTGAATATACAGTTTAAAACAATTTAAGTACAGTATATTTGTTAAAAGTGGTTCTAGGTTGTTGTGAATAGTTAAGTTGTTAAAAGAAATGCCACATCAAAGCGAGATGTCTTTGACACATATGGCAGCCGTTACGGTTCAGCCTGAAAACAAACAGAAAAAAAAAAAAAAAGGGTGATTTACTTACTGTATAATGCAATGAAAGAGGTCAAAGGCTCAGCACTAACGAGGGGCCAGGGTTCAAAAATAAGTGTTTACAGTGGTGCCCGATGTGAGTCGGGGTTGCCAAGGCAACTCAAGATCATCGCAGATTTATGGAAGAGAACAAAACCAGAGAGCGGAAGTCTGTTGGAGGGCTGTAGGGACGCTGCTCAAGCCCCCGAACACAATCAGCTGACACATCGTTTTAAAGAGACTGAGACTTAGCAACTGTGTCGCACACAAAGAAAAAAAAACAAAAAACAAAAAACACACACACAAAAAAACATGAAAAAAAAACAAACAAACAAACAATCTGTTTCTTCTCCCCACAAGAGAGAAGATACAAGGTAGAGAAAGAAAAAGAAAGCAGTATCCTTCACGAACGGGACTTAATCTGAGAAACAAACTGTACTCCAGGGGTACGGTGTCTTTTAGATGAGTAGATTCCCTCTCTTTTTTTTTTATAAGAAAAGAAAAGACAATGGTAGGAGTAATTATTAAAACACTAACAAATGCATAGACATCCCAGTAGAATATGTGTAGCTTTTGTAAAGACGAGAAAAAAAAAAAAAGCTGACTTTTGTTTATTTTCATTTCAAGATGCTTACAGAAAAAGGTTATCAATATAGGTAATATTGATTATAATGTTTGTGAGCTAAGACTAGTTGGAATGTCTATACAGAGCACTGTGCAAGGTTTGAGTTCCCAAAGTAGTTGTCTTTATTTTGACTTTATGGATAGACCAAACATTTTTTTTTCCTCAATGGAAGGTGTCACTTTCTGTTATCGACTGAAAAGTGTCAGGCTGTGGCTTCATTAGATTTACCCCATCGACAAGCAAGATCGGTCAGCCGGTTGATCAGTGCGTCATCCAACCTTTGAGCTGGTTGTTAAAGAAAGTTCAAAATCAGTTTCTATAAGTAAAAAAAAAAAAAAGAAAAAAGAAAATCAAATCAATCTATCATTCTTGTGGCTTGAAGGTATTTATGAAAAGAAAAAAAAAAACGAGTTAGTAGTATCCCCTTTACACTGGTTAACAACCATTATTTATCTCTGTAGACTACTTTTTGATGGGGTATCATATGATTGCAACCACACTTTAATGTGCATTAATGTGTCTAAGTTCTTTTTTAGAGCACCTTATGAGTTTTGTAGTGAAAGTCCCTTAGTGGTGTCTCCTTAACAACTACTGTCAATGCCACCGTGCCTTCTGTTTCAAGCACTTCCTGGTGTATTTTGTAAAACTCACCAAAAGCACTTAGCCTATATCTACACTACTCTTCCTGTCCCTCCACTTCCCCCTCCTGTTTTCTCCTCCATCACCTCAGCCCATTCTCGTCTTAATCTTCTTCTCGTGTCTTTACCTCCTGACCCCTCTCTCTCTTGGGGGGGGGGGGGGGGGGGGCGTTGTTTTCATGCCTCGTTTCTCTCCTTCGGTTCAGGCCCGTTCGGCTTTAAACAAGGTCACTAGGCCTTAGTTACAATCTAGCCTGGCTAGACGCTTGGAAAAAATAAATAAATAAATAAATAAATAAATAAAAAAAGGACTACCTAACTGTTAGACAAATACAAAATCATTCTAGATGTAGGGTTAGACTACTTTTGGTCTTAATACTAACCCTTGATAAACCAAAGCCCAAGTCTAAGACTAATGAATATTATATTTAAACTCATGAGGTGCCAAAATATGTCCAATGTGACACTAAAGCATGTATCATCTTGAGAAAACACAATAATTCATCTGCCCTCTCTCTTTTCTTCTGTCGTCAGACCATCCTCTCTCCTTTTCTGTCCCTCATGCTTGCTCTTCCTCCGTGTCCCTCTCTCGTCCGTAAACTGTCTATCTCTAGCACCACTTGAAGGTGACGTGTACTATCTGGTATTGAGGCCTTTATTAGATTTTTATTTCAGTTTGTGTGGTGTTTGTTCAATGCCGTTGAGATGGAAAAATGCTCTTCTTATAATGATAATTATTATTGTTTTGGCATTATGGTTAAAAAAAAAAAACAAGAGAAATGTGTTGTTGAATGTTGTACAGATAGCGCTAGAGATGTTGTGTTTTTTTAAAGAGAGCACAAACCTGAGCGATGGTCCCTTCCTCTCCTCCCACCGGCAGATGGGAATAAAAAACGCCTGCCAATCATCATAGATGTCTAATCAACAAAAAACCCCCTATTTTCAAAATACATGTTTTGGCTGAAGAGCTCTCCTCGAGAAGATTTGAATGTAAAATAGCAGCATTTGACTCAAAACTCCTTCACCAAATTTCTTACTCATAAAAGAAAAGTCTTCAGCCAGTCATTTATTCTATTGAAGGTATGATTTAAGAGCTGTGAAACTTTTCTATGTTGCCTGCTAACGAAGGGGCATAATTATATTCATGTCATCAATTGGAAAATGGTTTAAACAGCTCATTTGTGGAATCTGTAGAAGCTTCTCTTGATTACAGGTGGAATATAACATTCCTCAGTGGTCTTTGTAAACCTTCTGTTCCATGAAAATGTCTTTCTTAAGTTGATGATTTCGCTAGAAGAAGTCAGATTACAGATACTTATGTGTTCTTAAATGAAGTGATGACCTAATTATCATCATTTTGTGAGCTTTTGCAAAAGCTTTTAAGAAAAATTCTGAGTTGAAGCGCTTGTTTCTCCTTTTCTTTTTTTGAGAGGAGTTTCTGTATGAGACATCAGACAGAGATCCATTAACTGAACAAAACAAGGGTGAGCTCGCCTCATTCACTTGATGAAAATACACAAAAATGCATCCTTAGTTTTGTCTAAGTCTGAGTTGAGTGCGATGAAATGTAAAGAAAGAAAGAAAGAAAAAAAAAAAAAACTCCACAAAATGAACACTCACTTCACATTTTCTTGCAACAACATACAATGTGGCAGCCTCATGTGAAAATTGCACCTTATCTCCTGAATATTCCACCAAAGTGGATATTATAATTGAATGGGTATAAAGTATCCCGTCCTAAATACTGTTTCAAAAAGGTTTTTGGAAAAATGACAAATCTTTGTGAGGCGAGGGGGCCATGCTGGGTTTGGGCTCTTGTGTAGTTGACTGCCATTGCAGTGAGGGAAAACTGATCTAACATAGTAGTGACTAATATGACTTTGTGGACAGATAAAAAAAAAAATAAATAAAAATAAAAACAAAAATAAAACACATTAGAAATAAATAAACACAGACAAAATAACCAAGTCTCTCTTTCTTATGTCTTTCTGTAACCGGACGCCATTTCTCTGATAAACACATCACATGGCAGCATGAAACTCCACATCTTCTTTGCGTTTAGGGAAATTTTGGGATGCTGCGGTAAATTCCACAGGCTTAGTCGAGCTGCTTCACACTGCAGCACCTGTTTGCCAGAAAGCTTAAAGAACCACAACTTTCAGAAATGGGCTTTATTGCCCCCTTGTGGCTTTAAGCAGAACTATTTGAGACGTTGAAGACTCCAATAGTTTGTTTCTGCAAAACCACAGACAAAAGTTTCAAGATTTCCTCAGCACAGCGTGGCAAACTGATGAGGGTCAGTTTTGTTCCATGCACAGTTTTTGTTTGTACGCTGAGGTGGATAAATTAACTGTATTCATCACTGCTGGAACAAGAGACAAGAGTTTAGATGTCAGACAGCTTTCCGTTGCTGCTGTTTGAACCCAAACGGTTTGCATGCTTTGAAAAAGTGCAATCCTAAAAACCTGTTGACTCAATCTGACTTTAAAGTGAGTCACATATTGTGTAACAGTTGTGTTTTTCCTTCCTCTGGGGTTAATCATGCTGTCATGTCATGTAAGAGTCCTGTCCCTCAGGCCGGAGCTCTTCTGCAGGAATAAGCTTTCCTCGTTCAAACCGCAGCTGCAGGTGGAAAAATATCCGGACTGGAGGCGTCAGACGTTAAGTTAAAATGATATTCCCAGTGTTGTATACAGCACTGCAGTTTAAATTGTATTCACGTCATGATGGAATAATTAGCTAATAAGGAATTGAAGGTACTAATGTCTCCAGGCACCAGATGACTGGATTATCTGAAGCTGACTGGTGAAACAGCGCCCTGTAGTGGAGACGCTGATGATCGTGTCCGATAACCAACTTTTATTCCTCAGATCTTATTTTTCCAAACAGCACCGACATATTTACATTTATTGAGTCTCGCCACCGGCTCCTATTAGAAAGGGGACGTTTAGACTGAAATGATTTTTATTGTCTTGAAGAAATGCAGCTCAACTTCAGTAAAGCCAGCTGGAAGCGAGCAGAAAACCGGATGTCTTGGATTTCACTTTCAAAATAAAATGAACAACACTGGCTTCTCAAAGAGAATGTGAACAACTGTAGCAACGGAAATCTAAACAATGACAAAATTATTGTTAAGTATTGATGAAAACTGTTTGTGTTTGAAGATCTTTATATATTAACAAAAAACATTTAGTATGAAAGTGTTTAAAGGACACCTCATGTGAATTTCTCTGGCTTTTCAAAAGGTGGCGTTAGAAATAGCTTTGTTTGAGGGGGGGGGGGGGGGGGGGGGGCGAAATTAGACCAGATCTTTTAATGTGTTAAACTAAAGGACACTGGTTTCTGTAATAATATTAGTCCTTGTGTTTGGATGGAAAATAAATAAATTGGCTAAATATAAAATATAATTGAATACTACTGAGTGAAAGGCAGTTAAATACTCCAGGGCTCCTGCTCTTATTATGTTCCTATTAGCCTACATCCCTGTTCCAGGGCAATAGTCTGCTCCCTGGTGACTGGATGAGACTGAGTGGGCGAGACAGACAGGGGGGGGGGGAGAGAGAGGGAGAGAGAGGGAGAGCGAGTGAGAGAGAGAGAGAGAGAGAGAGATGGAGAGGGGGTGAGGGGGAGAAAGAGAGAGAGAGAGAGAGAGAGAGGAGAGAGAGAGAGAGAGAGAGAGAGAGAGAGAGAGAGTGAGGGGGAGAGGGGGTGAGAAAGAGAGAGAGAGAGAGGGAGAGGGGGTGAGGGGGAGAGAGAGAGAGAGAGAGAGAGAGAGGGCGACAGAGTGAGGGTGAGAGAGAGAGAGAGAGAGAGAGAGAGGGCGACAGAGTGAGGGTGAGAGAGAGAGAGTGAGTGAGAGAGAGAGGGAGGGTGAGAGAGAGTGAGGGAGAGAGAGAGGGAGGGAGAGAGAGAGTGAGGGTGAGAGAGAGACCCTGTTGCCCATAAACTGCACCGTTTCAGGCTTCGGAGCTTCCTTCATCATCTCAGCCGGAGGAGAGAGAGCAGAGCTGAGCATCTCTCCTCTAAATCTCCCCCTCCCGGAGCATCCAAAGGCAACAACACCGACCAGATCCAGATCCAGATCCAGACCTGATCCTCCTCCTCCTCAGTCCAGCAGTCACTGCAGCACCGCTCCACGGGCTTTGGCTCCGGTCCCGACAACAAGGCTTCTGAGAGTCCAGGACACCAGAGAAGACTAAAGTCCACTTCTGCTGCGTAAAGTCCGATCCGACCATGAGCGAGGTGAGTTCCGATCCGGATCAGTCCGGGTTGCAGAGTTCTGTTCTATTCAGCGCTCCGTCCGTGTGAAACCGAGTCATTTCAAATACTGCAAGGGAATTCAACCTGCTGTAATTTCTCTCTGCTCACCCCCCCTCCCTAAAAAAATCTCGTAACAACAATAACAACAACAACAAAAAACGCAACCAAGGTGCGGCAAGAGTCTGGACAAAATGTTTTAGCGCAGCGCTCCGGGCTCCAGCTGCAGCGCCGCAGTGACACACCGGCCCCCAACATCTGGAGGAGTGAGGGGGTTTCCCCCCCCGGGTGGGGTCCGGGGACCCCTGAGTGGGGGGGGGGGGCAACAACATATTCTGTTTTCCCTTCAATTCTGAAAATCTGAGTCAGAGAACAGCTGGAAGCTGCTGCTGTATCAGAGTTTCCCTTCAGGGAGATCCGGGGTGGGGGGGTGGGGGGGTTCCCCTGCAGAGTGCAGCCGCTTTATATTCACCCCACATTAAAGTACTTTAGCTGCTGCACAGCCTCAGTTGGCTCATTCCCAAACCTGCTGTATATGCACCATTTTTGCATTTGCATTGTAAAGTAGCTTTCATATGAAATGGGGCTGAATGCTGCAGGCTAATTTTGCTTTACAGTTTACTAGTCTGCATTATTTTCAGGACAACAACAGCAGATGAGTCAAAATGTTTCTTTTTGGCTCAGTTAGTCAGTGTGATATAATTTACTACATATATTTAGGATGCTTTGAGCTCCACCTGGCTCTGTGGTGTTTGTTATCAGGCAGATGACACAGAGCTGGTGTCTAACAGCGTCTCATCACGAGCTGCTCAAATGATCAATTCCACATCGATAAAGTTATTGTCACAGGAGTCCCGGAGGAGCACTGCTCACACGGGACCTTTCCATTCAGTCCTCAGCTGATGAGCTCAGATGGGACGTGTCAGTGTCTTCTGACACCGAACAGATGATGCCGCTGCTGCACGTGGGCGGGAAAAAGACGACGGATAGAAAACACAGAATGATAGATATGGCAAAGAAAAAGGGGAGCTGTGAGTCAGACTGAGCTGTGTCTTCACTCAGTCAGTGTCAACATCTGATGTTTTCTGTTTGCACAGTCCAACCAGAAAGTGGAAACGTACAAACTGCAGGAAATGTAACATTTAAATATATTTTTCAACAGAATTTCCCCCGTTACTTCTTCTAATTTAAAGAATTATTTTGCCTGTGGGAGAAAAATCCTAATTTTGGAGACTGTGATGGAGATCTGAAGAAACCAGCTGTTAGATGCAGCCTTGCTCTGAATCTTACCAAGAAAAACTACTTGCATATTAATGTCTCTCACAGATTTCTGCTCTCTTCAAATACAAAACTGGCATAATTATGAAAACCAAGACAGCCCAAGTCCTTCATGCTTTGCAGAACATCCATATCTGGCCCTGAAATGCTGAATTTTTCATTCACATGCAGCACTGTTCAGCCAGCAGTGCACACAGCAGTCCTCCCTTAACAGCCTGTAATCTCCTGCGGCCGTCAGTACCGCAGTACTTCTGCGTTTGGACGGACACAAATTGAACCCTTGACCCTGTGAGTTGCACTCCAAAGCTCAATGGATGGGTTACTAAACGCAGAGGAATTATCCTTATTCCTGTGATGTTCATAAAAATAACGAAAAAATAAAAACTCACACATGCTTGACATAAGTGAGACAAAAGTATTTCACACAGAAGGAATTTTGCTGTGCAACAAACATTATTATTAAACCACATCCCTGAATGCAGGATCTTAATTTGCAATTCTCTAACTCTACAGTGTGTTCAGTCTGTCTGCAAGCTGCATTCACTTCCACTGAAGTAATGGCGATGAGCTCTCGTACTGCACCTTCCCTCTGCTTTGACAGACTGTCTCTTCCACAGCTGAAATCTTGTCACCCACTGCCTCATTTCCTCTTCTTTCTTTTCATGAGCTTCTATTCATCTCCCTCCTCCTCTCCCTCTCTCTTTTTCTCTGCCCTCCCTCAAAAGGCTTGACTGTATTCTCCTTAGCAACAGCGAGAGGACTCAGGCAGAGTATTAACACTTACTTGCATGCGCACATCCGGGAGCTAACATCTGCACAGCGTGAGGCGTAGAAGAAGTCAAAAAGAGATGTTGAAAGGTGTGTGTGTGTGTGGTTGTAGGAAATGAGGTCGATGCTTTTTAATTTGTAGGAATATGAAGGGAATGAATTGAGTTTGGGGGATGTTACGTAATTCACGGTTGGCAGCAGCTCCAGTTTTGACAGCTGTTTGGTGGATTTTCCTTTTTATCCCCCCGCTCGCGCTCAAAAGCAGGACAGCATTAGGAGGAAAAATAAGAAGTCAGAGCCTTTTTTAATACTTTTAGAATAAGGCCAGTAATCCAGAAGTACCTTCACATACAGCAGAGCGCGCACACACACACACACACACACAGTTGGAGAAAGGTAGGTTTCTCATTATGCCAGTAATTAACACTTTGCAGCCCCCCCCCCCCAGAAAAAAGCCACCCTGTTCCTCGCAAGCTGGCAAGGGATAATTACCGAGGTCTGAAGTGGCTCCGAGGCCAATCTGAAGCTACTGAAGTAAAACTGAGAAAGCGGCAGCCCTCATTTCCTTTCGTCAGTCCTTCTCTCTTCATCTGTCAGTCCTTTCTCCCCACTCTTACACGTTCTTCAACACCTCTTTGTGTCTTCCTTCCCGCCCCCTCTTTCTCCCCCAACTGAGATTCTACAGCATTTGGCATGTCTGGAAATCACTGGCTTTCCCCCCCTACTCCTTCATGGAGGTATAATCCTTTTATTTCTGTCTATAAATACATTTCTGCTGAGCTTTTAGAGGCTTTCTGTTGCCTCTTTTTCCTTCTCCCCTCTTTCTGACAGCAAGTGCAGCACTAAGCCCCAAATGTGTGTGTGTGTGTGTGTGGCCTAAGAAATGAAGTGTGTTTTTAAAGACGACACCATTGAGAGTTAAACAAAGACATGTACAAGCTGAGAGAGAGAGAGGGGAGACCGGCACAGGATGTGTGAGCATAAGTGCTGTCAGTCCTCACGTTGCTGTACCTGGTCTGTAGCCATTTTGTTTGTTTTTCATTTTTTATTCCACCATTATCAGAGTCGTCTTGTCCCCTCCTTTCTTCTCCGACCCAATCGCCTGCTTCAGTTCCCCACAGGGGGCGAGGCTGAGAGTGTTTATCTGATATCGAAACACTGAAATATGCAAATGTTTGATGATGGACACGCGCCTTGAATATCAATTGCAAATTACTTGGAATACGTCAGACCTACTACTGTATTTTCTCCTAATCAGAACAAGTGTTCAAGTGCTTGAACATTAAAGGGGCCTTTCTGCCTAATAAAGAAGGCAACCCAATGATATATAAGCCCATGCTCAACCAGGACTGCATTCTGCGGATTTTTTAATTTCTTTGTTTATCTTTAATTAAAGAATAAATCTTAACCATTTTTTTTTTATATTATTTATTTATTTTTTTTTATTTTGTAGTGTATCCTCCCATTTAGTCTCTACTGTAAACTCTGGCAGCCCTTCCGGTCGACTCTTTTCACGCGCTTTCATTGCTACCTATTCTGTACCAAGTCCTTTCACACAACACCAGCCATTATCCCCATCTACCCCCCAGGAATCTATTTCTGAATCGCTCTCGCCACGCAGACCCAGACCAACTGACTTATATAAAGCCATTAACCACCATCGTGCTATTTTTAGTGGGCAGGTACAGTGTGTTTCAGCATGAAGAGATCGTTACGGCTTGAGAACAGAGGCTGAGGCGAGCTGAGCTGCACAATTTAACAGATGGAAGAATGGGCTACGCTTTTAAAAACAAAAGTGGTCACAAAGTCAAAGGGAAAACATGGAGGCATAAATGTACCAAACCCAGGGCTTTTTTGTGTGCACTGGTAGAGGATTAAATCTGAACATTATTGTTAATGTTTGATCATGTTGGCTTGATCCTTGAATGCAAATGTTGTCTTTGAGGGAAACACAGACAGATTAGACATCATGTAAATGGACCTACAGAGTTGCTCCACACAGGTTAAGCTCTTAAATTGGAGGTCATCTAGCTCTGGAGCCAAAAGCACATTTAATCGTTAAATACATCCATGATGAAAGCTTTATCTTGTACTATATCTCTGTTGTGTTGTTTAGGCTGGATATTATGGACAGACCATCAGTGCATATTGCAGTCCATCTTAAGTTTAATTACATTAGAGTTCAAAGTTCAGTATAGCCGACAGTCTGTCATTGTCCACCACAAACTGCGATGAAGCCTTAAAAGCAGAGGTTTGGATAAACAGAACCCACAAAGGATCCAGAGTTTAACAGCTTGATCCACTTAAAGTACAGTAAGAGCAGCTGTGGGCAGATGTTCAGCTGCTATAGTGGCGCACACTCAGCAGCGCTCATGCACATCTGGCTGCCTGGGCCAAACACAGACGGCCTAAACTGAGAGTCCTCAGAGGAGGAGGAGGTGGAGGAGGAAGAATACAGTGAGGGTGAGATGGAAACAACAGCTGGGTGGGTGTAAAATGGCAGGGTAGAGTACAGAAGAGTAGAGGAAGAGAGAGAGGAGCGTGAGCCCAGCTGGGCTAAAAATGTAAGCACTTGGTTATAAGGTGAATAAAACCAGCCCCGCAAATGGCGTATGTTATATAAGTGTGGAGGAGAAAAGAGGCAGGGAGACGGGATATGGATAGATGTTAACAAAGAAGAGCCCAGTTAAAGCCTTCTTCCCTCTTTCTTTAAACACATATGACAAAAACTGTTTCCTGCCTCCCAACGACGCATCCTCCTCCATCACCAACCGGTAAAGAATCCATTACGTCATCTTAATAATCAGTACTGTATCCCATTAATGTTGTTGTACAGTCTCTTACGTTCAACATGGAGGGATCCCTCTTGGCTTCTTCATAACACTTGGATCAGCCCATAAACATTATGTAATTTATTGAATTGTTCCAACAGAGGATAAATGTATTTGGATTGTTTTTCACAAGCCAAATCAATGTAATGTAACTGAAGTCATTAAGATCATTTTTGAAACCACAGCTGCTTAGTGAAAGTATTTATAAGTTTGGATGTCATATTAAGGAATGAGTAAACAAAGAAAGTAGAAAATATACTCAGTACCAGTATTAAACAGCATACACCAGACTTCATAAAATAAATATAAATAAATAAATATAATATAATATATAAATAAAATTCACAATAAGTGATCCAGATGTGGCGCAAACTTTAAGGCTCAAGTCCTGTTCCTCCTACAGTCTTAATCCAAGTTTGTTTGTCTGGGTTTCACACTATTGATTGGCTGATATAAGGTCTGTAAAACTGGCCTCCTCGCTATTTTCCAGCATTTTACAGACTGAACAATTCATCTTTTGATGGCGAAAACGATCAGCTGCTTGATCGATAATGAACATAACAATCTGCTGCAGCTCAAACGCTGACTGAAAACAAAACGACCCCCACGACTAATAAGTTTGGATTGTGTAAGAGACGGGTGCAGGGGGGCCGTTTTTGATTTTAATCATCTGTGACAAATGCAGGCAACTCTCTAGGTCCTTATATAAGTAATTTAATATTTATTATGTTTACTCCACAAAGACTTGGCTCTGAGATCACGGGAGGGGCGGGGGAAACGGGGCATCTGTGAACAGATAAAGAAATGTGACAGAAGTGTGAGGAAAACAGCTTGGAGAGGTGTATTCCCCAAAGGAAAACCTTGTTGTAAATGAAGCGCATCGCACTGTGAGAGGAGGAGGGATGGAGGGGGGAGCTCCATGTGTTTCTTGCCTCTGTATGTGTGTGTGTGTGTGTGTGTACAGTATCCATCTGGACTCCATTTATGCCAGCCGAGTCTTTTCTGAATAGGTCCTGTATGTTTGAATCTTTCTCACTGAGCCAGTCTGTGAGCATTTTGTTTTTATCACCCTCTGCTACGGTGCACGTCTCTTTTTCTCTATCTTGCCTCCCTCTCCCTCCATATGTGTCTTTCTCTCTCTCTCTCTCTATCACCTTCAGCGGCTCCCCAGGGCAGCCTGTTAAATGCTGCAATCTGTCTCTGTCTCCCATCCTTACCCTTCCTCCCTCCCTCCCTCTCAGCCTCTCTCTCAGTCTCTCCCCTCATGAATCACATTGCTAACTACTACATGTAAAAGAGGGAAATCCCTGACTAAAAGCAGTGGAGGGAGGGAGGGAGGCAGGCTGGTGATAAGGATGTATCTCAAGGGGGGGGTTAAAGCCAGCGACTCATTTGTGATGAAGAAAAGTGTGGGACAAAAGGATGCACAGATGATATGAGGATTACTGTATGAGGATACCGGGGTCAGAGGTCAGGTTTTAATCTCATTTTAGCCAATTCAGAAAGTCAATTTGCGACACCATTAGCAGGAACGTCTCTGCGATGAGGAAAGAAAGTGCTGAATTAGACACAACTTCACATTAACACGGTGACTCTCCTACAGGAAGCTGCTCTGCACAGTAACATTAATCTCCCGTCTATCACAAAGCAACTTCACTGAGGCAAAAGAGGGTTAAGTGCCCTTAAAAACTAATGGCACTGGGAGGGAAGTATTGAAAGGCGGGGCTGGCCACTCAAACTCTATTTTCAAGCTGAATTTCCCAGCAGGTCGGAGTCACAGACAGACGCCCTTCCCTGAGGACGCGTGACGGTTTCTTTTAACACCACAGACATTTCATTAGTGTTTTATAAGGGAAGAGAAGTGACTGACAGAAGTGGACACTCGCTGCAGAGACAAGAGCAGGTCTGAGGACAGGGGAGACGATTCCAAAGGAGACAGAGACAGAGATCGGATTTCAGATCAGATCAGCTGTGGGCCAAACATGAAACCTTAACACGTAACCGTCTGGAAAACAAACCGTCAGTGAGAAAAATAAAATGCAGGGAGTGTCATGGTGAGGCTACTGATGGGCCTCGTGTCCAGCTGACATGGGCGACGTCCACACAACCTTTGTTTGGTTTATGTCTCTAAAAATGGAGCATTTGGCAACACTGCTGGATCCATGTCAGTTTGAAAACGTGTTTTCTAGTAACGATATCATACACACACACGTTCCTCATTGGGTCTTACGATGGATAACGAATGGCTAGCAGTTGTCCTGCAGTAAAATTCTGCATTTTAACGCAGCACCTGTTCCAACTCTGGTTCAGTTAGAGTCCCATTACTGGAAAAATCGTCCATAAAAAGTACTCAGACAGAAAGAACAGAACAAGTTCTGCTATAATGACTGCATTACAACAAAAGGCGATAAGAAAAAGCTACGACACCGATTCAATACTGTTCAGCTAAAACGCTCTTTACTTACATTATCTTTAAGTACTCAGTTTCCTGAGTTGTAAAGTAGATGTTTGTTTTTCTCTCACTGCCTCGGTTTATGTCTCTACCATCCCTGCTTTTCACCCCCTCTCTGTCTCTTATCGACTTCTCATTCAGATGCCATCCAGACTCATGTCTTTGCAGCTGAGATGCCTAATCGCCACCTTTTCTCCTCAGCAGCTGCACATGTACTGATACCATTCGGAGCGAAAATGAGGCCCTTTGCACTTAAGCCAGGAATTAGAGGAGGGAGAGGAAAAGAAGATGAAGATAAAAGTTTCTTGTGATATCCCTGATAGCCGTGTGTTTCTTTAAGCTTTAATCCTGCCACAAATTCAGGTTTTATCAATTTGAATTGCTTTCAGCTTCTTTTGAAATGAGCTCCATGGTTACTGCAGGTAAAAATAAAAAAAAGGACGAAACAGGAAAGACAATTGAATCTAATTTAGGTTTACTTTAGTTTGCCACCTGTGTTTATTTGTGTTATTTACGCACAACTGTCTTTTTCCATTTCGTCTGCACTCTCTCTGTGGGACCTTTACCCCTTAGTTTTAGTTTTCATCCTCATGCTTGCAACAGCCAAATGCAGGCTCATCAAACAGACTGCAGAAAGTGGCTCCTTTCTGGGCAAAAGCCTGTTTCTACGTCCTTCACTCACAGCTTCGGCACTTCTCACTGTGATTTGTGCTAATGCTGAACACACAGCCTCCTTCTTTTTCTGCAGTGTTTCTCTGTCTTGCTGCAGACACTATCACTCATCTCTGCAGTCCTTCTTTCTCCATCGCTGTCTCACCAATTCTCTTTTGTTTCACCCCCTAGTTCTTGCCGTCTCTCTCCCTCTCTCTCTGCTGCACCTTTATTATTCATTTTCTCTTTTGTGGTGCGTCGCCTTGATGTTTCAACATGATTGCAGCAGCAGTGCAGTATAAGAGCTTTAGTACGCCTCTTTCTCTGGCTGTGTGTCTCCGTTGGGGCTGAATCATTTTAGAAAGACGTCTAATTGTGATGTTGTGGACCAGTGAACAGTGCGATTTAAATTGCAATTATTTCCTACAAGTTAAATACCAAAGTTGTAGCTGTCGTCAGGTTTGAATAAGATGCCATTTAAATTACAAAGTCTTGCATGAAAATAAATTTAATTTGTATTTATAAAAGCTACATTTTGGACCAACTTGCAAGCAGTTCATTTGTTTTTAAAGTAGTGCATAAAAGACGTTGGTGATGCCATACAGTGTCATTACTGAAAGAGCTGGGGCTTAAAAAAAAGGTTTAATTTTAATTATTTGACTTGAGATAGTCACATGTATGACAATGTTGAATATCTGTTCTCAACTTTACCTCAACTCAAAAGCTGTCTATATCGTTGCGACAGCAAAATGTACAAATCGTTTTAACACTATTACACTTAACCAGAGTCCAAATATAGCTGGCCAAATCTCTAGTAATCCTCAAATTTTGCTCATTCAGACACTTAAAATTAAATCTGCAGCTTTTACAACTTCAAAAATAAAGCCATTTTGGTTTGAAAAATTCTCCCAAACTGTCTTATTTCCGACTCGTTCTGTAACAACATTGTCTTCTCTCTCAGCTTTGTCTCCCTGTCCTTTGCAATTCTCCTTTGTCTCTTTGTCTCTTACCCCCACTTTCTCTCTCTGGCTACCAGACACACAGTCTATACACTCGAAGTCTCTGAACATTAGCTTTCTTCCCTGTCTGGCTTTCAACGTGGGTGCAGGGATGGCTGACCCGATGGGTTTCTTTTGCACGTGTACACACACATATAAATCACACACATCATGCCCACACGCTGTATGAGCGGAAGAAAAACTCCCACACAAATCGGCCCATCAGCACACGCAAGCACTCAGCCGTGCTTGCAGACATAGGTACACACATACTCGCACACAGCAAAGGCTCTGAGTTATTGGCAGGACTGGAGTGACAGGCCTCTCCTCACCAACTCATCCACGCTCGGCTGCACATCATCTTACTCATGGTCCATTTGCTGCATGGATCATAAAGTGCAATAAGGACAGAGTTAAGCAGAGATAGACGCACACGCACACACACACACACCGAAGCCAACACTTGAATAAATACGCATGGCAACGCACACTTGGACACGCGCCGCCGTCTCTTATTTATTTGTTTTTCCTTGCGTCTGACACGATATTGCATAATCGCAGAATCTGTCTAAACCCCTTCCATGTCCATGTCCCTATGTGTCAGTTTTCTTCCTAGTCACTGCTGATTCAACAGTAGCACTAATTGTGTAGTAGCAGAAGGGCAAGCAAAGAACAGAAAATAAAAAGTTAAGGAAGTGAAGCGGTGAGAAGCTTCACAGCTAAGAGCAAAAATAACATGAAGTGTGAAACTAAATAAGAGCGTGTGTAGGGATGAGCGTAGATAAACAATCAGAGCACATCCCAAAAGAGTCCTTCAAGAAAGGACACACACTGTGTCTTGTTAGCTTTGGTTTCAAGACAATGAGCAGAAATATAAGATTTTTTTAATCCTATTTTAAGCATTAACACTGCAGAGTGCTAAGTCTTTCTACGTTTTCATAGGAGTGAATTTATTTAGGTCAAGAAAATCTGAAAGATGCTAAAAAAAAACTAGCGGTGAAGTCGATGATAGTTCTCTGGATTCTTCCATTTGAGCATTAAATCTTTCATTTCTTAAAATGAAAAATGGATCAATGCAGCTTTAAGTACCTCAGCAAGGTCTAAAGATGACTTTTAAAATGAGGAGCAGCATAAACACAAATAACAGAAGTTCACTCTTAAAATGTTTATGAATATAAACATGTCTGAACACTAAAGATACAAATGTACCTAAATATAGGTCTGAGTATACGAGAGTGACAAACAGAGAGCTCCTGGAGGGAAAGTGAGATCACTGGCTAGACAGAAAATTAGATTTTAGTGAGACAAAAACAGAAAGAGATAGAGAGATGAAGGATGATAAAATTAGATCACTTGTCATCTGCAGTTGGTGGAGATGTTAGCCATAGTTCATCTCTGCTGTGTGCTGCTTTTTCTTCCTCTCTGCGAACCCAAGACAAATTTGGCAAATGTGACAAGACGTAGGAGCACCCAGCTTACATTCGCACTCATTCAGCTTCCTCTCATTCAGCTCTCTCTTCACAGGCGATATGTCATTTTTAGCCTCCGCACAGTCATTTGAACAGTTCCAAGAAGACACCATACAGTCTTCTGCTTCTCATCCAGTCTGCCAGGAAGCATTTCTGTGCGAAGCATGAGACTCTCAGACTGTACTGTTTGGCAGAAAACTGGATGTAACACAAACAGAATGAGATACAGATTTATTTGAGCGGGAGCTTCCACAGTTATTAATAATATCAGGACTCTTGGACATTTCAATTATGACTGTAAATATCGCAATTTGGCAGGAAGATGCTTGACTGTGGGATTTTTATGCATATCCTCTATTCACAAAATGTGTTTTTAATATATGACTGTGTCCAAAAACACACTGCCAAGTTTCACTTTCAGGTGTAAAGCAAAGGTCTTGCAGTAATGGAGCGGTATAACATGTTGCTCAATGTTTTGTTCTTTCTCCTCTGCAGCTGACATCCACTAACTCTGCTAACAGCAGCCAGACGACTGCAGCTGACAACAAAGGTATGTCTTTTTACACTCTGTATAATGATGTCCAAACTGCTTTGGGGAGAATCATTAGTCCTTTGTAATAAAATACCCATTCAGAATGATGCATGAGCTCATTTTATTCACCCGAATCCTCCTTGTTTGCATGATATAACGAAAAGTACATCCGTATTAAAGTTGCTTGCTGCATTTAAGGATGTTTGAAAAAGTTCAGCACATATTGGCAATTAACGTGGCCAAAAGCACTGAAGCCAGCTGAGTACCTTTGTTGCTAGATTTGGCAACGTCTCAGACGCAACTCTTGCGATTTTTATTCTTCAAGAGCAAAGTACTTGAAGCAGACATTAACGATTTCCCTGGAAGGGTTTCCATTGAGCATATGAGCATCTCCTGGGTTTATTTGTTCTTGAACCTCTTCTCAAACTCACATTACACCTGCAGCTGAATCATTGGCACAGACAGAAAAAGAAAGTTTTTACAAAAGCTTGCAGTTTTTTTTTTTCTTTTTATTATCATTAAATCATGCAAAGGAGAGACAAAGTTCTAACTTTTTCTTTTTATAGTGAGTTCAATAAACAAATTGGAGCTGAGAATAGTCACATTTGTTTCCAGACTCTTGAGACACACACCCATCAGGGGACTCAGGAACATCTTAAATCTATTGACAAAGTGTCTGAAAGCCATCTCCCTTTCATGGCCTTTTTTCTCTGTTTATCTGTTTTTCTCCGTCTGCTCTCCCTCTTTGAGCATCCACCATGCAAGAAACTTGACAGTCTGTTTTATGGAGGTCAGACGCCTGATTTTTCCATGAGCTAAGCAGCCTAGACAAGGCCGCATTTTGGCAGGAATCACTAGTGTGCCAGCCAGAAAAAGTTGGCTGCAGGCAGCTAAACTTTTGTGCAACGTTGCTCATCAATAACCAATTTCAGCACTGCGGAATCTCACTTCGATCAATGCATCAGCCGCTAATACTCGGTTCAGTCAATGAAGCTGAGTGATGTTTTGCTCTGCGAATGATGCCTCTTGATCACCTTAATATTTTAGTGTGTTTTTCCACCTTTTATGCTGTGAAACATTGAATAACAATTCATTTCCTCTCTCTAACCCAAACGTTGTCCCATCCTCGCTTCCGTCCTGTTACCTCTCCTCCCTCTACTTCAATGCACCAACAACACATTACACATAAAGGTTTTCAATTCTAGCCCGGAGGCAAAGTGCACCTGCTCTAATGACTGAGCTGTCATGCAGCTAACATACATGGAAATGATGTACAGCAGAAGTGGAGATAGCCCAGGGCTATTCATGGTACTCTTATTCCTTCTCCATCAGACACACGCTGACACAACAGGGAAGGTATCACACTGTTCTCATGATGTAAGGTCAAGAGTGCATTTAGAAGATAAGCTCTGACAACTATGACAGTTGTTTACTTTGTGTGCACACAGACAAATTTTTCACTGTAATTTGTCTTAATAGGGAATGAAATGTCCCTTAACCACATGAAATAAAAACAGCTTCGGTTTCATAATATCCACAGATGTTCTTTGGTGTTTGATAAGCACAAGATTTGAATAAATCCATCTGCATGAACGTTTTCATCTGCATGATGTTTTGTTTATACATCCACAGTTTCTGCAACAGCTTTTTCAGCCTTATCAAGTAGGCTACAGACGTGTCACTGTCAGTGATGCACATTTATAGTTTGTGGTTTTTCTATTTTCATTATATTGATGTAATTTCTCCTTCACAAATTAGTGGCGGGGTGTTTTGGAAGGATTCATTTGTACAATATCAGGCACTCTATCTGCTTTCTGCTTTGAAATCACTCCCTGAATGGACCACAGAACAATCCCGATTTGGTTAAGAAGAAAATTGGTTGAAGTACTGGTTTTACACTCAAGTATTGACAAACTGCCTAATGCAGTGACATTTCCTGACGGTTCTTGCTTTGCTTTAACATCAAGCCTTTGCAATGTGTCCCCTCCAGAGAAGGCATCAGCAGCGAAGCCTCAGGAACAAGAGGAGGAGATCGACATCGATCTGGAAGCGCCGGAGACAGAGAAGGCAGCGCTTGCCATCCAGAACCAGTTCAGACGTTTCCAGAAGAAAAAGAAGTAGAATGACTGACTGATGGCAGGAAATGAGATGAGAAAAAAAAATATTAAAAACAAAAGACACACACATACACATACACATACACATATACACACACACACACAAAAAAACTTTCCACAGATGTACAGAATTACAGTAGATGATTGAGATGAACGGTTTAGGGGATGACAGAGTTCAGGTTTTATTGTCATATTATGCAAAGTGTCATGAAACGCCTTTTTGCATGAGCAATCGACTGAAAAAGGATGAGGAAATTAAGGAGGAAGAAAGATGGAAAAGATGACGAAAAAATAAACAGTGGCAATTTGGAATTTTTAATCTAGCATGACAAAATACTGTAACCTCCTGCCACCACATTAACCCTCGAAATTATTCCTAAACATCACCCGTGTGTCCTCAATGCTCCCAAACATGCAATGCTAATCCCCTCGTCTTTGCTCTTCCTGCAGATACAACACAAGCCCGGCGCACAAGCAGATAGTCACTTCTCTCCACTGACTGACAGAACAAGCACACGTCCTTCAACAACAATGAAACAAGAACGCACAAAAAAGAAAAGAAGCACTCTCTCTAGTTTCGCGGTTCTTGCCTTTCCGCCTCATTCACTGCTGCAGGCTCTCTTTTACTCTCCGTCTCTCTCTCTACTAGAATGAAAATTACACCTAGTGACTGTCTCAGGTGTAAATTCACCTCTGCGTCACCTCCTGTGTGGGCCAGATATTGAATCACCTCAGCTGGTCTGATCTCACAGGTGACGGAGGTGGTGGTCATGGAAACTGGCTGCTAACTTACACAGTCAGAGGCAATTTGCTGCAGGCTGGATCAATATGTGATTGAAAGCGGGCACGCCACATGCCCGTACAAGCTGCTAACACCTCTCTGGTACATCTCGGCTGATGACTGACGCACTAGTGATCATCGAGTGCTCCCTCAGTGAGACCTGACGCTACTTAATATCAAGGAGGGCTGGTGGAAATTTATTCAAATATTCATATCGACCTAAAAACGACCGTTCAGTGGCTAGAAATGAACTATGTGTTATTCAAACTGAAGAGGCTCCCCAAGGAGAAGACATATGATAAATAGTTCTCAGTGTTTGTTTTAGACTGATTAAAGTAAAAAGGGAGGGGACTGGACTCAGGAGCAGAAAACTGGCAACGGCAACAGTGTTAACGTAACACTCTTTTCTGTGCCAGCTACATCATGTGAAATGTGTCCTGAATCTCTCGAAAACAAATCATCTTTAAAATAGAGTTTAATGTGCATCAATGGCAGCAATATCAAGCTGTGTAGCCTAAATGTTGAATATATATATCAATATGAATAGTTATTAATTCAAATGAGAATATGCTCTTACCATAACACCAAAGGAACAGAGTAGCAAACTGTATAGAAACTGTAGCATGTGCATTGTTGTCATGCTCACTCTGCTTTACTATCTTTACCAAGCTGAGAATAGGCCAAGAACCAGGCCAGAAGCCACTGGTATGAAAGATGTTTGCTAATCTATACAACTGGCGTTGTGTTGCTTCTCCGCTGTAAGTCACATTTACAATATTTAAACGCTGTCTGTCTATAGCTCAGAGCACTCAGCCAGGCTTGGTGTCGGGTTGCCCAGGACCCCAGTAGGTAACTCAAGCCTCTGCATCCTTAAATAAACACTTGATAATGATTCTGAACAGATGCCAAACATGAACCTGAGCCCTGTCACCTTTAGATCAGACAGACAGAAAGACAGACAGACACTGCAGCTGCTGAACGGAGACGGAAAGAAAGACACCGAATGAGAGACTATATCAAAACTGGCACACAAGAAAGGAAAATCTGCCATAGTTATTTGTGAGAGAAGCACACTGTACAATTAAACACATACTGTATATATTTTGGGACAACAGTCTAAACACACACAGACACACACACTGCTTCACCCATGCCCCCCACCCCCCATCTCTCGCCTTGATGAACATATGTAGCACACTGAACAACTCCTAAAAGCCAAACTTACTCTCCACCGCTGTAAGAATAATCATTTCACTAATTACTAGAATTATTATTGGAATGTAACCTATTTTCTATTCTGAGAACAAGAAGTGGTTGCAAAGAGAAAAGAAAAAAAAGTGGCGCAACCAGCCGTCATCGCCACCCGCTCACTCTTCTGTCATCGTCCTTGTTTCTTCTTTCCTTTGCACAGCGACATCACCTGAGTTGATATCAATAGCCCTCCGTCCCTTTTTCCTCCCACAACTGGATTTGGTTTTCAAATAATTACCTGACAGACACTTAGTAAAAACACAGATTTAGGTGGATTTGATTTAACAGGAATTTTAAATAAGCACCTCTCGTAAAAGCACAGCTTGCATATAAGCCTTTAAAAGTGTGAGGACTTCAGTGCGAGTATGTCAATATACCAGTTGTCGGGATTAACGAATTAGAAAACAGCACAGATAAGCTCACCTTTATGTACCTGCACCTGCCTTCTCCTCACACTGCACACTTCAGCAGTGTTTGGCTGTTAAACACACTTCTGCAGTACAATTCAGAATTTGACCAACCTGAGCTTTCTGATTAAAGAATGTTAAAGGCAACATCTTAATATAAGCGGTGGGATCTTTGAATTCCGTCAAGTTGGAAAGGTCTGATTCAATGCAGAAAAGCTTATTTAACTTGCATTCCTTTTGTTTTGCCAGTTTTTGATTGATGAAAAATATATATGAAAAATAAGGAATACAAACTAAAAAGACTTCTGGTTAACGTAACTATCCATTTTACATTATATATTGTTTTCCTTTAGATCTTCAATGTGACGGTAGAGCAGAGAATATATATATATATATATAAATAAAATTAAGTCAAATCACTGAAACTTGGGTGGTTCAGGATTGTAAAGAACAGAAGACTAAATGAAGGATTAAAAGTCCAGTGTACATCCAGCTCAGGAGATACATCCATGTAACTGAAAACAGAGTCTGTGTCTGCAGGCTGTAAATAGCTACCTGTCAGACTCTGTAAGAAGCTTAATGTTGCTTGGCAACAGACGCGACGCAGCGAAGTAACTCAGCGCTGGTCATTTCAATGTGAAGTGTGACTTGTGATAAGCCTGCTGGATTTTGGGCTGTGAGATCACTGAGGCGGTCAGGATGAAGGTGACCTCAAACTGAAAAGGTCACGGGTCTGATCCCCGCTGAGTGTGTGAGGCAGTTCCTCATGCTTCTTCTGCTTCTTAAGATCGGTGGAAGCTACTGTAAATGCATCACCTCTAAAAACTTGCGCCACCTTCACACTTAAAGGGGAGGAAGGTGTTTGATATAAATTCAGTTTGAGTTGGAAAGTTGATAAAACCATCAAAGTGGCAGTTCCCTATAATCAGTCATAAGTTTGCATGTGGTCAAATCTAAAGTACACTTCAAATCTCCTGTGATTCTTCCCATATTTAACTTCTTACTATTATCAAGCAGGGATAACACTTTTTTTCTTTGCAAACCAAGCCAGTACCTTGATCAATCCAACAACAATAAGCCATTTGTGTGGATGCACTTTGCTGACGGCTGCCACTGAAGCACGTTGTTCAAAGTGCGGCTACTGACATGAACCAGATGTTTCAGATCAGCTTTGTCAAAGCATCAAATCTAGTCTTATTTTATCCAATATTTGGTTGAGACTTCGGGCTAAACGCAGACCTTCATCCCTCTGGCCTGTTCTCGTCCTCCTCGAAATACTCGACACACATTGCAGCATATATAAGGACGCTGGTCTTTCCTGTTTTGTCTTTTCCTTTCTTTCTTTGTCAAAGCCGTGTTTTTGCTTTGCTTTGTTAAGCCTGACCTCATTTCACACACCCCCGAAGGCAATCGAACGTGGTGTATTGGCGAGCACAGCGTGGTGCTGTGATTGAGGGGGAAAGGATGTGTGGAATAAAAAGCATGTCTAACGACTGATCATGAATGGAGCGACGCTGCCTATAGTTTGTCCACGATGGCTTAAACGACGTCCCCACATCTTCTTTATAAAAACCTCTTTGACGTCACAGCAGACAAGAGCTTGGCAAACATTGGCCGGGGCTTTTGTACATACCATTTATACACTACAGTGTCTGTACAGCGTCTCCCTAAATCCATGCTTGCAAACTTAATATTCTCCTCCGCTTGGATATGTTCATCTACATCCACTTCTTATTATGCTTGACAAGAATATATTGTACTCGATAGTGAAAGTATTTGGTGCTGTACGCCAACAGTGGATATTTGAGCCCAGCTTTACAGCCTAGAAATGACATCAAAGCCATACTTTAAAGAACAAAAACATGTATATTTAGATAGCCTGTCCTTGTAAATCCCTTCTTTATGTTGTCTGTAGTGCTGCAAAGCAACAGTCAAAACCAACCAGAAGAACAGACCCCATACATCCCACCGCCAAGACCGCGCTACAACTGAGAAAAGCATGTTTTCAGTGAATAGTGGGTAGTTAGTCCACCATCACCAGGAGAAAACATGCAACGTAGGATTTTAGATGACTGTATGTTCACACTGTGGCGTTGAGGCTTACCCTTCACAGCGTGGCCAATCAGTGACCACTGTCCTTTCAGGGAGGCATCTGCCAATCAGGAAGCTCTACAGGGCCCCATCTCACAGTCCACCAATTCTTATTGCCTCATCACTTCTACCATAAACGATTGATGCTTTGTTTACTTGTTTATTGAATTATGTTTCGATACTTTATGTGGATACCTGCGTTGGTGTGACCTTTCTCCGACTCGTTTTTGTTGTGTTTCTGCTGTGAAGGCATGTGAAATCCAGATTTGTGTGTTTTAGATGATGAATTCCCTCTCTGTGTATTTTGACATTTTAATCTATGACGTGTTGTTGGATTTTAAGAAAATGGTGGCTGAGGTGAGAATGCACAAGAACACTACTTGTATTGTGTTTTCTGCACTAAATAAAATTTGCTGCATATCGCTTTGAACTCTATCTGCATTGTGTTTGACAATCTTTGTGGAGCTCCTAAAGTAAGTAGCTCCCAATTGCTTGAAGGAGATCTTTCTGACCTGGACCCCACAGGGCCAGCCCCCCTCCTCCCAACCCCGGAGGAGCTAGCTTCAATCTGGTCCCCTCTGGGTGCTGTTCCAGTTCAAAGAGGCTCATGGATGACACTAGCATGGCTGCCTCATTACAATGCTGGAATTTAGGAATTTGGAGCACTTAATTATATACAGGGTAAATAGGACACTATTACATCCCTGCCTACTGTATCCCCATGACACAAATGAATGCATGTGCATATCTCATACAATGGGAGGGGGGGGGTCACCAAGGTCTGGCCTGTGGTTATAGTCCCTATTCTAATTAAAAAGAAAACCGCTGTAAAGCCCAACTGATAAAATATTTTACATAGAAAAATTGTTTCATGATGAATAAACAAAATAAACAGTGAATGTTTATTTATCTAAATTACAGAAATGGGTAGTGGAACTAAAACAGACTGACTCACTTGTATTTTAGTTAAAAAAAAACGAAAAAACACACAACTCTATTTTGGGTCCAGTCAGTGTGGGCACTATAGCAGAAATGGCCCTGGTCACCACAAGGACGACGGATGAAAATGTCTACAGAGTCATTCATTATGGGAACGCATAGAGGGGACTGCATGTATTATGGGCAATGGAGGATACTAAACAGTAAAAACTCATATATACTGAGGAAATACAAAAATCAAAAGTGGTGGAACACATTGTTTGAAATTAATTTTCTCCTCACAATATTTCCACATATTCATATGTCACCTGTTCTGCATATTTATGCTGCCAGAAATGTCAAAAGATGCATCGCTAAGAAGAAGTCAACAACTGATGAGGACGAAACCGCAAGAATAACTGAACTGTGATTTTTTTTGTACATTTTAATGATGACACACAACCTACTCTGGAGATAGGACTTTTTTTTCTGTAAAAGGTTTCTGAAAGAAAACAACTTCAGCTCATTTCAAGCTGATTCGATGCCAGACTTCAGGCTACAAAAAGATATTTGCTTTTTTTTTGTGATAATTCAAGATTCACGGCCAATAAATCTGTCTGGGCTATAAATGCTGCCGTGCCTGTCCTACCGTTGGAGCATTCCTGCTGCAAGAGATTTACAGAACATGCACAGCTAAATCAAAGTGCAGATATAAAACCATCCCCCTTTTCCCATCATCTTTCCTGACTCCTCCGGCCCTGATGCATCTTTTCCCAACATATAGAAAAGATACCAGGCATGTAGGATACTTCTTATTTATTTATTTTTTTGTCCTCTTTAGGGGACACAGAGGAAACCGAAACCATAAATTATTTAGATTTGGAGTCACCTTGTGACCTAAATTTCGACCTACACTTTGTGATGGCTTTAAATTAACATGCTGTCCAGTCTTATCGGCACAGCTTATATAATATAATCAATGTCATCATAACTTTGAATGACTTTGTGATTAGGGAGCTTAAATTTTTATTGTTGGATTTATTCCTCTAGTCTGGTGCCTCATTAATTATTTATCACAGTTCTCTCTCTCTCTCAAGAATCTTTTTTCTCTTTAAGATCAATTTTCTTTCCTTTTGAGAATCGATTGTTTTCCCTCCTTGTCAATTTCTCGGTTAAAGCTCAATAAAGAACCAGATGCATTGAAAGCTGAGGACAACATCAGTCTTAAAGCAGATATCATGATATCAATGAGCAGATTCCTTTTCACAGAATAACCGGCAGCGGTAGTAAAATGAACCAACCGACTTGTTTCATCACAAACATCATTATGCTGAAAATAAAAGGATTTCAAAAACATCAATATTATTACCATTGACAATCTTTGGTCAACGTATACATATTTTTCTTTTATTTCATAGAAGGTTAGAGGTCATTCTGCTTTGGTTTGTGGTGCCTAAAAAGGGAGAAAATGTGCAGTAGGAGGAGCATGGCTAAACATCACAACACACACTGAACAGACATTTCCAAATAATCTTCAAGTATGTTTTTAAATTATGTTCGGATAAGATAAAGGATCATGAAGAGAAAATAGTTTTTTCCAGTAGCTGGACCTGAGATTGTTCAGCTTTTGGCTGTGTTCAGCCTGAGATGCTCCTTGAAAACCCTCCAGTCCTATTTTTGGAGTTCATAATTTAAGGACGAGATTTCAGATGTTTATTGAACCTTATGATCTTTAACCTCAAAATGTCTCATGCCATCACATGATAAGGAAACGCAGTGTGCCCCCTGTTGTCCATAGCTGTCAGTGGCTTTACTAAGACATATGCAGGGAATATTCCAAATTGCTCAAGATTAGGAGAAAGGAAATGAGATCAGACTGCATCACATGAGATCAGATCACATCTGAAGGGAGAGCAGATAATGCTGCCGTCATCTGTTGCACTGTGCTCACTTTAAGCTGTTTAAGCGGAATATGGTTTAAAGAAAATCCCACTTTGGCTGAGTCGCATATGCTTTCATGTCTGTTACGTTATGAAAAAGAAAAACACGATTCATCAGGCTTAAAAAAAAAAAACAAAACGCTGTGTGATGCATGAAAAGATGAAAAGGTTACACCTGATACGGGTGTGATACAGATGTTATAGTCACAGAATCCAGTGGGGGACATGGAGATTTACTGTCCCTATCCAAGGAAGGCACGTGCACACAAACACACATGCACACGAGACACAAAGAGCTCACCCATGCAACAGGCAGGAGATGAGGCAGAGCAGCTCACAAACTGCTGCATGTGAATGAAGCACTGCAGTGCTGTAGATTTTCAACAGCTGCATGTCTCTGGGCAGCGAAGCTACAAGGAATTAAGGGGAAGAACCTAAAAAAAAAAAAAATGCTTTTCAAAGATTTTTTGTGCTGAAGGTAAAGTAATTTCAAAAGCATTGTGTTTTTATTTTATCACTGAGGTGGTCTGGCTCTGCATGTGTCATATTTGTTTCAAACTTCTGCATACATTTCACTCTTGCGTGCAGCGACAGTCCCTACGAGGCAGAGACTGCTGATGTCAACAGAAGACATTCTTTCCCCAAGAAAATCTGATGAATTTTAACATTTAAAGAAACAGAGGTTATTTGGAATTAAAAAAGGTGGAAGAAACGCAAGAAGCTCCAACTACATGGTGTATCTTACAGACAGAATAAAGGCAAAGAAAAAAAAGTCTACAGATGTAAGAGGTTTGAAGATGATTATAGGTCTTCTCAGGCCTTTATGCTGCTGCTGCTTTATGCAGAGATTGGCTGGAAGCCCATAACCTTAAATGTGCTCTGCGCCATATAGGCACAACACCGCTTTGAGCTACATGCTAATGTCATAAACAATAAAATTAGAATAAACAAGGCCCACACTTTTCTGCTAGGATATTGTGATGTTAATTAAGGGTGCTACAGTATCTTTCCACAATTTTCTCATTTTCTCACCCTCATATGAAGTAAAACTGGGACTAATTCTAATATCATTTGTTTGATCATTAAACTGAATAAAAACAACCTTCTTCTTTTTTTTTACTGAGTGCAAGAGAGGGTGGTGGTGTTTATTTGCCCAGGAAAAGTGTTTTCACAGGCTCTGAGTGCAGTTTAAAATCTGACTTACTAGCTGATGACAGTCATGGTGAATGAGTATGTTCACTGTGAGCTAATAATAAAAGCACTGGGTGGGCTGAGCAGTTGCTGAATGTATATGTGTTGATCTAATTTACATTATGTCCCTGATGAACACATCAGCTGCTTCACAACAATCCTTTGGGGCCATCAATCATTCAGCCAGCACCAACACTTTCACATGACTAACCCTGGCCCACGATGGTTAGGAGTCATCTGCTCTGCCTTAATGTCCCTGAGGAAAATACAAAAAACAATCCACTCCTGAGTTCACTTCCCCTGAAAAAGCTGAAGACAGCATACAAACTGGGATCAATATGGAGGTCTCACTGTGTGATTAGGAGCTAATGATGCAACACAAATGCCTGCTTACCCCACTGTGGAAAGCCAGGAGGCGTCATCTCCTGTTGCCAGGGCACAGCGAGGTTATCAGTAACATAGAGAGCGTGACAGTATCCGCACTGACTATCAATAATGCTCACTAGCGCTACCATATCCCCCGAAGGAGGTGAGAGCACTGATACCCTCTCTGAGAAACCACAGAGCATCTGGGGTAATGCAGAAGACGAGCAACGTGCTGAGAAGTGAGTAAACTACGTGGATAGTGAGCTTAGTGATATTTTTTGGGTGTCTGAGAGGAAGCGAGGAGTGAGGCGAGTAGATAATCCAAAGATAGTATTTCTGTTTATTTTCACGCCATGTTCTTGAGTTCCTCAAAACATTAGAACATAAAATGAAAGAGACAGAGGTGCAACATGAGAGAGTTTCGAGAGGGAGGTGAGGAGAAAGGAGAGAGAGAGAGAGAAAGGGAGGTGGGGGGGTTCAGGACAGGCAAAACACAGTGCAGTGTAGCTTCGAGCGGAGAATCAGCGAAGTGCCGGATTCCAGGGAAGGAGAGAAAAAACAGGAGGCAATGGAGAGAATAAGAGAGACAGACAGCAAAAGAGAGGGGTATAGCCTCTATTTATAAGCTTGAGAGAACATTTGGATGGGACAATGGAAAATAAAACAGGGAGAGAATGAACAAAGGGGGGAGTGAAAAGAAAAGACAAGCAGATGGTTGAAAAAGATGAAGATGGATACAAAGAGGAGCAACCCATTGCACAGAAAGAGGAAGAGAAAGGGGGGAGTTAAAGGGGGAGGAGGGATACATTTACCTTGACTGACACTGCGACAGGAAGAGAAAGCAGAATCCCCCACTCTAA
Source organism: Echeneis naucrates (assembly GCF_900963305.1). Taxonomy (NCBI): domain Eukaryota; kingdom Metazoa; phylum Chordata; class Actinopteri; order Carangiformes; family Echeneidae; genus Echeneis; species Echeneis naucrates. The sequence continues at coordinate 2,707,020 of NC_042528.1, read as the reverse complement.
GAATTTGTAGCTCCATAACATCATGCGACACAATCTCTGCAGTGGTGCACTGAGTATTGTTCCACTCATGCAAAGATGCATAAGCCACTCAGACATACAGGCAAATAATTACAAACTGAGGCAAAATTATGGTTGCATGTGTGCAAGTAAGACATGTCTGTTTTACACCACTCTCAATCCTGCTCGTGCTGGTGCCACGATTGTTTAAATGACAAAAGCAAGCACAGCCTGAGGAAGGTTTTTAAACAAACTTCAAGTAAAACACAGTGAAGGAAAATGCTTAAACCTAGTGGAGTAAGAGCCAACGAGCAAAGGCAGCTTCTCAGCAGAAACAGAGGAAAATTAAGACATACAAGACGATCAATACCATGAAGCAGATAAATAGAGATGCAATGACATTTGCAGGATGTGGAAAGGATCAATATTATGTGAGCGACCTGGACAGACCCCCTTCTTTCATGTCTTATTGAGACCAGGATGGTCAATACACTGCAGTGCAAAGATATCAATCTTCTAGAGATCTGGGTGACGATGGATTTAAAGGCCGAAATTCAAAGCAGTAGAGAAAGAGACAGGGGAGATTTCTATCAATTATATTTACTACACCGCAAAGTTTTTGACAATGTTAATTCTCCAGTATTTAGCTCAACACCGATTACTCTGTTTATTACGTCTGTGGTTCGAATAACCCGAATATATAAGTCTACTTTCCTGTTATGCTCATACGTTGCCATTGGCGACAGCATCAGGTAACCACACAGGAAAAAAATGCATCATGAATATAAGTTGTCTCATGGCAGAAGCTGGTCTTCCCTCAGTGCTGACCAAAGGATGCCCACTAGTGATGGAGAGAAAACATTGCAGCTTCTAACACTACATTTACAGCAAGATCATGTAAACAGGACTATGAAAAATGAATAATAAAAGCTGACGGATGACTCAAGCAAAACCCATTTTGCCAGAACTGTTAAAAAGGAATTAAGTCAAACAGAAGAAGGAATGTACACCAGCATTCAGCTCTTGAAGGAAACTGGACCATCACAAAAGTCTGCTGAGAAGAATTAGACCACATTTTGCAGCAAATAAATAAATAAATAAATAAAAATGTGGCCTGTCCTCATTTATCAACAAGAAGAAAACCAGCATCAACCCAAAGACAGAAAATACAGAGAAACATAATTCACACCACAAAAACAAACACAAGGATGGTAAGTAAAATAGGAAAAAAGTGCAATTCATTTGGGCTCAAGTAATAAACGTAGGATTTCGCCTATCACACATTATTTCATATATCTATATATTAAATATTCAGGCTAACATGCTAAAATAGCATTAGCAATGGTTGCCAGGGAAACGCTCATATTTAGCATCTTTAGCGTGATAGCTTGTTCGCAGTTAAGCTAACAGTAACTTTTAACTTCAGTTTCATATTTAGCCAGCTCACATTTGTCACGTATTCCTCTTAACGTTTTCTATAATTTAGGTTTTAAAGAAAATGCCCTTTTTACTACAAAACATCACAACAGATGCTCCGGCTAATAACACAAACACGCCCGGTCTCCATTTGCACATCCATCGTCTCTCTTAGCTCTCAGCAAAGTGACGAGCAGCAACTCAGGCAGCAGACACGACAATGAGTTGATGAGTTAAGTTAGCATGTCTACACACGAGCCAACAAAACAACAACAACAACAACAACAACAACAGTGGAGCCGCAACGGTTAGCATTTCGATGCTAGCACTTTAGCCGCACACGTCGATAAACAGAGTTAGCTGAAATTCAGCAGCGCGTCAGTCATGAAAACAGACGTGTGTCATCCTACTCACATATCCAGGAGGAGAAAACCCAGCTCCGAGTCCAGCAGCAGTCCGGAAGCCTCGGCTGTTTGTGGGGAGCCATGATTCCGCTGCAAGACCACAACCAGCACAAACATCATGCAAGATTTCAAGCCCAGAAGTTCCTGCACAACCTGGAAATCAAAAAGCGTTGGACCACCTGTAAGTCACAGCTATCCATCCATAAATTCACTGCTGCAGGTGTGAGATGTCTTTTTTCTTCCATCTTTGAGTCTTTAGCCTCCATCTGCCCAGGTGTGTTAATAAGAGAGGTTAAAAAGTACTGAAGCAATTTATGAACTCGGCTTCTCTTAAATTGGATGAAAATACATAAAAAGAGTGATAAACTATGTTGTCAGCAAAGATGATTGCTGACTCACTGCAGGTGAGTTGATAAATAGAGGGATCGCTGATCATTTAATCATTTAGTCATTTATCATTGAACTCCAACATTTATCTTCATGGTAATTATGTTCTGTCCTTTTAGCTCAAGGAGGTACAGCGTTTTCTTCCTTCTAACTTCTTGGTTGGATGTTTCCACGTGATTTTTATTCAGATTCAGCTGAAAAGAAAGAGCAGTAATTTCAGTTTAGCCCAGAATGTCATACGTAAAATATTCTGGGCTGTAGTTTATTCTCACATCTCCTCTATTCTTACAGAGGACACCATCATCGACCCTGCCACTGCAGGTTTCTGCAGGAGAGAATGCAAAATCCATTCCCCTTTAATGTTGTCTCCCCCTCAGAGGACGGAGGTTTTTGTGGATTATGAGGAGAGCCAGGGAAAGGCCAGGACTGACAACCTCACCTTCACAAAATGCAACTTCACAGGCAGCACTTTGAATGCCATGCATTGTTTAACTTTCTCCACAATCTCCACGGATAATTAGATACATTCTTTATTGTCATTGCACATTCCTGAAAAATAAAAAAATTGTACAAGTTAATTCTAACCCTAATTAGTTTGGTAATGCAGCTTGGTTCCTCTCTGTGTACTTCAACAATACGACTCATTTAAGTCTTTTTAACTGCTTACACTACAATTTGCTTTCATCAGCTCTTTTTGCATCTAATAATCACACTTCAGTTGCTTTTTCTTACTAATCCAAACCAGTTTAGAATCAGTGTGTGCAGAAGCAGCAATCCCACTGTAAGTTCATCAGAAAGTTTCTAGTTTTGCCTGTTCATAGTTTTGTTTTGTTTTTTTTTTTTTCTTTCTTCTTCTTACTTTCATCAGGAATCAGTTAATGTTTTCCAGTTTCCTAAGCTTTGGCCAACAGTCATTTATTTGACTGTCTTTTCAGGGACACACCTATTCAAATTGAGATAACATAACAAAGCCCCTTTGGACTGGGGCCTTGCATATCTGCACTGCAGAACCAGAGAAGTCAGAAGTGTGATAACAACCGGAGAGCATGTGTGCAAATTTGGGTGTGCCGCAATGAGAGTGGGAGGGCCGCTGAAAGTTCCAGGAAGAAAACCTGAGCACCTGTCAGAGTCATACCAAAGTGCACGAAGACGAGGACTGCATTGCTCCACGTCAGAGGAAAACATGCAGAGTAAGTCTGACTTTCTGATCACTTCTACAGTTCATTGTTGGTCACGCTGTGGTTTGTGATGCTTATAAAGTCCAGTTTTCTGTCCCAGCCTGTCCCATACATAACAACTGAAGAGCTATCAGCAGCCATTGTAAAATGACATTCAACGCAGTATATTGGAGTCTTATGTGATAGAACAGTTAGAGCGGAAATCATTTGTGACTGGATTGCAGCAGTTTACGTTTCTTGCATAGCTGTTCTTGTTATTAAGATCATAAATGTATGCTAAAGTGGTTGGTGTATTTACATTTTGTCTAGTTAATTTGTCTGTGCTTCTTATATTAGACAAATGTGACAGTCTACACCACTGTAAGCACATGGAGTTAAATCTGGGATGCAGTGATTGTTTGTTTGTTGTTGCTGGTACAGGAGAAATTTCCAGTTAGGGCTTTTTTTTTTTTTTACCTGTGGAAGGTGCATTGAAGTAGAAAGTCCAGAGTTTCTACATTCCTTAGATAGTTTGTCACCCAGCACAAGACAAAGGGAAGCCATTAAAGACACTTCCTGTCTGTGTTCTCTGCTGTTGAATATGTGAAAAACCTTCATGAATCCTGGATTAAAAACGTGATTTTCTTTTCCTCTACCTTTTTTTTTATTTCCTTTGTGTTACTGATTTAATCTGAATGTAATGAGTGTAACAGCTTCTCCAACCTTAATCACAAGATGTCTTAGTGCTTAGTGCTAACCCTAACCCTAGTGAATCACGTCCTTGTGTGCACTTGTGTGCTTCCTTTTGTTACCCATCCTTACTGGCAAGTATCTATTACTGGTATCGATTTTGTGAAAAATAAAACACGCATAAACATCAAAATAACTGATGTTTTAATAAAATAATATAAATTTCCTTAGTTTTAATAATGTTAATAGCATTCAAGCACAATAAATCATTTGAATATGATCTTACCAAAACACACCCATGCACATGTTAAATATTTTTACAGGTTGTTTATATAAGAATTTCAGCTCTTTCAAATCATTAACAGGAGCCATGTACAGGCTGACCTCTGACCCTGTGGTCAGACAAGGTTAACTTAACAGAAACCACATTTCGTTTTCTCTCTGTAAAATAAAAAAGTTACCCTTCATCTGTCTCTCTCACAGAGGCAAAGGTACCAGGAGTTATTGAACATGGGTGACCCAAGCAGTTTTGGAGGGTGTGTCAGTCAGTGCGTTAATCAATCTATTTTTAAAACATAACAGCATGACGCCAATGTGGTAAACCTCACAAGGCTCTCATCCAACATCAACACATAATGGCAGGTCTACGCAGCTGTGCACACTTTAACAAGTCTGTTTTAATCAAATATAAACATTTGAAAGTTTCAGAGTAATTCACATTTGAATGACTGACACAATGGCCTTTATACCTCATACATAAGAGGTGTGAACGACGCTCTTGGATTATTTCTGTTGTTGTGTTCCAGGTTAATAAACCCAAATGTGTGATTTAGTAATTATAGATACATCATACTTAATTTGGCAACTTTGCCAAAGACTTGTGGATGTAATCTGCATAATTTCTCTCCATCTGCCTCTTTCCTCCCTAATCCAGGCGTAAGCTCTCCAAAAGGCCGGGTCCTCTCGGAGGACCAGTTCAGCTGCTCCATCTGTCTTGAGGTGTTCGTGGAGCCCGTCTCCACTCCCTGTGGCCACAGCTTCTGCAAGGCCTGTTTGCAGGGCTACTGGAACCACAGCAAGAAGTTCTCCTGCCCCATGTGCAAGAAGACCTACTCCAAAAAACCAGAGATGAGTGTCAACAGGGTCCTGGCCGAAATATCTTCCCAGTTTCAGGGGCTGATGACGGCTGGAGGTGCTGGTGTGGACACAGGGACGGCCTTGGTGGGGTCCACACTGAATCTGAGTTCTGATACCGGCCGCAGCGGCTCTCCAGGACTTGATACCGGAGAGTTCGCTCGGGCCGGTGAGGTTCCCTGTGACGCCTGTATCGGGAGGAAGTTAAAGGCACACAAGTCTTGTGTGAACTGCCCAGGGTCGTTCTGTGAGACCCACCTACGGCATCATAAAAAGGTCAGTTTGGAGCTAGTCTTGGTTTTAGATAATAAGCACCTTTTTTTTTTTCCATCTTGGGAATCCTTGGGAATTATTTTTATTATATATTCCCAATAAACTTAGTAAGTAAAACAAAGCGGCATGAAAACAACTTTTAATAATCAGACATCTTTTACTCAGTTATACAAGTACAGATTTAAAATGTGAAATAACTTTTCCTCAATTTTCATTTGTTTTTTAATTCATTATAATATACAGGGGGGTTCTTTTCTTTAAGATTAGATTTATGTTTTGTGATGCAAACAAAGGATTTGAGTATTTATTATTTTTGCTGAGATGCTGAATGCCACCAAATTTATAGCACAGACTAATATTACATTAAAAAAATAAATCTTAATGTTTATGGCCGTGCAGCTGGCCTGTCTTGGCTGCCAAATATTATCAGACATTATGTAATCATAAACCGTTTGAAATCATTTGTAGAACTGAAACCGTGATGAACCCGTTTAGATGAGTTGGTAGTTGTGGAGGGAAAACACTGACAGATTTACTCCAGAGTCCTGAGTTTGTTTTCAATTATGTCTGTGTGCCTTTGATGCAGGTAAAGTCTTTGACATCTCATCGCCTGATTGAACCCACTTTCCACCTGGAGGAGAAAATCTGCAAGAAACACGATCGCCTTCTGGAGGCCTACTGCCGCACCGACCACATCTGCATCTGCACAGCGTGCGCAGATGCCTCTCACAAATCACATGACATTGTCTCCACCGACCACGAGTGGAAGAAGAAGATGGTGAGCTTTTGGCCTTAGTATATGGAAATAAGAAGGAAAAAATAATTCAGATTTTTGACATTTAGCTGGGTTGTTGAGCATGTTTAAGATTTTCTATCGTGCCTTGAAAGTAGCTGACCGTCATGGTGTTAGGATGAATCCACATTGATTTGAAATATCTCTTTCAGAGTAATCTGGGAAAGAAGAGATCGGAGCTGAAGCATTTGATCAAGGAGAGAACCAAGAAGCTGGAGGAGATCAAACAATCCATTAAGGTCATCAAGGTGAGACTGCTGGGAATCAAGATTAGATTACAGTGCATACGGGTAACTTATCAGAGTTCCAGCAACTGGGTAACAAAAACACAGCAAGTCTGAAAGTGTTGGTGTCAATTTTCAACAGTTTGAAATCCAAGTCCAGTCTAAGTTTGTGCCGTTTCGATTGTGCCTTAATCTTGCATTTAAGTACTGACCTGCATTTACGCTGGTCTCATCAACATTCATTTTCTTATATATTCACATTTGATGACGTGCCTTCCAGTTTAGAGTAAATCCTCTCTCTCTGCCTAAGTCGCCTCCCATATTGCTCTTATTTCCCTTGTGCTTTGCATGTTAAATATTTGCCCAGTCTTCTGTAAAGTGGCGCTTCTAGTGCGCTGAAGCTCAAAAGCTTTATTTACACTTCAAGCAGCTCTCTGATCCAGGAAGGCTCATAAAAACCTGAGCAGGATGTTGTTCAGAAGTACTCTGCCGTGACACAGCATCTCAGTAGTGATGGGATAATCTCTTCATTACAATTTAATTTAGGTAATCCTGGTTGGCGGCCTACTGCAAAACTGTCTTTGTTGAAGAATATTAACCACATTTTGGCAGGACTTTCCACACCTCGCTCTCATACCTCTCATGCTCTGGGGAAGTTTCTCGCCTGCTCAGATCCATGTCTGAGGCTGCCCAACCGGTGCAACCAGTGCGGCGTTTACCCTCAGCTTCCCACACCCTGTTTTTACCCACAGCGTCATGACATTAAAGCCTTCCCCAAAACATCAAATATTACTCTGCTTTTGCTTGTATAAATGAAAGGATTTTATTTACAGGTGAAAACGATTGACATTGTATTGATGTTTTAAAAGATTTTGCCTGAAGTTTGCCTCAATGTTGAGTTAAAATGTAATCAGGCTAAGGGTAGAAGCATTTTGTCAAATAATAAACAGGCAGTGCTACTTCTGGTTTCCTGCTCAGTGACAGCTGATCTACTTGTACAAATACAATAGAGGTTAAGTTACCAGAAGGTTGAATAACACAACATCCACATCAGCATGTGTACTGTCCAAACAATTCAGTCCACAAGCAAATTTTGCTGTGTGCTGTGAGTGTGCTGGCAGTGGTTTAGATAAGCAGGATCCTACGTTTCCCATGAGGCAACTCATGGGATTGCCTTACTAGAGCACACTTGGCAAACGTCAAGCTGACATAACCCTGATGACATCACTGTGAGATCATCAGGGTTATTTTTCAGACCTTACAGCTCCGGAGGACGTTAGACAACTGATTTACAGGCTTTGATGTATTTCCTACAAGCAGTTCTTTACCAAATATAAAGTAATTAAATAGGTAATTCATCAATTTTCTACTTTCATCTGGACTTGTTGAGTCCAATTAAGCTACAGTTTCTTGAACTTTCACATCCCTCACAGCAGCTTCAAGAGCGGAAGAGTTCACCTTCACACCCACTCCACGTCCTCTATCTTTACAGGCAGGTGCTCAGAAGGAGTTGGAGGAGAGCTGGCAGGTGTATGCTGAGCTGCAGCGTCTGGTGGAGCAGAGTCAGGCGGAGCTGGTGGAGCAGATCAACACCCGACAACGTGAGGCGGAGCGTCACGCGCAGGAAGTGGCTCGGGGTTTGGAGAACGAACTGAGCCAGCTGAGGAGGAGGAGCAACGAGCTGGAAGCCTTTGCACAGACCCAGGACAAAGTGCTCTTTCTTCAGGTGATCAGAGCTTCACTCACATTACACACAGCTTTTTTAAGATGCAATATGATAGCAAAATGACACAAGACAGAGTTTGTTTTGTTTTTTTTTTTTCCAGTAACGACCATTAATGCTGTTTCAAAATAACACATGGTGCTGTAAGTGAGCTGCATATTTGAATATTCCTCTTTCCCCGCCTTTCTCCAGCTGTTAATGTGGCTCTTCCACTTCTAAGATGATGAATACTTTCGATCATAACCGCGCTCAAACAGAATTTTAAAGATGCGTGCTGGCATTACCTCATTAGTCCTTTTTTTCCGATGTGTAGCCTACATATTCAAAGGGAAATTAGTATGCATTTGGGACAGAGCGAAAGCTGAATTTGTTAAGACGCTAAGACTCAGCAGTGTAAGCTGCTTTGTTAATGTTGCAGTCATGGAACTCTGTATCTACGCCAATTAAATATTTATTGACAATGTGGGTGGAAAAAATATATATCAATAACTAGTATTTATTCATCATTGCACAGTGGGCGTCCATGGCTTCACCGGCTGTGCTCTGATATTGTGACACAACATCAAAGTCTCCACAAACAGAGCCAGCTGTTACGGAGGCCCCCTCTGGTGCATTTATCTTGGACTGCTTATGGAAATAAAAATGTTGAAAGACGTCTTTGAGGCTGCTGATTCAGAGGTCGTTTTGTTTCAGATGGGATGAGGAAAAGAAGAAAAGGTCTCGACCGTTTTGAGAATACACTGACAAATATCTGTATCTGTGGGCATCCTGGTGTCTTTTGGCTAATCTGTACAAAATCCTGCAGAGATTTTACTGCCAGACTAATAATGTGCAGAGTGCTCTGAGCTGATGTTTGCACCACTGCATTTAAATTTACCAACTCCAAATTTATAAATCTGAGCTCTGTCAAGACTTTTGTCATCCTGGCAGTACTGAACATTGTTCCATTTCATTCCTTGGCAGCCTTGTGTGGTCCTGTCACAGCAAAGGCTTTATTTTCCCTAAGGGGTCATTAAATTTTCATTTCATGGTACCTCGTGTAACCTTCTTCTCCTGTTTCCTGTAGAATATTGGGACACTGTCGCCTCCTCTAGAGCCCAATGATTGGTCGGCAGTCAGCATCAACACTGACCTCTACCTGGGAACCATCCGCTCATCTGTCAGCGGCCTCATGGACAAGTTCCAGGAGGAGCTTAAAAGACTGTATGGGAAAGGTAAGGGCAGACAGCCAAGGTCAGTTTCTCAGTCTGTTATGATGAAGCACAGTGGTGTAAAAGTTACACATTCACTGTGTTTAGTGACTGTGCATCTTTCCAATACAAACTGAAACACATGATACACAGGGCTGGACAAAATACTGGAAATGCCTCTGATTTGGCAATCCTTTAAAATACTAGTCTAAAAAAAACCCCAGTGGTTTTCTACAGCATTTACTTTCTGCGTGACTCAGCTGTGCACAGTTACAGTTGCATCCATCCTCTCTCGCCAACCACACTTCCTGTGTGGAATCCAAATCGAGGGGGATCTGCAGGTCACCGCACGAGCACTTTGAAATAGAAAAGTGACTCATCATTGCACCAAGCTGCCCGGCGCGCTCACACTTTCACACATACAAGATGGCTGGGCAGATGGAGATGGTGTTTATGGTGCTTGGAATCAGCGGAGGGGCAGCAGTCGAGAGCTGAGTGACAGCGCCGCGTGTCCCGAGCCTTGACAGCTCAGGATTAGAGCGACATGTTTACCACCCACACGTGCCATCTGCTGTGACTTTGACTCTTTTGCTGAATGACTTGCTTACATTGTCTCTCCCTCTGTCTCTCTTTCAGAACTGCGAAAGGTGCAAAACTATGCAAGTGAGTAAAGTGTTAGTGTTTTTAGCTTTTATATTAAAGGTTTGCACTCCTTTAGATGTGAGGTCTCCAAATCATCAGTTTTCCTCTTTGTCCACCAGATGTTGCAATTTCTCCAGTTTATTTATTACCTCAACCTTGAAACCCTTTGTGTCTTTAATTTTCCCTGAAGGGAACATTTCTTTTTGAATGATTACTTTTGCTTTCATCTTGTCATACATTTTCCTTTATAATTCCCCAATAATTCAGAACAATAAGACTTTTAACCATATAATGGTTTGCCCTATTTCCTTCTCGGTGACATCATCATCAAAATAACGTAATCAAGTGATCTGAAATTAAAGAACGAACTGTAATAGGGACATATTTTATTGCTATGATGAAATTGTCCCTGGGTCTCTTTCCCTTCTGTAACCAGCAGAGAAACGTCATTATTGTTGTGGTGGTGAAACTAACTGTTGTGTCCAGGTGAGGTGATTATGGACCCCGCCACGGCCCAGAGGCACCTGGTCGTGTCTGACGACGGTCGCCAGGTGAGGTACGAAGAGCGCAAGATCTCACACACTGAGGGGCCTAAGCGCTTCAGCCCCGCCCTCTTCGTCCTGGGTCGAGAGGGTCTCGTCTCCGGGCGTCACTACTGGGAGGTGGACATGAGCCGCAAGACGGCCTGGACGCTCGGCGTGGCCCGTGCTTCGGCTCGCCGCAAGGGTGAGATCAAGCTGAATCCCGAGGGGGGATACTGGTGTCTGTGGCTGAAGAACGGGGAGGTGAAGGCTCTGGCATCGTCACGCCTGCCTCTCATGCTTTCTTCCCAACCCAGTAAAGTGGGAATCTTCCTGGATTACGAAGGAGGCCAGATTTCTTTCTACGACGTGAAGGCCCGTCAGCATCTCTACACTTTTTCTGATTCCTTCAATGAGAGCTTGTACCCGATCTTCAGTCCCTGCCTCGTTCAGGAGGGCAAGAACAATTCTCCTCTAGTTATAACCCCCATTAAAAACAGCTGAAAGCTCAGGGAGCATGAAGCTACACCTGTAGAGCACATGGTGTGATACATACTGAAGTTTTTGATCTAAAGTTTCTGTCCATTTGTAAAGCACTTTACTCCAAACGATTTGAAATCCAGAAATAACTTGTTTATGTACCGACACTACTCATTACAAAACGTTATCATACATGCAGGTTTTACTTGAACTGAACATATATGACAAAGAAATATGTTTGTTCACCTTTGAAGAAAATCACCATCACAAGGAGGGGAAACCTGAGGGAGTAGAACAAATAATTGTGAAGGATGTTAGCCGCCATTTTGAGGAGATTGTTACGTTTGAGTGAAGTTGTAGCTCTGCACTTTCTCTTTTCTGTCAGGCTTAGGAGACTTTACAGATAAAAGAAATTATGTACATAGATGTAAATATAATGTCAAAGTTTAGGTTTGACTAGGGAACCAAATGAGTTGGATTTTTTTTTTTTTTTTTTGTGGTTGTATTCAATAGCAAAGGGCATTAAAAAAAAAAAAACTTGATGTGGATCTCTGATCATTTCAGGGACATGAAGCTGTATTACACTGTATTTTTACTATATTAAATGCTTGCTTTTGTACAATCTTTCTTAACTTGTCCAATAAAGATGATCAGTTAAAAAAAAAGTTATTGTTTATCTCATTCTTATCCAAAGGGTTTATTTCCCAAAAGGCCAATAAAGACCCGGTTGTTTAGTTAGTATTGTTATGGCTGCACTAATCAATATGTCTGAATTAATAATTCAACAAATAAGTATATGTAATGTGAATGAGACAAACCGGGTGAAATATTTCTATAGTTCCCCCTCAGCGTCACATAATTGCCTTCTTTTATCAAACTATCTGAAAATGTGCTGCCTGCTTGTTGCATTTTAACTAATTTTTTAATAATTAATAAGTCAAAACAAAATTAGATAACGAATATCTGAAACAACAACAAATATTGATCTTTGTGAGAGGAGTTGAAAGATTAAAGTTAAATTTGGATTTGGTCTTTAACAGGTACGACTGCAGCCAGGCCTGAATGAACACAACACACTCCGTGACGCACTGCAGTGTATTGTTCTTCCTCTCCTCCTCTCACTGTTACTGTCTGAGAGGTAAAAGTTATTCCTCCTGGAGCTTTGAGGGCCGAGACCAGGGGGGTATAAATTTGTATCTGGGGTAAAAGGACGGGGGGGAGGGGGGTATATTTTGGGTCTGAGGTGTGTGTTAGTGCGGTTAAAGCCGGTCTCATGTGTCAGTGAACTGCAGTCTCAAGGCAGCTGCTCTCTGGTGAGTCTCCCCATATTTCTGCCTGTCCTGTCTCTCCTCACCTCGCCTGCACTTTAATTTCTTTACTTTTAACATCTGCTTTCTCTGTGAACCGACGTGTGATCTGTTGTTGTGTTGTTGTGTTGTTGTTGTTTTTTTAAAGCGTTTTCCTGAATAAGAGTTGTCACCTCTTTTGCAGGGAGTGTTTGTAAAGATTCAAATAAATGTTAGGATAAGACATAAGGTGATTGCATCTTAAAATATCCCAGGCTGTTGTTTAGAACATGGAAGCAATCAAAAGACAGATCACAGACCTGCCCATTATTTTTGGAAAGATTTTAATCTGATCTGCCATGAATACTTTGGCTTCAGGCAGAGAGCCTTCTCTTCATCTCTCTCTCTCTCTCTCTCTCTCTCTCTCTATGTGCGTATAAATATATATGCTATATGTATATTGTTAGTTCCTGATATTCCTTTGAACATAAACTATGTTGATAAGTATTTTAATATATTTAGCAATATCCTAATTTGAAAAATGATCAAAGAAAGGTTTATTGAATTTCAAACAAATCGTCATCTTGAATCATCAAAAATCCATTTATCCCATCATGCTTTGGAGATCTGCATGCAAATGACCCCAAATAAAGTCCATCATCTAACTATAGCGACCTCGATATCACAGCAGGTTTGATGCTCCGTTCAGAGGCTGGTTGCTTTAGCTGAAAATGACGCTGCCTCTCCGCCGTGCAGGAATGGCCGCCACTGGGAACCTCTCTGAGGAGCAGGTGCACTGCTCCATCTGTCTCGACGTCTTCACCAACCCAGTGTCAATCCCCTGCGGGCACAATTTCTGCCAGAGCTGCATCCTGGGATACTGGAAGACCAGCCCTTTGTACCAGTGTCCTATGTGTAAGAAGTCCTTCCACAAAAGGCCTGATATCAGCGTCAACACGGTGCTGAGAGAAATTGCAGAACAGTTCAAGGAGATTAGGGTCAGAGGTCTGGAAGGGAAGGCTGGCAAAGGCGACAACGAGGGGAAAGAAAAGAAGTGGACGATGGACAGGAAGAAGAAGGAGGATGAGCAGAGGCTTTTGGAGAAAGACCAGAAGCAGCAGCTTCTGGAGGACCTGAAGCAGAATCAAGAGGAGGAGAAGAAGAAGAAGAAGAAAGACGCCTCAAAGCAAAAACCAGAAGACAGGAAGCCAGCACAGGAGGACTTACCTCCATTAATCCCTCCTGTGTTCGTACCTAGAACCTCACCACTGTCCTCCCAGGTCCAACCACCTCCGCTGCCCCAAACATCACCTCCACCTTCGCCTCAAATCCCTTCTTCTTCTTCTTCACCTCCCCAATCCGTACCTTTGCCTCTTTCTTCCTCGCTCACCCAGTCCTCCTGGGAGGAGGTGCTGTGTGACGTCTGCCTCGGGGAGGGCAGGCCCAAAGCCGTCAAATCCTGCCTGGTGTGCCTGACCACCTTCTGCGAGGAGCACCTCAAAGCTCACGCCGCCAGGTTCACCAAGCACAAGCTGATGGAGCCCGTCGCCAACATGGAGGACAGGATGTGTCCAAAGCACGAAAGGCTCCTGGAGCTTTTCTGCAAGAAGGATCAGACCTGCGTGTGCGTCCTGTGTACCGAGACGGACCACAGGGCGCACTACACCGTCCCCGTGGAGAGGGAATGGATGGACAAAAAGGTAAGACGATACAGTCCAAGAGGTTGGACAAATGTCTCTGAGAGGCAGAGCAGCTCTCATCAGGGAAGTTACTGTCATTAGTCATTAGTCTCATGAGAAACAATGTCGTCCAGGCACAGCTGAAGAAGACAGAAATAGACGTCCAGCAGATGATCCAGGACAGAGTGAAGAAGGTGGAGGAGATGAAGCACTCTCTACAGCTCAACAAAGTGAGTCCTGCCGTCACACGACGGATGGCATCAGAGATTTGAGTTCACCTTCACAAATACTCGGCACAGATTTGTATGTTTTTCAGGCCAGTGCTCAGAAAGAGAAGGACGAAAGCGTGCAGGTCTTCACAGAGCTGGTGCGCTCCATCCAGAGGACTCAGGCCGAGCTGCTTTTGGCCATCGAGGAGAAGCAGAGGCAGATGGAGAGGTGGGCCGAAGGCCTCATCGCCGAGCTGGAAAAGGAAATCCTGGAACTGAAGAGGAGGAATACAGATCTGGAAAATGTGGCTCGAACTGATCACATTCATTTCCTAAAGGTGAGGAGCCCTTTTAATTTGAATACAGATTTGGATTTGGAAGTTCAGCAGGTGCCTCTCTAAGGAAATGGGAAATAGATTTTTTCACATTCTGCTTCCAAAGCTTTTACATTTTTTGTGCTGCAACAACAGCGCCCCCTCCTGTTCTGTGCTGTAATGAAATTTAAACCACCTTTTTTAAATAAAGCTTATCAATCATCCATGAAACTTTGATATAATCTTATACTCTTAGTTTAGAAAGGACTTGATCATTTGCATCACAGTTTCGATATGCCAATTTGATCAGTAACTGCTTTCTGCTTCCTAATAAATGCTTTTGACTTTATCTCCCTTTAGAGCTTCCCGGCCCTGAGCGTTCCTCCATACGTTAAAGACTGGACTGGGACCAGTGTTCCCACTGAGATGTGTGTGGGTATGATCAGGAGATCTGTGTCCAAACTGGAGGCAACGTTAAATGAAATGATTGACAAGTTGGCTGAGAGCGGTAGGCTTTCTTTTTCTTTGACTTTCACATTATTTGTTAGCTTCTTCAAAGGAGCTAAAAAGAGAAATTCGTCCTTTGTTTTTCACAGAGCTCCAAAAAATTGCAAAGTATTCAGGTAAACTTTTCCCTTTCCCTTTTTTCGCTCCAAGTCCATTTATGTTCCCCGACAAAGTAACTCCTTGTTGTTGGTTTTTGTTTGTGCAGTGGACGTCACTCTGGACCCCGACACAGCCAACCCGTGGCTTCAGCTTTCTCAGGACAGACATCAGGTGAGACATCTGGGAGCGTGGCAGGACCTTCCAGACCACCCTGACCGCTTTGACACCGTGGTCATCGTCCTGGGCCGCGACGGCTTCACCTCGGGGAGGCATTACTGGGAAGTACAGGTGGGGGACAAGGATGACTGGTACCTGGGGGTAGCTAGAGCTTCTGTCAACAGGAAGGGCCGGATCGCTGTGAGCACCACCCAAGGCTACTGGGCGCTGGCCATGAAGAAAGGCCAGGGGTACCGCGTGTCGACATCTCCACCCTTACTGCTTCTGCTCGACCCCAAGCCCAAGCGAGTGGGGGTCTATGTGGACTACGAGGAGGGGCAGGTCTCGTTTTACGACGTCAGGGCTCGGACCCATATTTACACGCTCAAAGACAAATTCACAGAGAAGATTTTGCCCTTTTTCTACCTGTACTGCTGCGACAAAGCCTCCGACACCATCGCGATCTGTCCTCTGAATGAAAAAACCCTCATCAAGCAAAACTAAAGACAGATATGGCAGCAAGAACAACCCTGAAAATGTTCAGGTCAAAGTGAAAACTGACCCAAGCCCAGTGTTTTATGATTTGTGTATATAACAATGTTCACCTGAATGTGAATGGATGAAGCTGCTGTATTGTTTGCGTTGTAGTTTTCTCACAGTTAGATATGAGACATCGGGCAGCAGCTTAGCAGAAAGAAAGAAAGCTGTGAAGGGAAACTGTGAAGTGTGACGACCGCTTCCTTGTTTCTGGGGGAAACAGTCGTCACACTTCTAATTTCTGAAATGCATTTGTTCAAGGAATAGCTGGATGTTTACTTGTTTTTTGATTTTGTTTTTTTGCTGAGGGATTGATGAAAATACTGATACAATTGTCAATAAAAAGTTTGTGCTACAGCCATTTGCATTGACCTGCAATTCTTTCAAACGCACAATGCATCAAAAATAAAGACAAACAGTGTGACTGTGAACTCAGAGCCAGCTGAGGATGTTATAAATCCATTTTCAGAATGTGATGCAGGAAAAAGATGAGAGTGACTCAGTGTGTGTGTGGTTGGATCTGTTGTGTTGTTGCCTCTGGCCCAATCACAGCATGGCTATAAAAAAAAAAAAAAAAAGAGGCGGTGCCACTCTTGGGCTTTTGGTCACGCCCACTTCCGGTCGCCCCGCTTCCTGTTTACACCAGCCCACCGGCTCCAGGTAGGCATGCAGCAGCTGCACCGCTGAAGTTTGACTTTAGCTGTTTGGATAAACGGCATGTCTGCCTGATGGGCTCTGCCCTGCAGCCTCCACATGTACAGCCTGTGTGTGTGTGTGTGTGTGTGTGTCAGCCTCCCAATTGTGGGGTTGAGTCGATTTATTTTAGTTCTAGTATGATTTTAACCATTTATGTTCATACTGTGCATTATTTGGTTGGTACTGAGTGCAGTTTGTTTTTGTTATTATTTTATTCTATTCTGCCTTTGTTTGTTGTGTATTGCTTTACTTTTGTTTGTAAATCTTAATTCGATTTGGTTATCAGTTATTTTTTCTTTCATTCATTGTTTTGGCTTCCTATGATTTTGTTTAGTATTTTGTTGTGGAGATTCATGCGGCTGCTAACCACATTTTTGGTTATGCTGTCTGCTTGTGCTTTGGTTTTCTATCTTGTTTTGTTTGTTTCATTTGTTGTGTACATTTCCTTTCAGTGATATTATGCCACTTGGCCACACCCACCGAGGTGACTGGGGCTTCCCCGGAGTCTCAACACTCTCCGGTCTCTTTTCATTGAAGACAGGAGCTCTGGATAGTTTGGATAGTTTGCAGTGCTTTAGTTACAGAGCATTCCTTCATGTGGACAAAAGCTTCGGCCTTTGGATTTCACAGACCTCCCCAGAGACAGGTGAGACATTCATTTATCTTTCTTTTCTAAATACATTTTAGAGAATGTGATACAGGAATAAGATGTGCAAGCTCATTCACATGAGAGTGACTCATAGGGTGTGTCAGTAATCACACTGGAAACTGAAAATATTTTTAGTTCTTAAGACTTATCTAACTTTTTAGTTTAAATCGAAAGCATGCTGTTGTGTGAAACACCAGAAACTGAACTGAATAAATCACTTAAATCATACTTTCTCCTGCAGAAATCCCATAATGTCATCACACAGCATCCTCGCCTCGTTGCCGAAGGATCATTTGCAGTGTTCACTCTGTCTGAACATCTTCAGCGATCCAGTCACGACACCGTGTGGACACAACTTCTGTAAGATGTGCCTGAGCACGCAGTGGGACAACAGCGAGCTCTGCCAATGTCCAGCCTGCAATAAAAGGTTCTACTCAAGGCCCGAGATTTCCACAAACACTGTCATCGAGGAGATTTCTTTCCAGATCAAGAAGAGGAAAGTGGAGACGCCTGAAACCGTTGATGTGCCGGGGCAGGTGAAGTGCGACGTGTGCACAGAATTGAAGTTCAAGGCTGAGAAGTCGTGTCTGGTGTGTCTGACGTCGTACTGCGAAGCCCATCTGGAGCCTCACCACAGAGTTCCCTCCCTCATGAGACACAAACTGATCGATCCGGTGGAAAACCTGGAGGAGAGGCTGTGCGTGAAGCACGAGAAGATCCTGGAGCTCTTCTGCCGAGACGAGCAGGTGTGTATCTGCCTGCTGTGCAGCAAGATGGACCACAAAGGCCACGACACAGTGTGTGTGGAGGAAGAAGCCCAACTCCACAAAGTAAGAGCTCTCTTTTTATTTGGAGTTTATTTTGTTAAATGACAGAGCGTACTGTCAACTGAACCTCAAATGATGGATCGACTGCTTTAACCACATCTGTAGGTAAATATTGAAGCCAAAATGACAAAGGTCAAAATGATGATTGAGCAGAGAAATGCAAAGATCGAGGAATTTACAGCTGCATCTGAAACAAAAAGAGTGAGTATTTAGGAAAACCGAGCACTCGCAGGATTTTACATTTCAACATCAACTTGCGCTGATGATATGATTTTATAATAACAGGTGAAGGCGCAGAAAGAGATCGATGACGGCGAGAAGCTCTTCGACGCTCTGTTGAATCAAGTACAAGACGTGCAAACCAAGATGAACTCGAACATACAGAGAAAGCTCCAAAAATCACAGAACAAAGACGGAGAGGTGACTCGAGAGCTGCGGGAGGAAATCGCAGAGCTGCAGAGAAAACTCTCGGCGCTGGAGGAGCTGTCGCACAAAGACGACCACCTCCAACTTCTCCAGGTCGACTCCTGTGCGGCTGGCTGTTGAAAAGTAAATATAGCACAGTGTCACTCATGGTCATGTGTTTGAGTCATTTCAGACTTTAAAGGCCTTAGACACCCTGTCAGGCACCAGGGACTGGACTCAGACCAGCGTCTACTCCGACCTGTGTGTGCAGACCGTCCGGAGAGCCATGTCTCATCTTGTGCAGGTTTTTACGGCAGAACTGAAAACTCTGACTAACAAAGGTAAGTACACACACTCACAGTTACTCAGTGTGTTTACAATAAAGACTGTCTCTTCACTGAGTTTCTGCTTCTCACAGAACTGACCAGGATGAGACAATACAAAGGTGAGATTACAGCTATTTTATTTATGCTGCAGATTACACTGAATAAATTACAGTTTTAGCTAAAATCCTTTTTTATTTTTCTTTTTTTTTTTCAGAGTCAGTGACCTTTGACAAAAACACCGCCGGCTGCGGTCTTGCGGTGAACGATTTTGAGTCACGTCTGAAGTACAAGCCCGGGTGCTCCCCCTTGTTTGACCTGGACAGGTTCGAACGCCCCATGATTTTGGGGGTGAAGGGCTTCACCTCTGGACGACACTACTGGGAAGTCCAAGTGGGCCTGAGAAACAACTGGGATGTTGGTGTTGCCAAAGAAAGCGTGGACAGAACAGGGCAGGTCGCTGTGAAAAAGGAAAACGGTTTCTTTGCCATAGGAAAGAGGGGTTTCAACTATCAAATCCAATGCACAGGTTACAAAGTCCTCCACCTTTGTCCCAGGCCGAGAAACATCGGAATTTATTTAGACTACGACGAAGGAAGAGTCTCTTTCTATGACGTGGACGAGAAACTGCACATTCACTCTTTCACCAGAGAGACATTCACAGAGAAACTGTTCCCGTACTTCTATCTGCAGAGCAGGGCAAAGAAATCAGAGCCCCTGGTCATCAGGTCCATGACGGACCGAGCGTCTCTCTTTTCTCTTATGTACTCTCTTAAAAAAAAGGAAACGGAACAGAAAGGAGAGCTAAATCTCAGTGAGGTCCACCAAAATACAAATCTGAACAAATGAATCAAATCAGCGTATGCTGAAATAATCAAATTTACAATGAATCTTTTAAAAAGTGCAAGCTAAAATTCTGACTCGCTTTCACATTTCATTGGCTAATGAAGCTAATGTTAGCTTCACGAGTCCAGTATTACTTCGTTCTTGCACCGAGGACACAGTTTCTCTTGGGAATAATGCTCAGTGACTTCTGTGTTGGATTTGAGGTTTGTCTTATCTATCTCTAACCTCGTCTGCGCCTTGGAAAGGTTTAAGGACATGAGGGAAATCTTGGCTGATTTTCAGGGGTGAACAGTTCACGTTTCATCATTTGCATCCGCTCAGATTACACTTGTTGCAATAAACAATAATCAGGTCAATCTTTAATCATTTACTGTGTATCATAAATTATTTTGCAGTGCCTTCATTACACTGCATTTCTCTGATTTTAATGTTTCGATGGATAATTATTTACTCTACTCACAGGAATAAAATTTGCACAAGGTGACAAACATATTTAATGCTTTTGTCCTTTTTTTGGAGACGTGTTGCCTCTTGTGTTATCAGTTCTGTATGTGTTTATGACCGTCCAGGAAGTCCAGCAGGGGTAGGTGTGTCTACAGCTATTTAGAGGAGGAACACAATACAGACAGCGTAACTCAACACTGTTTGAGCGTCAGGAAGAGCAAGCAAGGAAGGTATGAGGTTTTCTGCTTTCATTTGAATGGCGAAGTAAAGTTTTGATTCTTTCAGCAGACTTTTATCAAACTGTACGCAGACTCACAGGAGTTTGTTTACATTGTTTTATGATTCATGTAATTTATAAATTAATAAAAGGAACTTCAGCCTCTCAGGATGTTCAGACTGTAAATACTGTAGATGCTTGCTTTGAAATTGTACAGATTTCTGACACCTGTCGGATCAACAGGCCACCTTGAATCATTCTTGAATTTAGAGCAGTAACTTTTGATTTGTTAGAGAATGGTTAGTATTTTTTTATTACCACATGACTCTATCTCACGTTATCTGTCTACATATATTGGACTGCTGTATCAAACTATTTTCCTTCTTTAATGGGTCAACAAACGTTTATCTACTCTCTTAAAGTGTAACCTTATATGGTTCACAGCACTTTTCTCAATCAGCCTCAGGTACTGACTCTTCTTCGTTCCACCTGTTTTAAATTATGGGAGGAATATATCATATTATTTGGTGGGAAATGAGTTTAATAATGAAAATGAAAGAATCTTTATGGAAAAGACTGGGTGTATTCAGCCGCACACACATCATTGCACCAATTTCACCAACTCCTCTCCACTCATTTATTGCCACACACTGTAAGTGAATGACTGCTGATTTGACCTCGGTGACAATCTGCATGTGTTTAGTGTGTAGAAATGTACAGGTGATGTATTGTTTGAGGATCCTTTTGGCTTGTTCTGTGACGGCTCCTGTTTTAAAATTCAAACACTGTCCTGTCCTTAATTAAGAAATATTTGACCCCTCACAGGCATTAAGCTGCTGTAAAAATGAAAGTTATAGGCAGTTGTGTTGACGCCTTGGGCTGCTGTGAGGACGTGTTATTACAAAACAAACGTCATCACTCAAATTCCTCGGCCCTAAATGTGTTAACTGTAACTACAGCGAATATAATTTATTTTTTTTTTCCCCACAGATTTAACTATTCAGCGGAATAAATTCTTGATTACTTCCATGTACGTGCACACACATGCACGGACAAAGACAGACTTTGGATCGAATGTCGGCGCCTCCAAAGTGCTGCATCTGTCTGGATGAGTTCACCAGCCCTGTTTCCCTCCCCTGCGGACACAGCTTCTGCCTCTTCTGTATAGGAGAACACTGGAGGATCCATCCGGTCTGCCAGTGCCCCCTCTGCAAGGCCATCTTCCCCACCAGGCCGCAGCTCAGAACAGACCCCGCCACACAGACTAAGGATGCAACGTCACCTATTAAAGCCGGAGAGGTTCCCTGTGATTTCTGCCCGGCCAGGAGCCGAGCAGTCATGTCATGCCTGGTGTGCCTGGCCTCCTACTGCAACGCTCACCTGGAGCCACATTATCAGAGCGAAGAGCTTGGGCGCCATCTTTTGATCAATGTGGTGAAGAACCTGGAGGACTCTGTGTGCAGACTGCACGGGCGGCAGCTGGACAAGTTCTGCAGGAGTGACCAAACGTGCATTTGTGCTCTGTGTGCCCAGGCGGAACACCGAGGGCATCACATCATTCCCATTAGCAAAGAAGCTTCAAAGAAAAAGGTAAAATCTGATGAAAACAGAAGTTTTGGCTTTCTCACTTTTTACTTAAGTTTTACTATAAAGCAAAAGCATCTAAAAACATTCAAGTTTAGCACGATCTCCGAAAAGAGAGAGAATACTGGAAACCTCTTCACGGTTTGTTTTTCCCCAAAATGTTGTGTTATATCTGCTTGTGCATATTTCTGGTTGAAATATATCGTCGTCATTTGTACGACAGCAAGCAACAAGGTTTACACAACATCTGTTACTAATTGTGAGAAACCTAAGCAAAAACCGCTGGCCTGACCAAAATTTCATGTCACACTTACACACAGATACTTTCGTTCCCCAAAACAAAACAAATGCATGGCAGCTTTGAAGAGGAAATACAATAAAGCTTTCCTGTTTGTGTGTTGAAGGCCTGTTTTGCATCAGCTGGCAGGACCAGAATCTGAATGGCCTCAGAGATCAGGGCGTGGTCAGCGTTGAAAATGTTTCTTTGACACACCAATACAAGAACAAAGCAGCCATGACATGAGTGTCGGTTTCATGTTACGCACGTGTCACTTCGTCATTGTCTCTTTTGCAGGTTAAAGTCAATCGGAGAAAGAACAAGCTTCAACAAACAATTCAAGAGAGACTGAGCAAGCTCGAGAAAATCAAGCTGTCTGCAGACAGCGGTGGAGAAAATTCAAAGGAGGCGTGGAAGCCAAATAAAGATCTGATCAAACAGCTGGAGGAAGAAATCTCTGAGCTTCAGCAGAAAAAGGCTGAGCTGGAGAAGCTTTTGCAGACGGAAGACAACCTCCACTTCCTGCAGGTCTGCATCACAACACATGAATCCCTCCTTCACCGTTGTGCGACACCAAACACCTCACAACAACCACTGATCCTCTGAATCGCTCTTCTGTCCACAGAGATTTCTGCACACTGCCACACCTTAAAGATTCACGGGAAGCTGAATATTTACCTTCGACAAGAGTGGAACAAAACGGTTTTCAAATCCACAAACAGAACTGTGGAGTTGGAGTGTGTGTTTAGTATAATATTGATAACATTAATTTATTACTGTGAACTGCACAGCTGTCTAGAGTATAAAACTGCAGCCAGCAGCCTCTCATCTTTGTTTACCATAAAAACTAGAGATTGTCACACAAACTCTAAATATGTGTAACAGTTTTGGTTTCTGAGTTTATATGTAACTGTGGGTCGTTTGGGGATGTTTCCTGGCCTGCCAGATAAACAAAGGAGCAATTACTTCTCACTGCAGTCCTAAAAATATGACACGACATTTTTACACGTCAGTTTCATCGTTTTTTTGATTGAGCCACCAACATGTAGGTACTGAAGCTCGCTAAATTTAAACACACAATTTAATCTGGATTAAGACATAGTATTTGTTGTATGAATGTAATTTATACCTGATTGGATGAGTCACTTATTTTAAGTGTAGTGTTTTTACAGTGTTTCTATGGTTAAGCATTTGAAGTTTAGTTTTTTTAATGGATGAATGAATAAAATGTCCTTTCCTTTTTAGTGGCTAACATACTCATTACTCTCATATTCCCAGAGGACAGTGTTTATTCTTCAGAAACTGGCATCGAAACTTCCTGTTAGGTTTCACCCTCAGTCTACAAGTCAAAATGCAGCAGATTGAGCAACAAATAGTGTTGCACAACATGAATAGTCAACTCGTGTTTCAGAAAAATGCTTGATCTGCGTGAACTTGTTCAATATCCAACACGCCCTGCGGCAAATGAACTCACATAGGAAGAGCCAGCTTGTTTGCATGTCACCTTTGGATGGAGGAAACTCACGGCTGGGCTCTCAAACAGAAATGAAACTTAACAGAGGGAGGCGGTCCCAAAAGACAGAAACACACACAGCAGATCAGAGCTGACAGACTGAGAGACAGAAACCTGTGAGATAAGGAGCACCTCAATAACTAAAAGGTGACTATAATCTACATTTTCTTCATTTGTGTAGATTTTGATTCGGCTTCTTTTGAAAGTGAATTAGTGGTCGTCATTTTGACTTCAGACAACTTTTTCATCACTTTGTCTGCCTCATTTATGGCCTGGGAGTGTTTCTCATATGTCCAGTGGTAAATTGTTAAGCCAGGATTTATAGCATAAATTTAGCAACTAAGGCTGTTTAATTTGCCATCGTAGGTATAACTCAGAAACAATGACAGAAAAAAGACAAATCAAGACGAGAAAAAGCAAATCATGGTGAAATATTGAAACCCTGACAAGTATAAATAAATGTGCATAGATAAAAAATGGCAAGTTCAGTATCTCTTTACTGGTTTAGGCTTTCTGTGTGGACAGCCAGCAAGTTTAGGAGTTCTTCAAACCTCTTTGATCAACCATGTCCTTCCTTTTCTCGAGAACGCTGCTGGTACACCACATTGTGGCCAACCGGCAGATGATCCTCTCAACGGTGCTGCTGGGTTAGGTTAAAGTAGCAGAGGAGGAGGAGAAGGGCTGGGCTGCTCACACAGCTCTGTGGTTTGACTGTGTTTGAGCTGTGGGTGCAGGATGTGTAGTTAACCCTGTCTGTAATCTGTCAGAAAGGTGGTGTGTATCGTCACAATTTAGTTTGCCTCCCAGTTTAATAGCATGTGTTGGTTAGTGTCTCACACACACAGACACGCACGAGAACAGCCTGGATTGTGACTGTATTATCTGCAGTGATTCCAGAAGCCAGGCGCTTCATGAATGTTGAAAGAATGAGCTGAGAGGAGAACCAAACATGACGAGACAAAGACGGGGGTTTGACGGCAGAGTTGATGATTTCAGGCTTGAAGAAGTTTAGCTGAAGGTTCCTCCATTTGGAAATGTCAGAGACAGACTGTGGTGGAAACCGACAGGTATAGTTGGGTGTCGTCTGCATATCCATTCATAGCACTGATATGAGAAGCTTTACAAGGACATCATTGGACGTGAGGAAGCGTTGTGTGTGGCAAAGTGTGAGTCAAGGCCAGGTGTCTGCTTTACTGACCGAACGTTTTATTGTCGCTCCTCTTTAGGTTAACATGACATTGGCTGCTTCATCAACCAGAGAGACCTTCTCCATGGAGAAGCATCTCAAATGCTCCATCTGCTTGGACATATTTAACGACCCCGTCACCACACACTGTGGCCACTCCTTCTGCAAGAAGTGTTTGACCTTTAGCTTTACTCATACTGACATGGTGTGTCCCCTATGCAAGGAGCTTCAAAGAAAACCTCCGGCGGTCAACATCGTCCTGAGAGAAATTGTCGAGCAAGAAAAGCTGAAAAACAAAGAAGAGGAAAATGAGGATGCTTACACTGGGAAGGACGGTGAGGTAGCCTGTGATGTTTGCACACAGCAGAAGCTGAAGGCTAAGAAGTCCTGCCTTGTCTGTCTTGCTTCGTACTGTTCGGCTCACCTGGAGAATCACTCTTCGACCGAAAGGCTGAAGGGCCACAAGTTAGTGGAGCCTGTGAAGAACTTGGATGACAGAGCCTGTCTGAAGCACGGACGCCCCCTGGAGCTGTACAGCAGGAAGCAGCAGAGATGCATTTGTGTTCGCTGTATGGACGACAGTCCGGAGGAAGTCGTCTCCACTGAGGATGAATGGGAGAAGAAGAAGGTGCACTGACTTTTGCATGTCCCTTTAAATTTTGAGTGATGCTCTGACAGTGCTGAACTTCTAAAATATCCTTGTAGGGCTGATTTACTTCAGGAATGAAAAGGTCATTGTGTTTTCATGTGGAACTGAAAGATGAAAGTTTGAAGTTGGAGAAGTGACTTTCTTTTTTTTTTTGTTCACCGCAGGTTAAACTGGAAAATGCAAAGACTGAATTAGAAGAAAAAATTAAGAAGAGGGAAACACAGCTGGCTGAGGTCAGGAAATCTCTTCAGGACTGCAAGGTAAGCTGCAATCATCACAGTTCCTGGATTTATTACAGTCTTTACAAACACCATGACAGATGCAGGAAATGTTGCTCTACAGATGTGCAGTTTAGATTTTTTTTTTTTTTGCGTGTTCAGGATCAGCTGGACAATGAGTGGTGGGATATTGATGCCGTATTCGAAGCCATTATTGCAATTGTGGAGCAAGCTCGGGCGAAAGTTCATCAGCCGCTGATAGACCGGAGGCAAGTTCTGGAGAAAGAGGCAGAAAACCTGATGAAGGATTTGGAAACGGAGATCAGACGCTTCAAGACGACCATCTCTGAGCTGGAAGGCATTTCTGCACTCGAGGATCACATCCAATTCCTGCAGGTGAGACGAGATTTCACTCAAACAACGTCCACTCAAGGCAGAACTTCCTGTTGATGGATCAGATTTGTCTTTCTGTCTCCAGAGTTATCCTCCTCTTCAAGATCTGGAAGACATCAAAGACTGGGCGGAGATAGAGTTGGACACATCCGTCTCTTTTGGGACGATGAGGAAATCCACAGCAATAATGACGGAGCGAATCCAGCAGGAGCTGGAGAAGCTGACCTCCACTGGTGAGCCTTCACTCGTTGGTGGTAAAAGTTAAAAACTAACAAGGCCATCTAATCGATCTAAAGCTTTCCTATTCATTTTGCAGAACTGAAGAGAGTCCCAAAGTTTGCAGGTGTGTGATATTTTCAGCTTCTTTCCAGCAACAATGGAGAACAATGCAGTTTTTATTTCGATCATATATTTACTGAGTTTGTATCCACAGTGGACATAAAGCTGGATCCAAACACGGCACACCAACGCCTTAATCTGTCTCTTGACGGGAAGGAAGTCAAAGACGGAGAGAAACAGCAGGAAGTGGATGAAGCCCCGGAGAGGTTTGACATGTTTGGCAGCGTCCTCGGGCTCAACAACTTGAACTCTGGGAAGTCGTACTGGGAGGTGGAGGTCAGCAACAAGACCGGGTGGGATCTCGGCGTAGCGAGAGGCGACGCAAACCGCAAGGGGAAGCTGTCACTGAGCCCGGACGACGGTTACTGGGTGACCGTTCATTACGAGGACGATAAGTACGCCGCTCTGGTGGCGCCCCCCCTCCGGCTCTCCCTCAAAGACAAACCCCAGAAGGTGGGGCTGTTTGTGGACTACGACGAAGGCCTCGTCTCTTTCTACAACGTGACGGATGAGTCGCACATCTACACCTTCACCGGCTGCTCGTTCGGCGATGAGCTCTTCCCATACTTCAGCCCACACGTACACCAGGAGGGCAAAAACGCTGATCCTCTGGTTATTTCTGCTGTGAAGCAAAGTGAACAGAACATGGACGAGTCATGAGGGGTGGTTGTGACTTTATGTTAGGTACAATCATCATACTGTGGCTCTCCAAAACTATTTCGCCTGTTTATTTGAGGTAGAGGAGGAATTCGTGTTTGACAGAAAAAGATAACGATGAGGTCAGGATATTAAATTAAACCACAAAATACAGAAAAATGTAATTAATGTATGATTCCATGTTTTTTGTGAAGTAACTTCAATCTAAAAGGTTTCTAGTGGAGTTTTTGTAACTGCAGACAAACACACGTTTTGTGTTTTTGCTGATTTAGGCATGAAGCATGAAATGCACACATGCTGTAACTACGATTGGCTTTTTTTTTTTTTTTTTTTATATATATATTAAAGGATATTTGACATTTTAATACGGCACTAATCTCTGTGTCTTTAATTCACCACTCTGAAGGGACTTTTACGATTTAAGACTCTTTCTTAATATCTTTGACTCAAATGTTCTTGCATCTGAAACAACGCAGTCGAACATAATAACAAATTATTTATTCATTATGAATGATGTTTCATTGTCTCTGGCATCGTGGTTCCACTTTTAACTATTTAAATATAACAGAAATGTGAACGCTCAGCTGCACAGTTCTGTT
This sequence comes from Echeneis naucrates, assembly GCF_900963305.1. Lineage (NCBI taxonomy): Eukaryota > Metazoa > Chordata > Actinopteri > Carangiformes > Echeneidae > Echeneis > Echeneis naucrates. The sequence continues at coordinate 2,679,380 of NC_042528.1, read as the reverse complement.
AATAATCCTCCCCCATCCGGCACTTTGCACTTTAGACTTTGTTTGGTTTTTTTATTTACCTTCCAAAGAACACAAATTTAGTAGTTCTATGTACATTTAATTCAGCTAAATTTAAATTTTTAATGCTATTATTACAAATTTACCTGAATAATAGATATATAGATATATATTTATGTATTTAGATAGATAGATAGATAGATAGATAGATAGATAGATAGATAGATAGATAGATAGATAGATACTTTATTTATCCCAGACTGGGAAATTGCAGTTCAATTCATTACTCTGGTAATTACTCATTAAGGTCATTAAGGTTCACAAATACAGTCACTCACACACACTCACACTCACACACACACACACCAAGCGGGTTGCTTAAAAGTTTTAAGGCGGTCTTTTTCAGAAATGAAACTGAAAGCAGGAATTGGCAGAGGCGGGAGAGATGTAACAGTCCAAAGAACTGCAAGGTACGTAGAATATATTTAACCTTCTCCTGGTTCTCTGTTTTACTCTCATGAGGAAAAGGAATAAACTCGCAGAAGTTCGGGTTTTCATTTCTCATTCTGAATGTAATAGTTTTACTCACCAGAAAGAAAAAAAAAGAAAAACAAAAACCCAAAGCATGTTCCTTATCCAAGGAGGTTTTAGCCGTTCTGAGCGGATTTGCTCACATTTTATGCAGGAAATCCTGAAAAACTGAGCCGGGGAAGCCAGTAAATTTTCCTTACAGGCCAGTTTCTGGGATTTCCTTTTATATTGTTGGGCTCTGGGCTTGACATGTCTTTGTGCCTTTCCTTAGAAACGTGTTTCATCTTGTTTCCTCTTCTTAAAAGAGAACTCATACCATAAAACTTCGAACTTTCACTGCCTGGGTTGCTGCGTTTTAGCGTTTGTCTTCACTCTAAATTAATTTGATACTGAATTAGTATTTAGAAAAATTTATGTCAGATTTAGTTTCAATTCTCATTCAAGCAAATATGGCCTCGGCTGCTCCGTCATCAATGGAGGAGCATCTTACGTGCTGCATCTGCTGGAATACATTTGAGGATCCCGTCACTACAGACTGTGGTCACTCCTTCTGCAAGAAATGTCTGGAGAGCAGCTCTAAGTGTGGACGCGGGTCGTGTCCCATATGCAAGAAGCCTCTGAGCAGAATTCCAGAGGTGAACATCGTGCTGAGGGACATCGTCCAGCAGCAGGAGCTGGAAAAGAGAGAAGAGGATATTTACACTGCTGATGGAGGCGGTCTGAATCACGGACACCCCTTCGAGGTGTATGATGGGAAACAGATACGCATTTCTCTTCTCTACACGGACGGCAATCCAAAGAGGGTCGTCCCTGCTGAGAAGAAAAAGGTCAATCAACATTATGGAAGGTGTTTGTTTTTTGCTCGAAATAAAAGAAACTCCAGATCTTGAACTTGATCTGGTGTTATTCCACAGAGTCTACACGTTTGTCAGGTTTGTGGGTGGTCCAAGATGACCACATTTCATGGCCTGAGAATTCACCAGGGGAAGATGGGATGCACCCCCAAAGGGCAGAAGTCAGAGCAGCACGACTGGCCGATACTGCCGGAAGTGAAAACTGATCGGACGTCAAGATTGAAGTTCAAGGAAGAGGTTTGAGTTTAATTCAGTCCAACAAGCATGTTTAAGTCAAACTAGTTGGTCCTTCGGGCCATTCGTGCCAGCATTCTTGGTCCCCAGAGGGTGAATCCTGATGTTATTTGTGACCTCAGGCCAGCATGATGTAAAACAGCACTGAAAGGCACAATTACTAACAACAATTATAATGACAACAACAATAACTCTTCCCATTGTTATATTTATTCTGTTAGCATGCTAGCATGCTAAACTAAGATGGTTATCTTTGATTTTCCAGAAATCACCAAGCAGGAAGACCTGCATCAGCTCGGCAGCAGCATCAGCGCCACTCACGGCGGGATATAATCCAAGTAGGTGAACCATTATAATTCAGTGAGAGAAAACTAAGACTGGCACTGATCTCATTCTTCCACTTTAGCTTTTCCTGCCTCACAGTCCTCGTTTCAAAGAGCCACAAAGACGAAGCCGGCCCATCAGCCTCAGGATTCCTCCACCCTTCCTCGGGTAAAGCAGATTCCTCATCAGAGTGACACACAATGAAGAGTAACACGTAACATCACACATTAAAATCTTTCAGGTGAATCGGAAGCCTGCAATCCCTCTGAAACCGGTTGTCAGACCCAAAGAGGAAAAAATGACGCATCAAATGTTGCCACGGGTATTTAGACTTATTTAAGTCGACATTTTCAATTTCACTTTTAAATATGTATTTTAGTGACTTTTTGCCTTTCAGATGGCAGACAGTAGAAGAATGAAAAGAAATGAAAGGGTGACTGCAGCTTCAGTCAAGGAGGAGCCCGGTTCACGTATGTGCAGGATTAAAATGTTTATGTTAAAATTAAATTAAATTAAATTAAAATTAAAAGTCCAAACACACTTCAGATAAAATGAAGCTGCTCATGTTGAACTGACCAACTCTGCGTCTCCAGCTGCTCCGATTACACGGCTGCCTTCCCAAACGCACATGTACCCACAGCTGCAGGATTCCTCTGCCGCTGCGCAGGTAAAGCACATTTGATGGAAGACGCTCACCTTGAAGCCAAAGTAATACAGTCATGTGACACATTTATTTTATCGCTGTTTCATTTCTGTGGTTTAACATTTTGCAGGTGCATGGATTGGCCCTGAAGCCTCCATCGACTCCACAGAAGAGAGACAACAAACATAATGTGACTACTAAAACTATTTCAGATGATTTAAATTCCTGTCAGTCTTCATCTTTAGACGTGTGTGTTCTCATTCAAGATGAAACGGGCGACAGTCAACCTCGGAAATCTGCAGAAAATCCAACCAAGTGAAGACCGAAGGAGGCCCGTCAGAGCAGCAGAGCGCGTCTGTGAGGTAAACGTCAGCTGAGAGCTTCAGTGTTTCCCGCTGCAGAGGTTCAGCTCCACCGACGCCTCCTCCTTTCTCTGACAGATCACACCTGATCCAGCAGGAACCAGCAGCAGAGCTCATTCTGGACCAGAAACCTCCACAAACAAGGATCCCACGTCACGTACGCAGCAGCATGGAGCATTCAGCATTTCTCAGTATCACAAAAATAATCTCACTGCCTTCTTTTTTTTTTTTTTTTAGATTGTGAAACTGCTGAGTCTGATCTCCCTGCTGACCCAAAGGTCCAGCCAAGTCCACACTCACTGGGATAAATTATGACCCTTTCAGTAACTCAATACTTGCTGATTATCTTCTGATACTCGAGTGTCCAACATGTTTTCAGGTGAAGGAGCTGGCCCAGAAGTTCTCAGCTGCCGCAGCTCAACCAGAGCAGGGACACAAAGAAACACAGGTCATTGACCGTCACAGTTTCCTCAGATGGGATTAATGCTGTGGCAGTAAGATCCAACCTTGATATTAAAACGAGTGCTTTATGACTGTTGTTTGTAGGTGAGGCCTTTGGCTGCACAGGGAGCTGCAGTCCGACCAGAAGAGAAAGACGGGGAGGAACGGAAACCGTCGACGGTACAGTACTGTTGTTTCTATCGACTCAGCTCTCTGCAGAAAAATATCTGAACGGTGCCGGACACGGGCCGATGTTGGGACAGAGCTTTGTCAGTTTTTATCTTTTATATCTGTGATCTCCACACGTCACAAACCTGTCTGTCTCTAACAGACTGTGCCGGACTCATCAAGAGCTGACGAAGCAAATGATGCAGCGTACAATCCCAGATCATGTATGTAGCAAAAAAGCTGATAAAAAAATGATTATAAAAATAATAATAATAATTAAATTGTTTATTCTCACCAGTGGATGAAACTACTCAGCCTGATTTCTCCGCTGGCATGAAGGTAAATTTGGATATCTTACAGAGCAAATGAATTTCATCACAAGCCAAGATAAACTCTGGAAAAGTGTTTTTTCCTTTCCATAAAGTTCAGTGCGTTTTCAGGTGAAGGACCTGGCCCGGATGTTTTCAGCCAAAACAATCCAGGAAACTGCAGCTCAAGCAAACCAAAGACACGTTTTCCAGGTTCGAGCATGCAAATGTTCCTGCACGAGCCCCATTTTTCCATCATAGCCCGCATTCTCTGTTCGACGTAAAAGGGCTTTGTATATTTCAGGCGAGGCTTCTGGGTCGGAAATCTTCAGCCACAGCAGCTGAAAGAGCAGCAGTCCAACCGAAGGTACAGAGCCATCATCACCATCATCAAACTGACGACTGAGATACATTTAAATCGGAAGAAATGTTGAATCGATCTTCAATCCTGAAAAAAATCCACAGAATATATAACAACTTAATCATCCAACCAATAATTTCTCTGACTGACAGACGACGGCTGATTCAGCCACCAGAATGAATCCTGCAGCAGCTGAGGACGATCCCGAAGCAGGTAGGCCTGGAATATAAAATCAAGTTTAAATGGAAGAGTGAAGGAAAACTAAAGAAACGGCGACTCCCTTCTGTTCGAACAGCCCCTGAAGCTGCAGAGCTCCCAGATTTCCCCGCCGGCAGGACGGTACGTCCAGGAAACGTCTGCCAGATGTTTGCTTCTAAACTTCCTGCACACAGTTTGAACGTGTGTTCGATATCTTTCAGGTGAAGGAACTGGCCCGGATGTTTACGTCAACGTTGGGCAGAACAATCCAACCGAGGAGGAAACACTGAAAGAATATGTTTTGGATATTTGAATTAAATCCTCATTATTAGGCCTACTTCATATAAAGCTGTTAATGTAAATGTTTTTATGAATTATTATTAATCTGTAGATGATGTTCATTCCTGTTTAAACACAGTTTTCTCTGTTTCTGGATGATTCCCACTCAGGAGGCTGTATTAACTGGAAATGTACTTTTCTCTCTTCTTCTTAAATCACGTTTGATAAATGTGGAAATCTTCCATCCGTGCTGTAACACAAACTGAAACTCACAGGTGTTTTAATGACGAGCAACCTGCGAAGCAATTAACGCAAACAAAACAAAACAAAAAATAGGTAACGATTTAGTCGAAACGAAACTGAAAAGGCTGAGAGGGAAACGGGAGGAGTCAGGAAATGAAAAGCAGATGAATTATATGATCAGAGGAGACGAAACAAAAAAGGTAAGCTGCTGCAACTATACTCCGATTTTTATTTTGAAGGCTCAAAAAGACGCTTTATTGCGATAAAACATAAAAAAGGGGGGCTTATATCAGCTGATCAGTTATTTCTGTTCCTGCAGAAATAAGAAGGAAAGTGAACTTTAAAAATTCCCTCGATGCTTCTTTCACTGGACTTAGTTTATCATTTATTTGGAAAATGGCCTTATTTGTCTCTGTGTGATGTGAATAATCAGCTCTAATTCAAACCCACATTAAAGTTTCCTGCTGTGAAACTCTATAAAGAGTTAATATGAACTCACTTTACACTCAACTTTAGTGTAAAATGATTATTACTGTTGTTATTGAACAGTAGAATCGAAATAGCGAGAGATCATTTAGTTCTGTCTTTCAGTTTATTTTTTATGTAAATAATTTTTTTCTTTCTGTCACCATAATTAGTCCATTCTGTATTATATGTTCATTACCAGCAGAGGGCGACTAAACACCATTTCATTTCAGTGCTGCACATCGACAACACACTGGAGGAATTGGAATTAAATGTAATGATGAATTAACTCTGCTGTTGTGTTGGTTGTGTTGTGTTGTGTTGTGTTGTGACACCCACAGTGTTCTCGGTCACTTCTCACCGGGGTCAGTTTGTTGCATTTTAACCCTCCTATCTCAAATATCACCAACATGTTTCAGCCTCGGGGTCAATCTGACCTCAGGGATATTTGTCCCCAGAAAATGATTTACAGAAAATTGTTGACCAGGTTTTTGTGTATTTGTCGAATACATAAATCACCTCCTGATAATGAAACCTTGACCTCTCCTCTAGTGCCACCATCAGGCCAAACCTTTCAATTAGAAATAATTTGTCTTGCTAATCTTTCATCCAAATCTTTTCTAATTTGGGATGCACATTCACGCTTCTCATAGAAAGAACCGTAGTGATCCTCCCCCACCTCTCTCACTCACCTCTCCTCTTTTCTTATCCGGGCTTGCAGAGTTACTGTTTTTTGTTGTTGTTGTTGTTGTTATGTTGTTATGTGCAGAGGATGTGTGCATGCTCCTTGCCAACGTATTTCTTGCACAACGAACAGGTCATGCTGTTGTTAGAGACAAACCCAACACCTGCCACGCTTCCTGCCTGCGGTTTGTGCCACTGGAGGTGTTGGGGTGTTTGTCTCTCTCTGTATGTCCGTCACATAGCTGCTTCTCTGCTGCTCAGCGCTGTCATGTTTGAGTTCTGAGGCAAAGCTGGACTGTGCATCACGTGCTGCCCATATTTTGATGCCAGTTTGCTTGGCATATATTGCCGGAATGGACAGCGCCCATGAAACGCAACCAAGCACTGATCATGATCATGATCATGTAAGCATTACATGTTTTGAACTTACAGGCCTCATTTACTGAGCTCATGTCACTCATTTATTACGGAAAAAAAAAACATCATATGCAAATTATTTCACTAAAACAAATACTAAGATGAAACGTGTTGTACTTCTTATCACTTCACTGAAATGTTTACCAAAGTCACTTTTTGAAACCAGTTAAATTATCTAAACTGACCGGTATGATTTATTTATTGAAATTAACACACACAGGGAAAACTACAACTATACGACAAAAGGAAGCAACAAATAGCTTGAACATGTTTGCAGTTTTCTATTGTAGCTCTGAAAAGACAGTGCCATTGTGTCATGTTTGCCCTCTCATACAAATGTTAGGAAATATGCTGAGGTTGTTGCATGTTCTTTGCAAATATACACAACGTCTGTGGCGCACACAGCTTGTTTTTTTATCTCTTGGTGCACACAGTTGGCACTTCTTTCTTCTGACTCCTCCTCCTCTGGTTGGCGTGGATGTTGCTGAGGGTTGGCATTGAGGCCATAAAGGGGCATAGGAAGTGTGTGTGTGTGTGTGTGTGTGTGTCCTGTGTGTTGTGGTGTGAGAAAGAAGAGTAGATGTGTGCTTGAACTCTGTTTTATACACTAATTGTAGTTTTACCCATTCATTTCCAATGAGCGGCCATTTTTGACCGAGAACACCAAGCTCCATAAAACACACACTTTTTTATAAGACTATTTCAGATTTGTTTTATGTGTTCAAATCCCATCTGTGAACAAAGTCATGAAATTTACTGCAATTTTTTAGAAGGAAACTTGTAAATCGGTCAGATTTGACCGGAACACAACAGGAAGCTTAATTATAATCAGATACAGAAGATTTGAGTAGATTCAACTCAACATTACAGACTTTAAAGCTTTATAGTAGAATCTGAATCTGAATTTCCTTTTGAAAGCGGAGAAGATCTTTAACAGATAAAAATGTGTTGGGTATCTCTTTTCCACAGATACCCAACGCATTCAGCATGAGCCTCCAGGTTTGCTTCTGCGGCTGGTCCAAAGTGACGTCCTACCAAGGCCTGAGAATCCACCAGGGGAAGAACGGCTGCACGCCAAAGGGAATGAGGATCCCCGAGAGCGAGCAATTCGGCTTTAACACCTACAAGCCTCATTACACCTTCCTGACACCAATCAAACTCGAGGAGCCCACGATGAGCATCTTCAGGAAGTCGGGTGAGATTTACACGATTGCTGCTTCATCCTTAGTGAATGTGCAGTTCACTTGCTGTATAACTTTATATACAAAGTTTAAAACGACTGACAAGAATCAACAAGGTTTTTTTATTTGAATAAATCCAAAAATGATGCACTGAGCGGCGTTACAAGCAAGGTCAAAGTTTTCTGCTCAGCAGACTGTGGCTGTAACACAAACTTTAAAACAAAGAAAGTTTTACATTCACATCCATCTTCTTCTCATTTAGGCTGCTGATGAAGCAGGTTAGCAGTTTTCATTTGGAATCCAGCTTTTTTAAAATCAGAAGCCAAACTGGAACAAAGCTGAATGATGATTTCATAAGCAAGCTGTAAAATGAGGTTCATGTTCGGATTTGAAATGTGTTACTGGTGTTACTCCATCATGACTTATTTCAGATTTTACATTCAGGTCTCTGTTGTTTGACAACAGAAGCAGCAGATAAGTTCGGGAAAGACTGTGGTTTTGGTCAAATGTAGATAAACATGCTGTGTAGTAACACGTCCTCATTGTTAAAAGGTTAAAGGTTAAATATAGATTTTATTTGTCAGACGGAGCTGAATGAAAATATACCTCATGTCCAAAATGATAAAGATTTAAGTTACCACCCCTACAACCTGTGAGGTGTGCAGACCTCAGCTGATGAGGATGGCCGTTGGTCTCTGGTGGTCTGAAAATGAACAGGAAGGCAGGCATTTTCAGACATTACTTTGTCACAAGCCACAACCAGATACTTCGACTCTTTGCGCAGTTTAGTGACTACGCCATTCCTGCATTTGAGAGAATACACTTCTATTTTCTTGGTACTGGTGCACAAGTTATTCTGCCAGCGCTTGCCAGCACCGTTGCAGATGTTGTTGACATCTGTCTGTTTCCAGCTTTCAATGAAAGTCTGAATGGATCTACTGCAGAGTCCTTTAACCCTCAAGTACCTGCAGGTACAAATAGATCAATGTTTGATTACATAGAAATGGCAGCACAAAGATGATACTTTTTACATTACATAAAAAAATCAGCTGTGCCCTTTGAGAACAGTCGATGAAGCAATTATATAACATCAAAAACATATTTGTACCCCAACAACAAATCAGTAGTTGTGTGAAATTACAGGCTGTAATTTCACTTTCTTAATGAATGAGTAGAACATTTAACTCTTTAACTCACCATTCCCATGCAGTCACAGAGTTTCTGACAAAATTCTCCGTAATGATGTGTTTGTAAACAAAATATGCATAAGCGTTGTTGTTGTTATTTTGCTGACATGGACTTTGGTTAAATGCAGCCTCTCCCTGCTGCACATAACCAAGAGCAAGGGTGCAAGAGACAGTGATGAGGAGGAAGATATTCATCTTGTCTGCACTGAGAGGAGAATGGGAGACTTTGAGTCAAAATCAAAGCTGGATCAACAGACAGGAATGAAAAGTGCAGTCATTGAATCAGGACTACGTACCGTGTCGACTTAAAGCTGTTACCTTAAAGAGACGTGGAGGACCAGGTCGGCGGGCTTCAGAAAAATGAGAAAGGTCTTGGAATTTTCAGGCTTTAAATACAGAAATTAGAGGAACTGATGATCATGTACTTCTGCATAAAATGCCACTGTAAAACGAAAAGGTCTGAACAAAGTGCCACTTCAGCATGTTTCCATTTTACTAATCTGACATTGACATCCTCTTAAGGAGGGAATCAAATTTCAACATTATGTCAGAGCAGCTGGCCTAAACCTGGTTTTCATCTGGACTACTAAATACTAGCAGGAGCAGGATGAGCTGGATGGACGATGATGTTGTCCCTGAGTCCTCGAGGACAGAAGTCTTTATTTCCACTCTGGAGTTCATTGGGTATTGAAAATAGAAGTACAGCCCAGTACAGCTCCTTGGAGCACTCCTACAGGGAAAGGACGGGTTGAAGACGTCTCTGACACGCTGAAGGAGTATGATGCCAATGATCAGATACAAAAAATGCATTTGACCATTTGAGTCGTGAATTTAATCAAAAGTATAAATACAAAATGTTCCAGCTCATGTTGATGTAAACTGTCCTGATGTACAAAATATAGAGTGAAATCAAACAAAACAGTTTTATTTCTCAACCATCTGTTCAGTGGCACCATATAGACAATGTACTCATACAAACAGGGTCAAATATTAAATGTACCGATTTTAAAGGCGACACACTTCCTCCCACAGTCCAACTCAAAGAAAAGAAAAACAACCATGAACAGAATATATTGTCTTTCTTCTTCTAAAAAAAATGCTTTTAAAAATAAATATTGCAATAAATTCTTCTATAATCTCTCAAACAGACATTCTGAACGAAATAAGTTTCCCGACGAATGAACCGTACACCTGGAGAAGTCACCATCAAACGGACAACACGCCCATTATTGTCAATGTGGAGGTAAATTTAACCTGAGATAATACATCAGATTTCAGCTTTTTGAAAAGTCTTTCCATCATAACAAAAATCTTTTCTTTTCTCGGACAGCCTGCCTTCAGGACCCAGATGAGTCCTCCAGCGAAGGAGACCAGAGAACCATGTATGCTGCTTCAGGTGTAAACACGTAGAAACAACTAAAAGCAGCTTCCTTTGATAGTGACCGTGCTCTTTCTCCTCAGCATTTGAGACTCCTCAGCACTTTCATCAACCCGCCACCAACTCGGACAAAGCGCGTCGGGCCCTCGATTTCTCTGCGATCACAGAGCAGACGTTTGACTTGTTTAACCACAACGACGGAGACCTAATCCAGATTCAGCCTCCGAATTATGTAAATGTGACTAATGCTGTAGAATCTCTAACAATTTAGTTTATTTTTTATTTTTTTTACTTTACTCATCATCAAATTCTTTCAGATGCAACAAATGGCAGCGAGTCCTCGAACAGCATCTCAGGAAACAGAGAAAGAAAAGAAGAAAAAGATGGAGGCTGAAGAGCTCTTAAAGGTAACACACCTCTGAGAATATAGATTCAAAGTCTGGATGGAAATCCGTGGCTCTCCTTCTCACATTATTTGGTATCTCAGTCAATGTTTTCCTCATGATTTTATAATCTCACTGAGGAGCATCAGGGCTTTTTAATGTGTAAATTTAGAGGAGCATAGTTAGTAAACCTGGGCAGACTGTATTTTCATTAATATTCATTTCTGTCTTAAAGGCAAGACAAGACCGTATGAAGGCCAAGTTGGAGCAGAAGATTAAACTCAGGGAGCAGCAGGTGGCCGAAGTCAGAGAATCCGTAAAAGGCTGCAAGGTGAGATTTTTTTTAATATTATTTAAATATTCTTTCAATGAATGATTCTTTAAGTTCTTTGCTGTACGTCGCTCTCCTTCAGGTTAGCTTGGATGCCGAGTGGCTGGAGATCAACAGCGCGTTCTCCGAGGCGATAAAAGTCATGGAAGAAGCTCGGCTGATGGCCCTCAAGCCTCTGGAGGAAAGGTCGGTTCGGTGTACTTCACGCTGTCAGCGAAGTAGATGAGCCTCATCGGACATTTTATCCAAATGAAACTGTCTTATGTTACTTTTAGGAAATTCAGAGTAAAGCGAGAAGGACAAGAGCTGGTCCACAAGCTGGAAAGGGAAATTGAGAAACTCAAAATGAGTATTGATGAGTTGGACAAAAACCCAGATCTTCAGGTGAGCCTCGGACATCCTGCCATCCAAATGTCTGTATTAGAGCTGTTAAAGGGATTTTATTTTGACAGCATGTCACCTCCTCCAATCAGGATGACTCTCAAGATTGTCAAGTTGTGAACATTGATGCTTCACTCTCCTTCGGTACTCTGAGAACTACAACTTCAGCCATGATGGAAGAAATTCGTCTGAAACTTGAAAAACTCTCCTCAGTGGGTGAGTCCTTCCATCTGCTTCCTGAGGGTTTGATCGGATTAAGATCTGAGTCCTGACCTTAATGTCATTTTGTGTCTCCGCAGAACTGACGAGGATTCCTGCGTTTGCAGGTGAGTTTACAACACGCTTCGCTTTTCTGAAAACAAAACAGATGATTCCAAAAGGAAACATCGCAGTTATTCTGCAGAAGCAACAACAGACATTAAAGTGCATTAGTATTTCATTTCTAGTTACACAGTGAGGCCTCAAACAGCCACCAACAACTCAGTTATAGAAAAGATATTTATCACTGGACAGAGATGAAGCTGTACAGTTTATACTTCTCACAGTCCAGGAGTCCTAAATAGCTGCAGAAAGACTGACAGCTGATCTGGCACAAATGTGACCAAACTGGGTTTATACTTTAGAGAAGCAACTTTAGGGAAGCAATCCCACATATTTTTCGAAGTAAACTTGAGCAATAACTGCGGTTTTGTTTCACACTTCTGCAGAAGTGCAGGAGGGAAAAGCATTTTTAGCTTCAAAACAACAGTTGAACTTTGGCCTTGATGGCTCCAGGTCAGAAAGGAGACACAGGCCTCAGTTGAACTCTGAGATCATTTCTGTTGGGTTTGTCCTGATTCGTTGTCAGGGATCCTTTCTAATCAAAGTCAAACTTGACAAAATGATTTTATTGTCATTAATGTATATTTTTGAACTGCAGTGGATGTTAAGCTCGACCCATCTACTGCCCATCCGTGCCTTGTTCTCTGTGATGATGGAAAGAAAGTGAGCGACGGAGGAAAGAACCAGAAGGTTCCTGACTCCCATCGGAGGTTTGACCTGTTTGGCAGCGTCCTGGGCATCAACAGCTTGACCTCTGGGAAGTCCTACTGGGAGGTGGAGGTCGGTAACAAGACCGGGTGGGATCTCGGCGGGGCGAGAGGCGACGCCAAGCACAAGGGGGAGCTCACGCTGAACCCGGACAACGGTTTCTGGGTGACCGTTCATTATGAGGACAAGCGCTATGCCGCCCTGACTGCTCCTCCCCTCAGCCTGACCCTGAGACAGAAACCCCAGAAAGTGGGCGTGTTCGTGGATTACGACGAAGGGCTCGTGTCCTTCTACGATGTGACGGCTCGGGCTCACATCTACTCCTTCACTGAGTGCTCGTTCGGGGGAGAGCTCTTCCCGTATTTCAGTCCGCATCTTCACCAAAATGGGAGAAATTCAGATCCTCTGATTATCTCTGCTGTGAAAAAACAGTAACACATTTAGTCTGAAGCAAACTTGCAAGAAAAAGTATAATCATATAAATTCAATTTAGCATCATATTGTTCCATAAATGTAGCATGTATAGATGATTTATTGTTCATGTTTCTTTCACTCATTCAGTCATTCAAATGGAGAAAAATCCACCCATCCATTATCTGTACCGCTCATCTGTCAGGATCATCAGCGGCCGGAGCCAATCCAGGCCTAGTTATGGTGAGGTTGGTGTGCAGAGCCGACACATAGAGACAAACAACCGTTTACACTCACACTCAGGACTACAGGCAGCTCAGAGACTCCACTTAACCTGAACTGCGGACTGTGGGAGGAAGTCAACGTGGCTGAAGGGAACCATGCAGGTGCAGGGAGAACCTGTAAACTTCACACAGAAGCTAAAATCAGTACATTTAATATTTGACCCTGTTTGTATGAGTTCATTGTCTATATGGTGCCACTGAACAGATGAATGAGAAGTAAAAATGTTTTGTTTGATTTAACTCTATATTTTTTATATCAGGACAGTTTACATCAACATGAGCTGGAATGTTTTGTATATTTTCATTTTCGGGGTTTTTATTAAATTCTTGGCTGAAATGGTGTTTGAAAATGCATTTTTTGTATCTGATCATTGACATCATACTCCTTCAGCGTCAGAGACGTCTTCAACTCGTCTTTTCCCTGTAGGAGTGCTCCAAGGAGCTGTACTGGGACCCCTTTAATTTTCTGTTTTCTACGTTTGTTGCCTTTTTTAGGATTGATTTGAACTTTTCTTTGCCCCACCAGGACCAGCACATGCTCCGTTAGCTCAGTTTTCCTCCTCACTTTCGTTGTTTGTTACATATTTTACACAACTTTGAGTTTTGTGGTTTATGTCCAACAGCCATCTTATACTTTAAATGGTCAACTTGAACAAGTAATTCTACAGAAGGAAGCGTGTTTTATTTAGTCATTCCATCTGTAAGATGTCTGTCTCAGATAGAGAGATGGTTACATGGTGATTTGTTGACCACATTTTTGTGTGAACAGTAGCTGAAGACTTTAACATAGAAGTGCATGAGTGTGAAAATCATCATCAGTTCCTCTAATTACTGTATTTAAAGCCTGAAAATTCCAAGACCTTTCTCATTTTTCTGAAGCCCGCCGACCTGGTCCTCCACGTCTCTTGAAGGTAACAGCTTTAAGTCGACACGGTACGTAGTCCTGATTCAATGACTGCACTTTTCATTCCTGTCTGTTGATCCAGCTTTGATTTTGACTCAAAGTCTCCCATTCTCCTCTCAGTCCAGACAAGATGAATATCTTCCTCCTCATCACTGTCTCTTGCACCCTTGCTCTTGGTTATGTGCAGCAGGGAGAGGCTGCATTTAACCCACGTCCATGTCAGCTAAATAAGGACAACAACGCTTATAACAAATTTGTTTACAAACACATCATTAGGGAGAAATTTGACAGAAACTCTGTGACTAAATGGGAAAGGTGAGTTAAAGAATTAAATGTTTTACTTATTCATTAAGAAAGTGAAATTACAGCCTAAATTACTGATTTGTCATTGAGGTACAAATATGTTTTTGATGTTATATAATTGCTTCATCTACACATCGCAAAGGGCACAGCTGATTTTTATGTTATATACTGTAAGAAATATATTTTTAGTTCTGGTATTTGTATGTAATCAAACATTGATCTGTTTGTACCTGCAGGTACTTGAGACAAAAAAAACTCTGCAATAGACCCACTCAGACTTTCATGGAAAAGACGTATCAGAATGATGTTAACGCCATCTGCAACGGCTATGGCCGGCGCCTGGAGAGGAACTTGTGCATAAGTACCAAGAAAATAGAAGAGTACACTCTCAAGGTTGACAATAATTGCAAAGTCACTCTGCGACCCAAAGAGTCAAAGCATCTGGTCGTGGCTTGTGACAAAGTAGACAATGCCTGCCATCCTGTTCATTTTCAGGAAACCAGAGAACAACCGCCATCTTCATCAGCTGAGGTCTGCAGTCCTTCCACCAGTTTTTGGTCTGATGACTAAAATCTTTATCATTTTCTGCATGAGGTACATGAAAATTTTAATTCTGCTCCGTCTGGCAGATAAAATCTATTGTAAACCTTTAACCAACAACAATGAGGATGTGTTACTAATTAATACACAAAAACGCACAACGTGTTTATCTACATTTGACCAAAACCACAGTCTTTCCCGAACTTATCTGCTGCTTCTGTTGTCAAACAACAGAGACCTGAATGTAAAATCTGAAATAAGTCATGATGGAGTAACACCAGTGACACATTTCAAATCTGAACATGAACCTCATTTTACAGTTTGCTTATGAAATCATCATTCAGCTTTGTTCCAGTTTGGCTTCTGATTTTTAAAAAAGCTGGATTCCAAATGAAAACTGCTAACCTGCTTCATCAGCAGCCTAAATGAGAAGAAGATGGATGTGAATGTAAAACTTTCTTTGTTTTAAAGTTTGTGTTACGGCCACAGTCTGCTGAGCAGAAAACTTTGACCTTGCTTGTAACGCCGCTGAGTGCATCATTTTTGGATTTATTCAAATAAAAAAACCTTGTTGATTGTAAAGATTTCCATCGTGTGTGTGTTTATTGTGTCCTAAAGCTGTGCTGTCTTGTGTGCTGTCAGGATAGTTTTTTTTTCTTTACCACAAACGTCTT
The DNA here is from genome assembly GCF_900963305.1 of Echeneis naucrates. NCBI lineage: Eukaryota > Metazoa > Chordata > Actinopteri > Carangiformes > Echeneidae > Echeneis > Echeneis naucrates. The sequence goes on along the minus strand of NC_042528.1, from coordinate 2,663,885 downwards.
TTGTGTCAAACTTAACATTTTTTTTGTATTTTTGTTGGAAACACAAATATATGCAGCCCAGCCTGTTATGGAATCAATTTTAATGTGAGAACAGAAACAATTTAGACTCACCAATCAACATAAACATGATGTATATCATCACAGTTACATTTCCAGTTTTCCTCCAAATGAGGAGTGAGGATGATGGCGTCACTGACATTAAATTCTGAAACATCTTGAGGATTGTGCAGCTTGTGTTTGTTGCCTTTTCTAGGACTGATTTGAACTTTGCTTTGCTCAACTTCATGACTGAAATTGTTTGAAAATGCATTTTTTGTATCTGATCATTGACATCATACTCCTTCAGCGTCAGAGACGTCTTCAACTCGTCCTTTCCCTGTAGGAGTGCTCCAAGGAGCTGTACTGGGACCCCTTTTATTTTCTATTTTCTACATTTGTTGCCTTTTTTTAGGATTGATTTGAACTTTTCTTTGCCCCACCAGGACCAGCACATGCTCCGTTAGCTCAGTTTTCCTCCTCACTTTCACTGCTCATTACATATTTTACACAACTTTGAGGTTTGTGGTTTATGTCCAACAGCCATCTTGTACTTTAAATGGTAAATTTTAACAAGTGATTCTACAGAAGGAAGTGTGTTTATTTAGTCATTCCATCTGTAAGAAGATGTTGTGTCAGACTGATACGATGGTGCAGAATGATTTGTTGACCACATTTTTTGTTTCAACAGTGGCTGAAGACTTTAACATAGAAGTGCATGATTTTGAAAATCATCATCAGTTCCTCTAATTACTGTATTTAAAACCTGAAAATTCCAAGACCTTTCTCATTTTTCTGAAGCCCGCCGACCTGGTCCTCCACGTCTCTTTAAGGTAACAGCTTTAAGTCGACACGGTACGTAGTCCTGATTCAATGACTGCACTTTTCATTCCTGTCTGTTGATCCAGCTTTGATTTTGACTCAAAGTCTCCCATTCTCCTCCCAGTACAGACAAGATGAATATCTTCCTCCTCATCACTGTCTCTTGCACCCTTGCTCTTGGTTATGTGCAGCAGGGAGAGGCAAGTCACCGAAAACCATGTCAGCTAAATAAGGACACCAACGCTTATAGCAAATTTGTTTACAAACACATCATTACAGAGAGTTTTGACAGAAACTCTGTGACTGCATGGGAAAGGTGAGTTAAAGAGTTAAATGTTTTACTTATTCATTAAGAAAGTGAAATTACAGCCTAAATTACTGATTTGTTGTTGGGGTACAAATATGTTTTTGATGTTATATAGTTGCTTCATCTACACATCTCAAAGGGCACAGCTGATTTTTATGTTATATACTGTAAGAAATATATTTTTAGTTCTGGTATTTGTATGTAATCAAACATTGATCTGTTTGTACCTGCAGGTACTTGAGGGACAGAGGACTCTGCAATAGACACACTCAGATTTTCATGGAAGTGACATATCAGAATGATGTTAACGCCATCTGCAACGGCAATGGCCGGCGCCTGAAGAGGAACTTGTGCATAAGTACCAAGAAAATAGAAGAGTACACTCTCAAGGTTGGCAAGAAGTGCAAAGTCATTAAACTGCGCAAAGAGTCAAAGTATCTGGTCGTGGCTTGTGACAAAGTAAAATCTGAAAATGCCTGCCTTCCTGTTCAGTTTAAGAAAACCAGAAAACATCCGCCACCCTCATCAGCTAAGAAATGCAGTCCTTCCACCAGTTTTTGGTCTGATGACTAAAATCTTTATCATTTTCTGCGTGAGGTACATGAAAATTTTAATTCTGCTCCGTCTGGCAGATAAAATCTATTGTAAACCTTTAACCAACAACAATGAGGATGTGTTACTAATTAATACACAAAAACACACAACGTGTTTATCTACATTTGACCAGAACAACAGTCTTTCCCAACCTTATTTGCTGCTTCTGTTGTCAAACAACAGAGACCTGAATGTAAAATCTGAAATAAGTCATGATGGAGTAACACCAGTGACACATTTCAAATCTGAACATGAACCTCATTTTACAGCTTGCTTATGAAATCATCATTCAGCTTTGTTCCAGTTTGGCTTCTGATTTTTAAAAAAGCTGGATTCCAAATGAAAACTGCTAACCTGCTTCATCAGCAGCCTAAATGAGAAGAAGATGGATGTGAATGTAAAACTTTCTTTGTTTTAAAGTTTGTGTTACGTCCACAGTCTGCTGAGCAGAAAACTTTGATCTTGCTTGTAACGCCGCTCAGTGCATCATTTTTGGATTTATTCAAATAAAAACACCTTGTTGATTGTAAAGATTTCCATCGTGTGTGTGTGTTTATTGTGTCCTAAAGCAGTGCTGTCTTGTGTGCTGTCAGGATAGTTTTTTTTTCTTTACCACAAACGTCTTTTGTGTCAAACTTAACATTTTTTTTGTATTTTTGTTGGAAACACAAATATATGCAGCCCAGCCTGTTATGGAATCAATTTTAATGTGAGAACAGAAACAATTTAGACTCACCAATCAACATAAACATGATGTATATCATCACAGTTACATTTCCAGTTTTCCTCCAAATGAGGAGTGAGGATGATGGCATCACTGACATTAAATTCTGAAACATCTTGAGGATTGTGCAGCTTGTGTTTGTTGCCTTTTCTAGGACTGATTTGAACTTTGCTTTGCTCAACTTCATGACTGAAATTGTTTGAAAATGCATTTTTTGTATCTGATCATTGACATCATACTCCTTCAGCGTCAGAGACGTCTTCAACTCGTCCTTTCCCTGTAGGAGTGCTCCAAGGAGCTGTACTGGGACCCCTTTTATTTTCTATTTTCTACATTTGTTGCCTTTTTTTAGGATTGATTTGAACTTTTCTTTGCCCCACCAGGACCAGCACATGCTCCGTTAGCTCAGTTTTCCTCCTCACTTTCACTGCTCATTACATATTTTACACAACTTTGAGGTTTGTGGTTTATGTCCAACAGCCATCTTGTACTTTAAATGGTACATTTTAACAAATGATTATACAGAAGGAAGTGTGTTTATTTAGTCATTCCATCTGTAAGAAGATGTTGTGTCAGACTGATACAATGGTGCAGAATGATTTGTTGACCACATTTTTTGTTTCAACAGTGGCTGAAGACTTTAACATAGAAGTGCATGATTTTGAAAATCATCATCAGTTCCTCTAATTACTGTATTTAAAGCCTGAAAATTCGAAGACCTTTCTCATTTTTCTGAAGCCCGCCGACCTGGTCCTCCACGTCTCTTGAAGGTAACAGCTTTAAGTCGACACGGTACGTAGTCCTGATTCAATGACTGCACTTTTCATTCCTGTCTGTTGATCCAGCTTTGATTTTGACTCAAAGTCTCCCATTCTCCTCCCAGTACAGACAAGATGAATATCTTCCTCCTCATCACTGTCTCTTGCACCCTTGCTCTTGGTTATGTGCAGCAGGGAGAGGCAAGTCACCGAAAACCATGTCAGCTAAATAAGGACAACAACGCTTATAACAAATTTGTTTACAAACACATCATTAGGGAAAAATTTGACAGAAACTCTGTGACTGCATGGGAAAGGTGAGTTAAAGAGTTAAATGTTTTACTTATTCATTAAGAAAGTGAAATTACAGCCTAAATTACTGATTTGTTGTTGGGGTACAAATATGTTTTTGATGTTATATAGTTGCTTCATCTACACATCTCAAAGGGCACAGCTGATTTTTATGTTATATACTGTAAGAAATATATTTTTAGTTCTGGTATTTGTATGTAATCAAACATTGATCTGTTTGTACCTGCAGGTACTTGAGGGACAGAGGACTCTGCAATAGACACACTCAGATTTTCATGGAAGTGACATATCAGAATGATGTTAACGCCATCTGCAACGGCAATGGCCGGCGCCTGAAGAGGAACTTGTGCATAAGTACCAAGAAAATAGAAGAGTACACTCTCAAGGTTGGCAAGAAGTGCAAAGTCATTAAACTGCGCAAAGAGTCAAAGTATCTGGTCGTGGCTTGTGACAAAGTAAAATCTGAAAATGCCTGCCTTCCTGTTCAGTTTAAGAAAACCAGAAAACATCCGCCACCCTCATCAGCTAAGAAATGCAGTCCTTCCACCAGTTTTTGGTCTGATGACTAAAATCTTTATCATTTTCTGCGTGAGGTACATGAAAATTTTAATTCTGCTCCGTCTGGCAGATAAAATCTATTGTAAACCTTTAACCAACAACAATGAGGATGTGTTACTAATTAATACACAAAAACACACAACGTGTTTATCTACATTTGACCAGAACAACAGTCTTTCCCAACCTTATTTGCTGCTTCTGTTGTCAAACAACAGAGACCTGAATGTAAAATCTGAAATAAGTCATGATGGAGTAACACCAGTGACACATTTCAAATCTGAACATGAACCTCATTTTACAGCTTGCTTATGAAATCATCATTCAGCTTTGTTCCAGTTTGGCTTCTGATTTTAAAAAGCTGGATTCCAAATGAAAACTGCTAACCTGCTTCATCAGCAGCCTAAATGAGAAGAAGATGGATGTGAATGTAAAACTTTCTTTGTTTTAAAGTTTGTGTTACGTCCACAGTCTGCTGAGCAGAAAACTTTGATCTTGCTTGTAACGCCGCTCAGTGCATCATTTTTGGATTTATTCAAATAAAAAAACCTTGTTGATTGTAAAGATTTCCATCGTGTGTGTGTTTATTGTCTCCTAAAGCTGTGCTGTCTTGTGTGCTGTCAGGATAGTTTTTTTTTCTTTACCACAAACGTCTTTTGTGTCAAACTTAACATTTTTTTTGTATTTTTGTTGGAAACACAAATATATGCAGCCCAGCCTGTTATGGAATCAATTTTAATGTGAGAACAGAAACAATTTAGACTCACCAATCAACATAAACATGATGTATATCATCACAGTTACATTTCCAGTTTTCCTCCAAATGAGGAGTGAGGATGATGGCATCACTGACATTAAATTCTGAAACATCTTGAGGATTGTGCAGCTTGTGTTTGTTGCCTTTTCTAGGACTGATTTGAACTTTGCTTTGCTCAACTTCATGACTGAAATTGTTTGAAAATGCATTTTTTGTATCTGATCATTGACATCATACTCCTTCAGCGTCAGAGACGTCTTCAACTCGTCCTTTCCCTGTAGGAGTGCTCCAAGGAGCTGTACTGGGACCCCTTTTATTTTCTATTCTCTATGTTTGTTGCATTTTTTAGGATTGATTTGAACTTTTCTTTGCCCCACCAGGACCAGCACATGCTCCGTTACCTCAGTTTTCCTCCTCACTTTCACTGCTCGTTACATATTTTACACAACTTTGAGGTTTGTGGTTTATGTCCAACAGCCATCTTATACTTTAAATGGTACATTTTAACAAATGATTATACAGAAGGAAGTGTGTTTATTTAGTCATTCCATCTGTAAGAAGATGTTGTGTCAGACTGATACGATGGTGCAGAATGATTTGTTGACCACATTTTTTGTTTCAACAGTGGCTGAAGACTTTAACATAGAAGTGCATGATTTTGGAAATCATCACCAGTTCCTCTAATTACTGTGTTTAAAGCCTGAAAATTTGAAGACCTTTCTCATTTTTCTGAAGCCCGCCGACCTGGTCCTCCACGTCTCTTTAAGGTAACAGCTTTAAGTCGACACGGTACGTAGTCCTGATTCAATGACTGCACTTTTCATTCCTGTCTGTTGATCCAGCTTTGATTTTGACTCAAAGTCTCCCATTCTCCTCTCAGTGCAGACAAGATGAATATCTTCCTCCTCATCACTGTCTCTTGCACCCTTGCTCTTGGTTATGTGCAGCAGGGAGAGGCTGCATTTGCCCAACGTCCATGCCAACCAAAAAAACATGAAACTTCATATGTCAATTTCCAGTACAGACACATCGTTTGGGATCAATTTGACAGAAACTCCGTGACTGCATGGGAAAAGTGAGTTAAAGAGTTAAATGTTCTACTTATTCATTAAGGAAGTGAAATGACAGCCTAAATGAGTGATTTGTAATTGATGAGCAAGGATGTTTTTGATGTGACATAATTGCTTTACTTGCATATCTCAAAGGGCACAGCTGATTTTTATGTTATATTGTAAAAACATCATCATGTAAGTGTTAATTGTAAATTATTGAAACATTTATCTATTTGTACCTGCAGCTACTTGGTTCAAAAAAGAATCTGCAATCGACCTACTCATCATTTTTTTGAACAGAAGTATCAGACTACCGTCGAGAAAATCTGCCAAGGCAAAGGCAGGCGCTGGCGCACGCCAGGTGACTTATGCATCAGTACCCAAACAGTAGAAGTGTATAATCTCAAAGTTGACATTAATAATTGCAAAGTCAACGAACTGAACAAAGAGTCGAAGTATCTGGTTGTGGCTTGTGAAAAAATCGTATCTCGTAATGCCTGCCTTCCTGTTCATTATCACGGCACCAAAAACCAAGGACCATCCTCATCAGCTGAGGTCTGCAGGTAACAGCTATATTTAACCTTTAACCAACAACAACGAGGACGTGTTACTAATTAATACACAAAAACACACAGCGTGTTTATCTACATTTGACCAAAACCACAGTCTTTCCCAACCTTATCTGCTGCTTCTGTTGTCAAACAACAGTCATGATGGAGTAACACCAGTAACACATTTCAAATCTGAACATGAACCTCATTTTACAGCTTGCTTATGAAATCATCATTCAGCTTTGTTCCAGTTTGGCTTCTGATTTTAAAAAAGCTGGATTCCAAATGAAAACTGCTAACCTGCTTCATCAGCAGCCTAAATGAGAAGAAGATGGCTGTGAATGTAAAACTTTCTTTGTTTAAAGTTTGTGTTACAGCCACAGTCTGCTGAGCAGAAAACTTTGACTTTGCTTGTAACGCCGCTGAGTGCATCATTTTTGGATTTATTCAAATAAAAAAACCTTGTTGATTGCAAAGATTTCCATCGTGTGTGTGTTTATTGTGTCCTAAAGCTGTGCTGTCTTTACTTTCACCCTGAGTTGTTGTCAGGATAGTTTTGTTCGTTTTTTTTTTTTTAACCACAACCACCTCTTTTTGGAAACACGTAAATATAAATTCTATTTCATGCAGCCCAGACATCAATTTTAATGTGAGAACAGAAACAATTCAGAGTCACCAATCAACCTAAACATGATGTGTTTGGACCGTGGGAGGAAACTCAGGCAGGCACGGGGAGAACATGTAAACTCCACATAGAATCCAATCGATCCTACCGCCTTCCTGCAGTGCTGCCGTTTGCTGGAAGTACTGACATTATGTTTTATTTTACAAAACTCAGAGGTTTGTGATTTATTTCCAACAGCCATCTTATAATTTAAATGGTGAATTTTAAAAAGTAACACTGCAGAAGGAAATGTGTTTTTTCAGTCATTCCATCTGTAAGAGGATGTTGTGTCAGATTCATAGGTTTGCACACTTTTCACCTTTTAACCTTAGAAGTGCATGATTGTGAAAATCTGCATCAGTTCCTCTAATGACTGCATTTAGTGCAAGAAAAATCGAAGGTGTTTCTCATTTTTCTGCCGTCTTGGTCGTCCACCTCTCTTTAAGGTAATCCTGATTCAGTGACTGCACTTTTCATTCCTGTCTGTTGATCCGACTTTGATTTTGACTCAAAGTCTCCCATTCTCCTCTCAGTGCAGACAAGATGAATATCTTCCTCTTCATCGCTGTCTCTTGCACCCTTGCTCTTGTTGACGGGGGGCAGGAGGAGGCTGAGGTCATGAGCGGCAGCAGCCCAGAGCTGCCTGAAATTAACAATGGTCCATGTCAGTCAAGTAACGACAAAAACGCACACAGCAGATTTTTGGAAAGACACGTCATTTCGAGGTCCTTTAATGGAAACTCCAGGACTGAATGGGAAAGGTGAGTTTAAGAGTTAGATGTTTTAATAATTCATTACGAAAATGAAATTACAGCCTTAATGATTTGTCGCTGAGGTGCAAATATGTTTTTGATGTGTCGTAATTACTTCATGTGCATATCTCAAAGGGCACAGCTGCTTTTTTAAATGTTATATTGTCATAAGTATCATATTTGTGGTGTTTTTGATGAAGTAAAACACTGATCTTTATGTTCCTGCAGGTACTTACGTGGAAAAGGACTCTGCGAGACACCTCCTCGTTTTTTTGTCGCACAGTGGAATCAGGGAAATGTCCAAAACATCTGCAACGGCGCTGGCCGGCTCTGGCACGGTAACTTTTGCACCAGTACCAACCAAATAGAAGTGCATACTGTCACCGTCGGCAGCAATTGCAACGTCACTCAAGTGCGCAGAGAGTCGAAGTATCTGGTTGTGACTTGTGCTCAAGTAGGAATCGTCTGCGCTCCTGTTCAGTTCCACATCGTCACAAACGAACGCCCAAGCTTTTCCGCTCAGACATGCAAGCCTCGTTAGTTTGATGAGGATTAAAATCTGAAATAAGTCATGATGGAGTAACACCAGTGACACATTTCAAATCTGAACATGAACCTCATTTTACAGCTTGCTTATGAAATCATCATTCAGCTTTGTTCCAGTTTGGCTTCTGATTTTTAAAAAAGCTGGATTCCAAATGAAAACTGCTAACCTGCTTCATCAGCAGCCTAAATGAGAAGAAGATGGATGTGAATGTAAAACTTTCTTTGTTTTAAAGTTTGTGTTACATCCACAGTCTGCTGAGCAGAAAACTTTGAATACCATTAAAATTCAAATTAAAAAACCTTGTTGATTGCAAAGATTTTCATTGTGTGTGTGTGTGTGTCTGTGTGTCCTAAAGCTGTGCTGTCTTTAGTTTTACCCATATTTGTTTTCAGGATATTTTTTTTTTTTATAGAAATTTTCGTTGTGTCAAACTTAAAATTTTATTGTATTTTTGTTGAATATAAATTTTATTTTAAGCAGTCCAGCCTGTTATTTAAGACTTGACAAACAGAGCAGTGACAACAACAACAAAACAATATTAATTTGAAATGTTTTTCTTTTTCAATTTTAATGTGAGAAGAGAAAGAAATGAAGTAGTCATTTTTTAATTATCTGGTTTTTTGGTTTCCAAGATTGCACAAATTTTAAGACTGTCCAGTGAGTTCAGGTTGATTCTCTTTAAAAACAGTACGAGAAAGTGTTTGTTTCTTCCCTTCATCAAGTAGAAAACATGTCATTGAAACAGGATTACAGTAAAGGTGAGAAAATGAGAGAGGAGTAACCCCGGTTAGCCTCTGTTAGCCTCCTGGCTCACATTCACGATGAGCATCAGGGGTGAGAGCTGTTCATCAAAAAAGATGCAAATCCTCCGCTTCTTTGAAAATCTCCTCCCCTGACTGACGCTGAAGGTTTCCCAAAGGGTCATTGTGTTTGTCAGACGGTGTGTTCGCCCCGAGATGTTAGAAAAAAACTGCTTCTACTGGCTAAAACATAGTGAAAGATTTATTCATCGTCATCGTCGTCATCATCATCGTCATCGTCGTCGTCATCGTCGTCGTCATCGTCGTCGTCATCGTCGTCGTCATCGTCGTCGTCATCGTCGTCATCATCATCGTCATCATCATCATCATCGTCATCGTCATCATCGTCGTCATTGTCATCGTCGTCGTCGTCGTCGTCATCGTCATCGTCATCATCATCATCATCGTCATCGTCATCATCATCATCATCATCATCGTCGTCATCGTCATCATCATCATCATCATCATCATCATCGTCTGGGTCTATCTTCCCAGACAGAACGTCCTCGATCCACTGCTCCAGCTCGTCGGCTGAGGGCATGTCGTCCTGGTCATCCATTTCCATCCAGACGCTGTCGGCCTGTCGGGACAGACGGAGACAAAGTAAGCCACGTCGGACACCGATGACAGTGTTTAGGCGGGACGGGAATCAGAAAGGCCGCTTACATCCTCGACATCAACCACACCGATCTGCGGGGAGGCGAGGTCGATGTGGAAGGTCTTCTCCCAGTAAGGAACCAGCTGACAGCGAGATACAGACGTGGTCAGGATTACATCTTCTGACATTTAGCGCATAAATGGATCTTTACAAAACAAGTCCATACCAGGGGGAAGTCGTCCGGGTCGATCCAGATGATGCTGAGGTTCGGGTTGTCAGTGTTCTCACGGGCCACCTCCTTCAGGATTTCCAGGAATTCAAAGCCATCTGAAGAAAAGTGGAACCAAGTGCCAGGTTTGATCATCTGACTGCCTCACCGCCGTCTCCGTTCTACGTATTATCTGTAAAGGAAAAGCCTTACCTGGGTCATCTTCCTCAGCGAAAGCAACAATGTGCTCTCCGTTAATGTCATCCTCCTGTGAACACCAAAAGGCTCGGCTGTCAGTAAAGACAAATGTTTTCCTTTTTTTTTTACTGGTACAAAACCTCTTACCCAGATCTCATACATGCTGTGAGGCTCGAGCTTCCTCAGAGTGGGCCTGAAACACGAAAACATCATCCCATTTTTCGACTGAAGAAGTCATAGTGCGGAGAAAAATGTCACAGTTTGAATGTGACCTTCAGCTCGTGTCAGTTCAGGGTCACCTGTCGTGCTGCTCGATGTATTCAACCAGCTCGGACTCGATGTAGGGTTTTCCTGGAATGGTGTCGGGCTCCTCCATGAACGGCTCGTAGAAGTTGACCTCGTTTATCTTCAGCTTCAGTTTTTTGGCAATCTGAAATAATCAGACAAAGATCACGAATGTTCTTCATTCGACTGATAGGATCTGTGTTTGCTTTTACTTTTTAGGAGCTCACTGTATTTTAGCACACGCAGTAAATTATTTTTTAAGTTTTGTCGGAAAGCTAATTAATCTTCTCTTCTCTAATATTCTTCTTTTGTTTGTTTGTTTTTGAAAACAAATACAACAATTCAAACCTTGGGGTCGAACGTGGCAAAGAATTTGACGAAGGGGTGGAACTCCTCAGCGGCATCGTCGTACTCAATGAAGTCTTGACAGAAAGGGAAGGGGAAGAGTTGAGATTCAGAATAATTATGTACAGTTTACGGCTCAGTCTTCGGATCTTAAAGTTCAACCTACGGGGAGATCTCTCGCTCTTGAAATAACCAACCAGCCTGATGACCTCTTCCATGTTGTAGAAGCCCTTCAGTTCACGCTCATTGTCGATGATCTCCACTGGATCCTCAATCACCTGCAGTTTGTGTGTTTAACGTGTGTTTAACATCCCAATCTGAAAAATGGTGGACAGCAATCAGAATGTAATGGCGTCGCTGCTCATTGACCCCAAACTGCTTACGTCGTAGAGGAATTCGACCAGGGTGTCGGCGGCCAGCTCTCCGTCGTACTCGATGATCTCATTGTCGGCGAAGATGTAGATGCTCTCCACCTCATCCAGACCTGGTGAGAAAAAAAAAAACTATTTATGTCCACATCATTTTATTTGGATGTTTGTGAAAATCACAGATGAAGTTTTCCTTCTACTGTGTTTTACATGTAAATATGAAATTATGGTGGAAGGAACATTTTGTTTCAAACCCTGGATTTTTAGAACAAAAAGGAGCTGTGATATTTTTGATGAACACTTGAGGGCAGCGTTGTTTTGGATGTTATAAATATGAAGGCCGCAGCTGAGTGTTTTCAGTGAAAGTGCAGTTTATTGGTTTGGGAATGAACGGGAAAAAACAGAACTTGTTATCATTCAATCAGCCGCGTTGAGGAGAAGTTTGATGGAAATACACGCTTACCCAACTTCTTGGCAACAGCAGAGTCTTTCTTCTGATCCACCAGGCCGAATCCGATGTCCTCATCATCAAGATCGTCCAGGACTTGGGCTGCAAGCTGGACGGAGAAATATGGAGAGAGAGGCGTGTCGGAGTGAGGCAGATGACTGATCTTCGTGACTCACTGGCCATCATCGGCCTTTCCTAACATCAGGCCTCCTTTGAAAACACGCTTTCAGCTTCATTTGCACAAGTAAACCCTCGGCATTTCATCTCAACTTCAAGACCTTAAAAGCAAAAGCTTTGGATTGCTGTCTTGCACTTTCTAAATCGGAGTGAAACCGAAGCCAACAATTGACAGGGCCCCCCCCCCCCCCAAGCCTGAGAGGAGCATGGACAGCAGGGTCTCCAGAAGAACAAGAGGGGCAGAACTTGAGCCAACTATGTCGAGGGGAAGAGACGCTACGACAGGTGTGGCGGGAGAGCGAAGAGCGCAAAGCTGCTGCACGTCTGTAATTCCACCTATTGTAAATGCACCAATGGACGTTATCCATCACACATACTGTTAGACTGCATTTCTCACGGATGTTTCCGAACACACGCTGTCGTTGTCCATTTTTATGCCATTTACATCACTCACTTTAGCACTCTCATGGTATGAAAGGGTGATTCAGATAAATCAAAAGCATCGTGTAGCGGCTTGCAAAGCAGAAAGGCTTTTGCATTGCGAAGTTGACAACATTCATAAGCGGCCAAACGCCCCGAAGCGCCAGCGTGAATAGCTCGAATAGTAAGTATAGTACAGTGTAGTGTGCGCTGTCGCTCTTCACAGGAGGTCTTTAATGCCATCCATTCTTCAGCTGCAGCGATGAGTCCAAACATATTACCTCATCATCAGACCCCATTGGCCTGTCTGCCTCGATAATCACCGTGTCACAGCAAATGGGAACCGTTCCATTCAGAGTGCAAGCCTCTTTTTATTTTCAAGGGCAAATCCTCCCAAATCTGAAAAACAAATAAAATCACCTCCCGCTTTTAGAGTCTTTGGAGAGTTTCACCGGCTGAGGTTTTTAGTTGACGTGACGTTAAACTAGCCGGTTAGCTTAGCTTCTGAACTCCCGCCATCAGTTTAAGATTAGAAAAAATTTGTGTTACATTTTGTTTATGTTTGTTTATGTTTGGATTGTGGATTAAACACACAACAGCAGAAGTTTCTCTAAACCAAACCAACTACTTTTGGTAGTACATAAAAAAAAAGTGATTTGGGTGAAGTAACCCTTTTTTTTTTTTTTTGCTGGTTGCAAAAGTAGATGGAAGAATGGATGAATGGATGGATGATGAATGGATGAATGGATGAATGGATGGATGGATGGATGGGCGGGCATATTAAAGTTTGATTAATAGATTAGACTGAAGCGTTTTTCAAATGATTCATCCTTACTTTACGGCCCGAGCTGCTGCTGCTGCTGGACTTTCAAAGCAGTTCAGTCCTCACTGGTCTGTGAAATCTGCTTGTCTGGTTTCTTCACGTAATTTCATCTGTTTAAAACTAAACTGCAGTCCAGGAGACAGCAATCAGCAGCGGCAGATGAATCTGTGGTTTGGCAGCCCAGCTTTGCAGGCACAAAAGGCAGACCTTAACATACCTGAATGATTTGTGCTGTTTGACTTCTGACCAGCTGCAAGAAGAGGCAACGCTTTAGGGCAAAGCACAACAGTGACAGCCTCCAGGTTTACAACAAATCGGAGCGGCCTTCATAGGAGACAGGATGGGTTAAAGACTGAGACTGAATGACCGGAGCCCGACTCACACAGGACTGTCATCACCTGAGGACCTCATGTCGTTTGTGCTAAATGAATATGGTGCAACCAAAATTCCAACAAAAGGTACAAAATTTAAGCTGACCTTTTAAAGATTTTCTAAATATATTCTGTGAATTTGAATTTGCTTGTGTTTCACACAAAGTCCTGAGGTAACGCCGACCGTGAACAGGGCTCAACACACAAAAAAATCAATTGCTGAATAATCAAGTGCGTTGGGATTCAAGATTAAACTTAAATTGCTGTGGCACCACATGTGCGCACCAGTGGACCGGCGATCACCTCCAAATTTTTTACACCACAACCTAAAATATGCAATCAGTGGACTGAGCCTTGAACTTGAACTCTGATTGTGCTGCAAGCTGTTTCCCAAAACGTACACAATTCCCAGCTCCATGTTAGCACGTGGTGTGGCCATATTACTGACACTGGGGTATTTATAAGAGAGGTGAAGTTATGCGTGCAAAGCGGGGAGTCCCACAGCTATATAAGGACGAAGAAAGCATGTTGGGGAGCAGAAAAGAAGGCTGAGATCTGTTACATATAGAAATGGGTGTGGAAAGAGCAGTGTGGGGGGGCAGGCAGGGTCGATGAAGAGGAGACACCTGACACCCAGCTGACATCCATCACTTCCTTCTATCACGCTCCCAAGTTTTGGTCATCAGTCATAATCACACGTCTCCTTTCCATCCAGATTATTTCATCATAGCTTCAGTCTTCCCCCGACCCGTCCAGAAGTCTGACAGCGCGGAGAGCCAAGCGAGAGGTCAGCAGTGCGGCGGTTTTGGCCCCGTCTCGCCATGCCCAGTCACCGTCAGCTTGTCAGGTGACACGAGACGAGGGCAGAGTGCCACGGTGAGATGTGCCACCAAATGATGAGCAAGGAGAGCCCGGCAGGGAGCTCATATTTCTTGTAATGTAGCCGTCCAGACGCCCCCTCCGCCCTGCTCGATGGTCGCTCTGATTTAACAGGACTTGAGTGACAGGTGTTGTTGCTACCGATGGGGACACATTTGTCTAAAAGGACCCAAGGAGTGTTATAGAACCAAAGTACAGTCCAAAGGTTTGTCGAGACAAAGCCTCTAGGAGGTGTCAGATTTCAGCTGATACAAGCAAGTGCAAAGAACTCCTGCATCGGCCTCTCCTATCCTTAAAGTCAAAGAAAGAAAGAAGGGTCAGTGAATGCACGTTATTAGCTCTAGATGGTAGTCTTGTATATGACTGAGTCACTCTCATTACTGATCATTACTGATTTGTCACAGATGAATTCTTTCTGGGCATTTCCCTTCTCCTTCAGTCTAAGTGTCTCCTTCTGCTGCACAGTTCTGAGATGAAGAGCTCACAGTCATTTTCCCCCACCTCATTTCCTGCTGCTTTCTCTTCGCTCTCGGCCTCAGAGGAGGCTTAACACGTACGAGCCAACCTCTTCGCTTCGGTGAGCTCATTTTAAACGCCACGCTCAACCAACGACAGGAAGTCATTTCTATCTCTGATATTCGGCCGATTGCTGACAGAGGTGGATTATTTCCTTTCAACAAAGACCGACTGTGGATTTAAGTCTGATCAATAAGAGGAAAAACATCCCAGAAACATTAAGTACTTCTGTCTAAGCCTCTGTAGTCAACGAAAACGTCTTTCTCTTTGCGATAAACCACGTTCCTTTGTCACCACTTTAAGACGGAAGTCACACAGAACACAAGTTGTAGTAGCAGAACAAAAGCTCGTACTTCCTCCAACCAAACCTTTGCCACGAACTTTCAGTGTTTAATGCCTATTATTGCGCTTTTGGTGTAAAACATCCAGTTGATTTTTTAAATCAGCAGGAGAAAACGAAGGAACATGAAAAGGTTTTTAATGCAGCACCAGTTTGCATCTTCCTGTGTAAGCGAGCGTCCTCGGATGTTCAGCCAGCTTTTCCCCTTCGGCCAGATATTAAATTAGTAATAGCTGCTGTAACACATCGGGACGCTCTACGCCAGGCTGTTACGTAACACTGCGCCGAGATGATCTTGAAAGATTCATATACAACAGCCACTAAAACAGACTCAGTAACTGCACTGTTTGGACGGAGAGGATTTAGCACAGAGGTTCATTCCAATGCTCCTTTCAGAAATTCTACTCTTCTTTTAACTGGAGAGTTTACTGTTTTCTTTTTCTTTGCACAACAACGGCTGCAGGGAGACATGATGAAACTCGTGGCAAGCATTTAGAAATCTCACAGGCACACAAGCTGATTCACTACAACAACTTGTGAGGGCAGAGTTGTCTGGGACCATCTGTGAATGACTCAAAAAGCCGTATTAGAAACATGTCACATAACACGCTCAGCTAATAAACGCCAAGTCTTCTCCTTTGTTTGTCAAGCTTGTTTTTGTTTTTTTTTTAATTAAAGCCTGCAGGTCTTTATTACATCATTTATATTCTGTTGTCTCTCCTTTGCACCATTTTCAGCCTCTTTTGTTTGGGGGTGCTCATGAGTGTCGCTTTATCGTGACTTGTAGGGACATTTGAAGATAATAGTGCTTCTTCTCCTGCAGTGAAAAGGAGCCACGGACAGCAGCAGACATGAATTCATTATTAAGTACATCTGGGCTTATGTAAGACATCTTAATACAACACGTGTGTGAAAATGGTCTGCCAGAGTCGATATATGTTCAAGTGTTTTTACATTTATGAAAAATTCAGCAAACTTTTTTTTTTTTTTCTTTTTTAGCTCTGCTACCAACAAAACCTCTGAGGACACAAAGAATTATTATATAATATGATTAGATTTGGTCGTGAAGTGATTTCACTTATAATATAACAGGATATCTGTTTTATTACAACTAGAAGACGGCTTGAACTCAACAGTTTGGTTTAACTGATGACGAAAATGGGGCCATAGGAAGAAGCGCCCACTGATATAAAGCTCTTAGGTCCTGTTCTCTTAAACCAGATCCACTTTGCTTAATGGAGATGTTAGTCTGGGTTCAACGTCACAAAATTCCCCTTTAAATTTTTCATGACACACCTCGATCCCCCGCAATTCCTTGACATTTTTCTTCCCCATGAATAAGTGATATGAAGGCGTTCTCTGATACGGATGACAGAGGAGGAGGGGAATACAGCAGCCACATATGAATTCATCACTTCCTGCTCCATTTTCATTGTTTAGTTTTGTTTTTTTTTTATCATTATTAAGCACATCATCCTAACTTCTACTGCTGAAGACAGTTGACATCGTGGTGGGAGGTGTGGCGGTAAATTTAGCATTACAGAAACAGCATGCAGGCTCTCTGACATCCACCATGAGAACTATTTTGGCTGTTTGCTGGGAGATACATACATCCGAGACTCCAGAGAAGGAATATGGTCAGTCCGCTTCAGCAAAAACTGAGCTTCTTTTTACCCTCAAATTCAGAAATGGTTATTTTCTGTGCCAGCACATTCTTCAATTAAGCAGTTAAAGCGTCATTTCAAAGTAAAAAATCTAACCCCAATGATGTTGTAGCCTTCTCTATGAACTTAGCATTATGGGAAATGTAGGACCCAATGTTTTCATAACCTGTGAGATCATTTACAGTGCAACTTTTAATTTTATAGGGTAGCAGAGGAAACGTCTGCTGCACGATCTGGAGCCTTCGGGGGAGCCATCTCTCTGGCGCTGTCAGCAGCTGCCTGACGGAGGAAGCTCTTCGCTGGTTTTGCCAAACAAGATCACAGATATATTCTGTGGGGGCTGAAAATGACAGCTTACAACCAAATTCATCTGCTTCCACTGTTTTTATTAATTAATATTACAATGAACAGATTAAAAGAGTATTTCAATGCTTTCGTGTTTTTGGCAAAAAGGGATTATCTCTGATATCCTACTGTGCTGTATGTCCTTATTTGATATGGATTTCCTATCACAGTCATTAATCAGATGCGTTTTCTCGCTGTGAATACCAAAATTATATTTGGGATAATACTATTGAGTGAATCATTTAACACTGATGATCCATATGGTGACAGTGCATCACATAGCAAAATATACGATTTCAACAACAGCTGAGCTCTGAAACCAAACAGGCAAGAGCTTCTATTATTAATCGTCTCCAAACAACAGGTGGGTTTCTGACTGGACGAGGCTCAACTGCAATCTGGCCGGCAAACAAACGTCTTCGCCCTGATGAAATGTCAATGCAGAGAAACAGAGAGGACACTTTATCTAAACATAACTCCTGTCACATTTAATGGCATCTCCTCTGACAAATCGCTTCTTAATTCAGTGCCGCTTTCACACTGTTAATTGGGAGCCGGAGGAAGCGAGGAAAGAGGAGATCTAACGAGCTCCTGCACAACTTCATGGAGCAAAGAATATGGAGGACAGACGGCTGTGGGACTTCTTTTAGGAAAAATCGAATTGCTCCTCAGAAACAAGAATATATTTTTTGCCTGTTTTCACGATTACATGGTAAATTTGCCTCGAACTAAAAATTGTGGCCGTCTGGCCTCCTTAAAAATTCTGTTAAAATATGAAACTATTAGGCAATCCGAGGAAGGAGAGCTCTTTACGACGCTGGACGGCGTCTGACTGTTTCCTGGAGGGAAACAAAGCGGCTTACAGCCGAAGTAAATTCATGTTAAAGGGCCGCTGGGACTTGGCCTGTTGGCCCCATCTGAGCCGAGATAACTTGAGGCAGTGAGATCCGATCTTACTCACACATTCTGGATGTGACTTTCTGTCAGGGTCAAAGGTCATTGTGCAGGAGGTTGTCAGCAGCTGATACTTCAATGTTCTCACCTGATTCGTTTAGAGAATGCTTTGATGGCTGACTGTAAGTCAGCTTGTGTCCTTGTGCACAGTTAAAGATGAAGGTCTTCGATGCCGTCATAATCTGAGTTATTCAGTTTAAAATGAGAATACTCTTTATATGTGTCTATAAATCTTGTGATGTGGCATTATGGTTAATTAAAATTTAGTGTTTAGGGTTTATTTTTAGCAGCGTGACATCAAAAGGCGGCTGAGAAATTGAGTTCTTAAGCTGCATAAGCTATTTTAGGCTCTTACCCAAAATAGCACGTACAATATGACCTCCTTCCTCGTCTCCCTCTCTCCATCAATTCTGTCCGCTGCCATTAAAAATGTAAGCGTGAAATTTATTGCTCTGGTGAAAGCAGGAGAGCGCCGACTGTCGATTTTGGATAATGGTCACCACGGCGACGGCCTGACCTTTTCCCAGATCTCTCAGTAGATGGAGGGATATTAGACAAGCTGAAGCTGAAGACTCTCTGCACATTATGAGACCGCACATCGACTCACGAGCACCTTTGTCACCTTTCTCAGTTATCCACATAATATTATGGCGAAGGGGAAAATAAAAAAAAAAACCCAGGAGAAACCGTATTGCATATAATGAACAATGAATTCATTTTTAGTTTAATGCGACACTCATTCTATTGTCCTCTCTTTAATAATATTAACTCTTTACAGCCACAGAAGCCAAATGAACAGCAGCAACATGCTCACAATGCTAATGCTAATCTGCTAATGTTGAGAAGGTAAGGAGTAAAATTTTTACATTCATGCTATTATATGAATATAGCTTGTTGCTTTCAGGTGTTAATTCGCTGTAAACAGACCAGCTGAGGCTGATTTCTGTTTATGTTGACAGAAACCTATTTCTTCTGCTAAGAAAATAAAAAAAACAACTGATGTCACACCTCAAAAATACCTTTTTTCCATCAAATAATCTGCAGTTACATTATGGCAAATTTTTAATTTAATTTTTAATTTTTATAATCAACTTTCCCAGAAACTGGATTTGAAGACTAAATTTGGTGCATTTGTTGTTCGTTCATACAGTTTATTCAACGGGACACCGGGCGCCACGGCAACGGTGTAGGTGTGCGTGGATAAAGAAGGTGTTGAGTATAAGATCGCTGCCATCTGAGCCGTGCAGTGATTAACGAGCAGGCCAGTATACCAAAGGTCAGAGGTCAAACAGTGAGTGAGGAGGGGACGAGTCAGGAAGACGTTTACCAACAACGCCATTTTTAAAATGACCTGCAGCTGATTATTCACCGTCATCAGGGCTCAGCTGACAACTGAGCACTTTGTTTTTAATGATATCTTCTGCCTCATGATGACGTCAGTTATTTTTGGCAAAACTGCTGCAGCCCAGGAACAGATCCAATCTGTCCCCTTTTCATCTTCCGGAAACAGATTGTTGGACCGACTTAAAGTCAGACAACACTCCCTGATATTAAATGGAACAGAATAATTGCACATATTGAACCCTGCTGCGGAGCCAAGCATGGAAACTGCCACCTTCACATCAGAAAAAGGTTCCGATCACGTGACTACCTCTGCCTGCTCACACACCTGAGCCCAGTTTCCTAGTTATCCACTTGCTTCCTGCCAATTAGTGGTACGTCCTGGTGTCCTTTGTGTTGGACAGGACTGGATCGGCCTCCTGTACCTGCCTTCCTCTCTGCATGACAGGTTAGAGCTTTTTCAGTTTTTTCTTTTCATCTGCTACTAACGGTCAGTCAGTTTATATTAATTACTCACACCATAAGAGAGAAAAACTGATATCGCTTTTAATTCCAGTTCATAGTAAACAATCCAGATCTGCCTGAAAATGTAACCAGGTTCATATCTGACGAATGATCAGAAGGATCAGGGTGAAAACACGACTTCTTTGGCAGCAACAACGAGCACTTTGGAGCTTTCAGAAATAAAAGCTTTACATAACAACACTGCAATTCAAAAATTGTGAAGTTAGTTCAAATTAAAAGGGACCGAGCAGATTTAACTGCAGCTACACAATTTGTGGCTCAAATTTTGAACACAGGGAGGTCAGTTTTGATTCCCTGGGCCCTGCATTTTAATACTTCACACTCCCTCATAGGCGGTAATAACCAGCTATTTTAAGCAGCCACCCTGAGCACCTTGAGTGTTGCTTCCTGACCGGCTGAGCCAATGGCCAAACAATCCTCACTGTCAGGAAGTCAATAGCAAAAGTAACAGTCCAGCAGTAAGCATCCCTCTCTCAAGCCAAGAACCACAGCCTGGCACGGCATTCGGAAATTGATCAGATCCAATGACTCGTGTGTGTGTGTGTGTGTGTAAACGATGGTTTAGGACCTCGGCCTGCACACGGTGGGGAATGTAGTGGAGGGAGCAGTGGGCCTGGTGAGATACGGCCCTAAAGTGTGTGTCCGTCCCAGGAGGGCTGTTTGCCTCTTGCTAAGCACGCAGGGCCGTCCTGGGCTATTTACAGAGGTGACTTATGCAGGGTAGTGTAAGGTAAACGCCGGCTCTGTAAGAAGACACTGCTGCTCTGACAGCCAGAGGATGGACCAGCTGACTGTGGGGCCCAGGTGCAGTAACTGTGGGCTGCAAATTAAAAAGACTTTCACGTTTATTATTTTATCCAATAAGACATTCCAGAAGATGCATGTGTGCATTTAGCTGTTAGGACCACGCCGTTGAAAGAGGAAAGATCTGTTTACGCTGCAGTTCTGTTTACCAGAAACTTTTTGCGAATTACAAATTAAGCCAAAGTTAGAAAGTCAGGAAACATTTGTGTTTCAAAATGTTTTTTCAAAGTCAATATCTGATCTTATTCTGCTCATTTCAGTGCTATCAGAAATAAAAACCTCAGGGTCATATTTTCAGTACATGATACTCTGAATGCCTTAGCACCAAACGTATGTATATAAAACATGATTCTTTTGTCCTGGTTTGAACTGTGATGAGACGCTGCCACGGGGGTCTGTGAAGGACTTATATTACAAACACTGAAGTCATGCGGTCTTAATGTGACAGGCATGTTTGGTACAGCTGTACACAAAGTCACACCATCGTTTGACACTGGGAAACTACAAAGCCTGCAAGTTTTGAACATTAAAGATGCACGAGGCTCTTACCCCTGCAGCATCTTTGTGCACTGGGCTAACCCAAGTAGCTTGGTGCTGTGAAAGGCCGGGAAAGCCGGTTTTAAACCGCTGCTGTCTGAAAAGCAAATGTGTTCATAGCTATCCGGCATGACTGCACTCTTGAGGAGGGCAAAGAACCTGCCCTCCTCAAGAGGGACTGACAGCGATTCTGCACATCTCCTGGAAGAGAAGTTAGAATTACTGCCGTCTTTATGCTCAAGTGCTGCATTTATGCGCTGCAGCAGAATCACTTGGAGGCTCGCAGATTTTGACACCAAAGCCCAGAGTTCACAAAATGGGCATAAAGGAGACAGGGCTGCTTCTCAAAGGCGAGTGTTGCATGCATTTGCAAACGTGAAAAGTGCAGACGCAGTGATTCAGAAGAGAGAGTGAGTTTATCTTCTATTTCAGCTACTGAAAATCAAGCAGCTGGTGTTGGTCCATCAGGTCTGTTATCCATCCTGTCAGGCCGTATGAAGCACCTGCTCACCTGTTCGCCTTCCTCCTCATTTGTCAACAACTGTAATCCTTCTCATCAGGACACCTACGAGCCACAAATCGCCAACTGGAGCCAAACCCTTCCCTTCCTTCCCCTCTTCCCAGTGCGACCCTTCCCCCACATGGGCAACAGATCCATCCGGTGTCATGCTCTGGCGGAGACCCACCTCCAAAGCCAGCTCCTCTATCTGAAGCTGCTTCATGGCACTGCGGTTCCTGTCCACATTTTTGTGGTAGTAGATCACCATCACATCATACTTCTTCATGATAGCCTTGTAGTTCTTGGCGCTGAGGGCGTGGACACGGTCTTTTCCATCATACTCGGGGATCTCTAAGCCCTTCTCCCCCCAGGACAGGGCCCCCAAAGAGAGGAAGACCCCCAAAAACACCCAGCCCCACTTCATGACTATTGTCACCTGGCGGCCACGAGAATGCTTCTTCTCAGAGCCTGAAACGTTGGCGTGGGGCAGAAGGGGAAAAAGTACACCTGATAGATTTAACGTTGCCCACTAACGCAAGATGGTGCCAAACAGGGAGAGTTTGGAACAAAGTCCACCTCCTGACCCCACCGGCTAGAGAAGAGCAGGTCCAACTGTAACTCCCTCCCTTTAAGGAGGACCCACACGTGCTTTTTGCTGATGCCACTGACCGCAGAAAGGGGCGTTAACCTTTTCTGGGACGCCGATTGGCATGTGGTAAGCCACGACACTGATCCCGCTCGTCCAAGAGCAGAGCGGGAAGGGCTGCCAAAAATGCCAGACAGACACTGAGAGTGATGAGGGGTAAAGGGGCTCCTGGGCAGCGGTCAGAAAAATAGCAAGTGGGTGGTAACGTGGGAGGAGCCACGCTTAGGTCATACGGCCACCTGTTTGAAGCCGTGGCTATGAAAAGGGACGGCCGTTGTGTTGGGTGTTTTGCAGCACTACAGATACCGGCTCAGTGTCTTGGAGGACCGAAGGTATAGATTGATGTACGATGAGAGGTCGAGGAAAGAAGAGCTCGAAGATGCCATTGCCATATTAAGTTTTGCAGAAGAGCCGGACCCTCGCTAAAAATAAGGCGTCAGCGCGACAACGCTATGGACAAGATGGAGTCGGCGGTGTCCACACAGAGGGTCAGACGGTTAGATGTGCTCTGTAAGCACAGATGGACATAAATAAATGTAGACACACAGTCAGACACACACTTAACTACCACAACAGAGGTAACCCAAAACTTAAACTCAAAATGGCTAAAAACTATGTCACGTTTATTTTTCTATTATTTCTGGAGAAGAATATAGCGTGCTGCTTTGTTTAAGGCCTAGTTTCTGTTTGCGTAGCCACAAACTCATTAACACAATTGTTCTTCGGGAAAACGTTTTCACCTTCATCTGTGGATTCAGTTTGGTCAGTTGTCATGGTGACGGCTAACTTGTCATTGTGCAATGACCAAATAATTTTATATTAATATGTTTTTGTCTTAATGCGACTTGTCCTGATGATAGTGGGACACATTCAGCTTCTTCCCTCCAGCTGTTTTCGAAGAATATTGACTTTTTGTGCATGTCACACCTCTGCAGGCTCGTCAGGGTCGTGGATGAGCCGATCTGAGCGTAGGAACACGGAGCAGAGCAGAGACGCAGTGTGAGATCATGTCAGCTATTAGTTCACAATGAAAACAGGGAGAGGGTGGCTATTAATAACAGTGTGTAATATGATCAGGCCGCCCCTCCTCCCCCCTGCCAGCACGGCGGGTCAAACAGTGCGTGGCTGTTTTGATGCCAGGGATGGGCGCAGAGTCTCTGCACTGATTGGCCTCCGTGATTATGTTTATGTGAGAGTTCAGACGTATTTGCCTGCAAAATATCAAATCACGTCGCTGCATTTGTTCTGCACTCATTCAAGTCATTGAATCACTTTAATTCCAGTTTCTTTCAAACTCCCATAAAAACCATAAATCTGGAAGATTCAGGCCAAATAACACTTTTTTTCAAACTTCTTACTCCAGTTTTTAAAACATTTTTCATCTGCCACTTCGACTAGTCCTGGTCAAAGTATCTTCTATTCACAATATTCCAGCAGCTGTATAAAATAACAAGTCTGACTCGTTCGTATAGAGAAAGTGGAATATTTTTTAAGGAATTTCATGCAGGTATTCACATTTTAACAGTTAGTTTAAAGAATCACAAACTGATTAAAGATCTTTTCCTTGTGATCGGATAGGAATAGAAGCAAATTAAAGCACATTCATATATTTTGATAGGTCCATTAAAAATGATTCCAATTCCAGATGAGTTTCGAGTAAAGTGTACAAGGCAGCGCAATGAGTTAAACAAATCCATGCTCATACCTCTATAAACTGTTAACATGACAAAAATATCTCAAACCGCCTGTTGCACCGATGTGGTAAACAGCTCCCTCCTCTGGCAGTTGCACGAGTAAAATCTCATGGCTCTTTGTGTTATTAGACGTCCATCTTCTCCCTTTCATCCTGATTTCAAATCGACCTGAACAAACTGAGTAACAACACGAGTGCGTGCCGTGTAGTTGTGCTGAGGTTGTTGCTAAGGAAACTGGGAGGTTGACTCAGACAGCTCACTTTGTCAGACGAGAAGGTGCAGCGTGCTCGTCTTCAAATATGTCTGCAGCGCAGGATGGCACGAGGTGAAAGTGAAGCAAATGAAAGTGGATGAAGTCCATCCATCAGTCCCACTTAGTGCTGATTAAATGTTATATTCTAATTTATCTCCATTTCCTGAAAAGGTTATTGACAAGCAGAAATGCTTCCACTTTTTTAGGTTTGTTTTTATTTGAAAAATGTTTTTAGAAATGCGTGCGGCCTTTGAAGCTTCAGTTAGGATTGCATTGGTGCTTTTTGGAGGCTGCAGCACATCTCCACAGGGTGATGAAAGTATGTCACCTCCTCCACTGTGGCAGAGGGTGCGAATGTGACACGTCTGAGTTAGGGTGCTAATGAGAAGAAGGCAAGCTTCATCACAGGGAGAAGGAGTCGAGGAGCGAAGGCTGTGTGGTGGGAGAGGAGGAAATAAGGAGAGAGAGTGAGAGATCGGGCCACAAAAACAAAGACACGTGAGGAGGATTAAATGTAGGAGCAGAAAACAGGAAAATGTGCCTCTGACTAATAACCAGGCTGTAATTAATGCGTATAATGAGTGCAGGGTAATTAGAGCTGGTGGAGAGGAGGAGGCCCAGCGTGAACACTTGTGTGTCGAAAACACAACAATCACACAAGTAAAACTGGATGAATATAAAAAAATACAGGTTGTATGTTTCACTGATGAATCCTAAACACTGTTGATACATTCAATCTAAAAAACGCAAACTTTAAAGAAAAAACAAAGAAATTAATTTTATTGCTGTGGTACATAATGTATACACACATTATATTTAAGTGCAACCAATACACAATACACAACTAAGAGGCAAACAAAAAAAACATTACTCATTACACATTGGTGGATTAGCATAAAAGCAGGTAGCTTTAATTGCACTGACTTTGTGGTTCTGTGTCTAAAGGAAATTGTTATATATAGTTTTGTGAACTGTTTCATGACCTTTATGAAGCTACAGTACAGTAGTTTTTTTAAATTGGACCTGAAATTCATCCTGTGCAGCCAATCGCTGTTTAAATCCTTAATTACACTTCGTAATGTTTACCAAACACCAAAAATAAAAGCTTTTTTACTTTCCGAGAAACCCTCTTTGGTTCAAACACGATATGAAAAGTGCCACACAGATGCTATCAACCTGTTGCATCAACACACAGCAGCAGAGCAGATTTAGGATTTGTCAGACTAGCACCTTGTCGGAGCTGAGTAATCTGCTAAATCACACACAGACACACACACATACACACACCCACCTCCTACAAAGACCAGTCTGGTCCTGGTGCACGCTCCCTCTCTGTCCCCCACCCACGGCCCTTATGGACGCTCTGTGCACAGCCTCTAACAAGCCTGGGAGGAATAAAAAATAACACACAGAAAAGATCCAGGTAGAATCAGTTTGTACAAAAGGTTTAATGAATACACAAAAGCACAACACACGCATACATACAAATCTTGGTACTCAGTGAAACAGGTTAGCCTCTCCAACTCGTGTCCAAGCAACCAGGAAGAGCAGCAAAGAGTGTGTTTTCTCTCACACACACACACACAAAGAGCAGACAGATACACAACGTCCTTGACGCACAATTAAGGCGTTATCTTTTATACAAACAGCCGTAGCAGCGCTGTAGTTTGTACTGAGGCTGTTTTGGATGGTGGACTTCACCTTTCACCTCACGGTTAAAACAGCGGCATCAGTCAGCCTTGGTTATTTTTGTGTTGTATGTTTTTCTTGTTTATTAAAAAAATAATAATAAAATGAAGGAGAATTTAAAATGTATTCGATAAAAAAAGAAAACTAAAAAGAAAGTGACTGATTTGCATCATGTTTACTGTATTTCCTTGCTGACGAGGTGATCTAAGTGCAGAGTTGGCTGCCAATGTTTCCAACTGTTTCAGGCTGCGCACTTGGTTTACTGCCGCTTTATTTTTCTCACCCGTGTTTTCATTCACCATGAATATTTGGCAAGTCGGCGGGTTAAATGCAAATAAAGTGAAATGCAAAGACGCGGATGGATCTGCTCATTTCAGGACTATTTGGAGGCATCTGCGTCTGAAGTGGATGTTGATTTCTGACTCTGTGTGTGGCACTGAGAGACCATTTACTCTCTGTCCAGATTTGAAGAGTCAATTTGAAGAGTCTTTGACAGTTGGCTGACAACTGGAGGGTGAGATGTTGCTTAGTAACTAAAAACCCGACAGACTGACTGATCAAGCTTCAGCCCGAACAGTTGGTGCATGTAGGATGGATATACCAGCTATAGTAAGAGTGTGTGTGTGTGTGTGTGTCTGAGCTGTGAAACTGGGACCTGAGAGGAAAACGTATGTGTTTGAGGCGGGCTGAAGGGTTTAACCTGTTCACAGGATGCTCAAAAGATGTTCATCCACTCAGGAGGTCGTCTTTCACCACCTTTCGAACGTATGTGTGTTTGTGTGTGACGTCAGAACAGTTCAGTCTGTCTGATGCTTATTTATCAAACCTGCAACAACAACAACAAAAATTTATTTACCTTTGTGATTCTTGTATCAGCAGCTTCCTTAACGCCTGTCTCATGTATATATTTTGATATACTTCTCTGCTGTGGATCTAAATTAACCATTTTCTTCTAAACAGACTTCACTGCCATTGGGACCTCTAATCGAGTCTGCATCTGGACTCCTTTATGAGATTCCTTCAAACCGTGCATCTTTTTTTTCTCTGACGATAACATTCAGCTCAGCCATTTCCAGTTGCAGCCTTTCTGTGTTGTGATTAATGGGGAGTAATTGATACCTCTGCGGGTTTCTGAGCAGCACCGAATGTGTTGACCCTTTTAAGCCGTAACTGGAAATTGTAATTGTGCCCCGGCTAACAGGCCTTGAGGGGACGCTGTAATTAAGAAACTGCTGGTAATGGAGAGCACTTATCATTTGTATGGATGTCTAACTCGGGCCCAGCCTGATGCAACTGTGTCTGACAGCAGGAAATAGTGGAAGTGTAGACAAACATACATGTATATGTGTGTTTTTATATAAAGAATAAAGATGATGATATCTGATGTGGATCTGCACAGTGGTGGAGAACTCATCAAGTGTGGCTTTGTCTAAAACAGTTTTTGGGATGTGTTTGACAAAATATCGCACAGCTGAAGTACCGCTCATAAAAATGAATCCCAAAGAGGGAAGAAGAGAAAAGATTTCAGCCTGGTGGTAATGAAAGAGGAAACAGGAGAACAATCCACAGCTTCACGTTTACAACTGTCACAGAGCGTGACTCGTTTTGTGACAGAGTGCGATGATGAAAATCTGAGATTCACATCATTACTCATGACAGCAGCAGGCGACCTCACCGGGACGGCAATTAGTGAACACAGAAGAGTCACGACTGCCCGCCACACAGACACATTTAGACCCGACTGCAATGTTTCATTTCAAAAAAACAAAAACACAAAAAGCTCGTGACCATCAAAACGTGTAGCATCTTAGCGTAAAAAAGTAGCAGCGGTTAATTGTGTTTCGCAGTCATCATCCACATCTTAAAAATGTCGTCGGCTCACGTCCACTCAGGCTGCTGAACATTCAGGATTGATGGTTCAATAACTCTCTAATTTGATTCTCCAGTTTCTGCCTGGAAAATCTTTTAGCTTCCAATCAGACGAGCTAACAAGCTGAAGGGGACAAATTAAAATCTCCTACATCTGCTTTTTCGTGTTGACTGTCCTTTTTAAAAGTTATTATCATTACTTATGCTTTCTTTAAAAACATCTTCTCACCACTGTTTTGCACACAATTTTTTGGCCCACTTGCAAAATCCTCGCGGCCCACCGATCGGAACCCAGACCACAGATTGGGACCCACCCAATTGTATGTAATATTCTTGTATTTAAAAATGTACTGGCACGTGTTGGATGGTTCTTCTGAGAGAAACAACAAGAGCAAAGATGAAGACGGTTATCCTTTAATAACTGAGCACAACACAACTTAGATGTAAAGCACTGAACGGAAAACAACAAGTTCACACCTGTTGTCTAGAAATCCAGAACAGTTTAAAAGGGCATAATAATTGCTATTATTTTTGTTGCAGTGCTCGTAGTGATAACTAGTGCTTTTGGTGGTATCATTTAATCACAGAAAGCCACGCAGCAGAGAGCATTAAATGGTGTCAGGGTTTAACGAGGGAGGGCACGGCTGCGTCGTGAGGTTTGTCATTACGGCTCCGAGCCGACTCTCTCTGTGTTTATAATGGGAGCCGATGCCCTGAGCCGCCGGCCTGCACTTAGTGCTGTGGGTGATTAGAGCTCAGCCTTTAATTCTGCTGCAGTCCGTGTCATTATGTGGAAAGAGGACAAGGGCGGGTGTTTGAGATGGCGAGGGCAGGAAAAAATGTTGAATGAAACTACAGGTTGGAGCGCGTGAAGTGGCAGAATGATAAATGACAGCAGAGTGGAGGCCGAAGAAGAGGAGCGAGCCAAACTGGTTACAGCTCACTCACTCCAGAAGTGAAATATTTAAAGGACGTATTAAAGACTAACCCTAAAAAAAAATAAAAGTATCACCACGTGATGAGTGTGCAGCCGTTGACCAGCACAGAGGACAGGAGGTTGTGAATGAAAGGGGTGCAGTGACTCTGCATTTTCATTGTTCCTCTTTCCACTGACTCATCCCCCTCAATAAGCACATTCACACGGACTGACACAACAGTCCCCTCTCTGATCATCCCTTCATCCTTCCATTTTTCAGTTCCTCCCTCCCTCTCTGTCTTCCAGTTGCAGTTTCTCCTTTAATCTCTCTCTTCCTTCCCTCCTTCCCTCCTTCCCTCCTTCCTTCCTTCCTTCCTCTCTCTGCAGCTGAATCCTCGGAGTTGTTTTGTTTAAAGGAACTTCCTCTCTGAAGGTCTCTCTTCTCTCCTCCAATAAACGGACCGGTCTTGTGATGGGAAACAAAAACTTTCCTATTTCAGTCTGCTCCCAGGGAAAACACACACACAAACACAATCGCACACACTTTATATGCTTTGCAGACACATAAACACACATCTTGAGTGCCTGTGGTCTTGTAATTAAGCATAAACCTGTTTAACCTCAACTCTCATTTATATACGAGAGTGTGTGTGTGTGTGAGAGAGAGAGAGAGCTTAGGTTTCTATTTAATCTGGATCCTGTCTCTCAGCGAACGCACTCTCTTCCAAATCCCCAGGATACAAACACACAGACGCACAAACACGCAAATGGACAAAGAATAACAGTTCACGTGCCAAAACCACATCCAGCATCGCAATGCATGCCACCGTTTGTGGGTTATTAAAATGTACTGTGTAAATATCCTCAAATTATCTGAGATTTATTCCACAAAGCCTCACACACAGTAGACCTTCTCTACGAGCAGCGAAAAAACTGCATCAGATGAGTAAAAGTGTCGTTGCTGGAAGTCAAAGAAGCATTTGTATTTTAAGATTTAGAGGAAGAGGACGTTTTCATGTTGATATCAAAACAGCGAATGAGGATGATCTTTGTGCTTCATTTGATTCTGACACGTTCGTCGCACAGCCTGATGAATGTCGTACTTTTTGTAATAGTATTTTAGTATTTTACATTCTGAACGTGAAATAAATTTGTAGGAGTTTGAAGGAAGATGGACAGAACAGACAGAACATCACTGGGTTTGTGTACAAATAAGAGATTTTTATTTGATGTTTTGGAAACTGAGATTCTTTCAGACTCAGAAATGGATTGATGCCTCATACTGTGACGGTCTTGGTTGGGAAGGGGGGGGGGGCTCTCATTTTTTATTTCTATAGTTCAAACTCTGCGTGAAAGGTTTTTGTTTCACAAAGCTCTGCTAGAACTGATGGTGAGTTGCTTTCTCTTCATAAATCCCAGCATGCTCATCAACACACGGCCTCGCAGGCAACCGAAGATCATCAACTGACTCATAAGTCACCCACTGAGAGCCGTGTGAAGAATGAGGAAAACAGGCCGTTGTTTACCCCTTTTTCTGCCGTACTGACACCGCCAAGAAAGAAAAATGAACAAGCTTACCGACGGTTGTGTGTCTGTGCCGCTGTTAAATCCACAGAGCATTTTGTGTTGCTGCAATGCAAACGACTGTTCGTATTTGCATACATTAGCAACAATCTGCCTATTGTTTTAGTGAAAGCAGCCTGTGAGATGGATCTGTTTGATTCGGCTGGCCGCAGGTAGAGAGAGCTGAGCCTGAATTTCTTTTTCATCAGTGTGTTTTTATGGAGGCGCATCTTTTTAGAAACTTTATAATCCCCCAGCACTGATTTGAATGTTTTCAGATCATCGTCATCTCTGTCCCGTTAAAGTTACAAATAATTTCAGCCTCTAGAGTTAAATGGTCTCTTTAACCACAAGGCTCTCAGTTGATTACACAGAGAAGGAAATATTTTTTAATTGCAGAGCAGAAATCCGTCTTTGAAGCATAATTGAAACAACTAAACTGTTGGAAAGGTTCCCAGGCGCTGTGTGCACAGGTACAACAGAAGGAAGAGGAGTCCATCCTGGCCTCAGGCTCACAGACTCCACAACAAAAGTTTCATTCATGCTCGGCCTCATCATGAGTTGCAGGCCAACAGTGAAGTGTGTCTGATAAGGAGACGGCCACAGTCATGAAGACGGAAGGTCATGAGATGCAGATTTTGGAAATTTCCAGACCACAAAAGAGAGCTAAGAGTGACTCATCTTAAAAACATGCAGCACTGCAGATCTCACATGAAAATAAAAAAGGGAAGTGAAAAAGGGGATTTAAGGATTGCTTTCATATTTCTGTTTCCAACAGCCTCACACCAGGGACACACTTGTTGTGTCTACTAACCGATGAAAGGAAAACACACACACCTGTGGTATGTGAAACCATTAGAAGGTTTTCCTCCGCTGGCTTCCTGCTGGGGTTGTGGCCTCTTCGCCCCTCAACACCTGAGAGCGTCCCGGGTTTAAGTTACATTTCACAAGAGCTAAAGCAGCTGTGCACGTCACGCCCACAGACGACAACTTCTGCATTAAAAATGGAAAG
This sequence comes from Echeneis naucrates, assembly GCF_900963305.1. Lineage (NCBI taxonomy): Eukaryota > Metazoa > Chordata > Actinopteri > Carangiformes > Echeneidae > Echeneis > Echeneis naucrates. The sequence continues at coordinate 2,632,367 of NC_042528.1, read as the reverse complement.
AGTCCACCCAAATGGGATGTTATGTCTCCACGCCTCAGCTCAAACTCTTCTAAAGCTGATAGTCTTTCTGCAGGGTTTATATAAAACAGTCTAAAAGAATATCATCTATTCACATTCACGTCAGTTCAGCACGTAAGAGAGAACTAATTTAAATCTTACAATCCTAATTAGTAGATTTACTAATGGAATGGACAGTCAAACAAGAAATATTAGACAGTTTTGATCAGTTTGACTGCAGGCTCCATGTTTTCCACTTTTATTGCCGAGAAAAGTCTCAAACTCTTGTGTTTGTTGAGCTTGTGTCCATTTGAATTGTCCCAAAAGCAGCTTTTCTTTCAGGAGGCCAGAGAAGAGAAAGCGTTGGACGATTTCTAACTTCATCTGAGGGATCAGCACCCGGCGGCCCAGCTCCAGTTGGCCGGCTGTCACTTTTTAAAGAATGGAGTTGGGGTTGGAGGGCGGGGGTATTTTGGAGCGTGTTGTGATGGAGAAAAAGAAACAGGAGGAGGGATTTGCAGACCGGATAGCGAGGTGACATCAGCTTTGAAAAATGTGTATGTGCAAGTGTGTGAGTGTGTGAGTGTGTGTGTGTGCTCCAATGTCTGAAAAGCAGCAGTTTCAGGGCTGGAGGACTGAAAGAGCTCTCACTCTGCTCGTATTTATACAAAGTTCAGGCAGATCTTTTCTTCCCAGTGAACGCTGGGATGGTCCTGATGAAACATGACACTTTAATATATCGCAATGCTCGTTGTGTTGTTGCCACAACTCCACAACTGTGACTCCATCCACCATCATAAACAGATTTTTGGTACACACCGTGATCACACTTTACAGTCCTACACTGACAGTTGTGTTATTATTTGATAGAGCAAAACTGCTAAAACTGTTTAAAACTGTGAAATGTAAACACACACAATATTGACTTTTATTAGTTTCTGATATTTTGATTAAACTGACAGTTATTCAGTTGGATGGATAGATAGATAGAGAATTAATAGCAAATTAAAGAAAAGTAATGGGCAGATTGATGAACAAAACTTGTTGACAGGAAAGTTTAATGTTTTTCTTTTTATATTTATGTGTTATTCTTATATTTACCCATCAAATCTATATGATACATGATCCCTGATCATGGGATTATTGGAGGGAGTGATCCATCGTTTTCAGCGGAGGATCTTTGGAGGAATCAGACAACGTGCTTCAGAGAGAGAGAGAGAGAGAGAGAGAGAGAGAGAGAGAGAGAGAGAGAGAGAGAGAGAGAGGGAGGAAAAGGCGTTTCCACGTTTCAGCAGCCGGTTATAGAGCAGCAGCAGCAGCAGCAGCGGCAGAGAGACATAGACTCACAGTGACACAGAGAGAGAGAGAGAGAGGAATCACGACATTTCTCTGCTATTATCCCCACAAACACTTGACCCAGCCGGTGTCGCCTTCACGGACCTGCCTGCCTCCGACCCAAAGGGACGCGGACAGACTGGACTTTTCTCCTCTATTTTAAATTATTTTTAATTTTTTTTATTTTTGTGTCCTCCTTTTTTTTTTTTTTTTTTCTGCAGCCTGACTGTCTGTCTGCCTCTTCTTGTCTCTTGGCAAGAAAGAAACACACAAAGAAAGAAAGAAAGACACACAAATCCTGCGCAGAGCTTGTTTTGTGTTGTTGTTGTTGTTTTGTTTTGTTTTGTTTTTTTTAAACCAAGAGGAGATAATCTTCCTGCATCTTCCTCTGTGTCCCCCCTCCCAGTCTGTAGCTGACTCATTTTGCAGCGCCCTGGGGTGAGTACCCTTTCTCTCTGATGGTGGTGATGTGGGGGCATTTTGTTTCACCCAGATTACCCCTGGGGGGGTGTAACAGATTAATTGGTCCGTGTGGGGACTCTAACAGGCCCCCTCCTTCCCTTTCCATTCATGGATATGGATCATTTCTGCCCTCACATACCGTCATTGTTCCGTCTACTTCACAGCACGTCTGTAAAATGTAGTTTTCTGGTTTGTTTCTGAGGCACCAAATAGCTGAATTTCCCTCAGAGAGAGGAGGGGTTGAACAAATGGGCTCAGTTTTCCTCTAAAAAAACGCTCCAAATGGATGAAATTTATCCTCCCAGCATGAAGGAAAGTTAAATTGTTGGATCTGTTGTGTGAAATGTGCAACGCTTTTGTTGACTTGACACAACTCAACAGTGAACTTGACGGTGAGGTGGAGTTGTTGGTGAATTTCGTATTCTCAAGAGGGCATTTAACACACCATTGATTAAACTAATTGGATTGGGTTTAGTGTTGCCCTGGTCATCCATGTATCCAATGTCCTTCTCATTACCTCCCAGCCAATAAATCCCATAATACTCCCACAGAGACTTGATTTATTGGGGTCTGTTATATCCACTAAATTAAAAGACGTCGGTATTTTGTGTAACATCAGCCCGTAGGAGTTCATTTGCTGGTTTTTATGGCGTTTTTATTGGGTCGTGTTGGTGTTTGTGAAGATGAAGATTGTCTGTCTGGAACGTTCTGCCTCTGAACGCTCACAAAATTCAGCCAGAGGAACGAGGCAATAGAGGAAGCACTGGTGACCACCTGTGACCGTCCCGGATGGCTGCATCCAAGTGTGCATGAGTGTGTGCATGAGTGTGTGCATGAGTGTGTGCATGAGTGTGTGCATGAACGGATGGGGAAGGGCTGGGTCTTTTATGAATAGATGTCTGACCGGCCAACATTTCTGTAGATGGTGTTGTTCCGGAGCTGCTCTTCTTTTAATCAATATCACTTTATGATGTGTTTTTACTCTCTGTGTGCTCCTATGATGTCGTTGTTTTGTGCTGCTTTTGCTCGATGAAATCATTGTTGACTCTCTTTTTTTTTTTTTTTTTTTCTTTCTTTTTATGTAACACAATAAGGAAGGTTCACTTAAAAGCAGCAACAAGATATTTGTGTAGAAATGTGTTAGGGTTCGCCCGCTGATGGTTTTTTCATTTTATCTATGCCATGAAACAGAAAATAAAAACATCATTTCCAGAAACTCAGGGTTAGTCACTGTACTCCTAATTTGGCCTGGAAAACAAAAAGCTGAATGATCTACTTTCACATATCAGAAAAAAAAAAAGCAGCCAGTCCTCACAACTGAGAAGAAAAATATAAATGAGCTGCTGATTAAATTTCCCCTGATGGATTTGCAGCTGCAGCTCTTAACTTGAGGTGACCTGATTGCGTTTAATCAGTGTCGTTCTCTTACATCCTGACCCCTGTGTGACTCACACAAACAGTAGATTAATCTACATACCAGATGCAAAAAAAAAAAACTTGAATGTGTCGCACTCATACAGCGTGACAGCTGTCAGTCCATTTCCTGTGAGGTTGCATTCCTGGCATGACTTCTCTCTGCACGGTGCAGTTTTTACAAGCTGTTAAAAACATCCCAGCACAGCAGAGCAGGGAAAGGTCAACTTCATTTTTATTGCTGGAAGACTTTGTGATATTGGACTCGAGTTCAGAGTGCGAAGAGTGAAGCGTCCCTGCGTGATAAATCTGTGTCCACTTTGTGAGGGCATCGGCGAAGAGAGAGTGTAGGTGTGAGTGTTGGGCGACAGTCCTCGCAGGTGTGTGCGTTTGGTAAAAGTGTGTGTGCGCACCTTGACTCAGCTTTTTCACGGCCAATCCCTCCTCTCTGATTCGTATCGATCCGTCTTCTTGGGCAGAGAAAAAACAACAACTGGGCTACGCTGCAGAAATGTGCTTCCTCTGTCGGCTTTACTTCCTCCTGTGTGTGTTGGTGGTGTCGGTTTCCTGACACCACCAACACACGCGCACAATACACAAGTACACAAACACAAACGCACACACACACATCCGTAGTTGTCACCAGGGGAATGTTTGTGGTTGACTGTTTGCAGGCGCTGACTCAAATGCAGTTTTCAGGAGGATCAGTGTTAAACTGGTCGGACTTCAGATAATCAAAACAGAGAGAAACACTTGACACTTTGGAGTCGACTTTCTGGACTCCGAAATCAGCAAGCTGTTTGTTGTCACACATGCCAGGAAGACCAAATCTCTTACCGCAAACTGAAACCCGCAAATACAGTCAAGTTTCACCTAAATATAAGCCTAGTGTTTCTGCAACCGCCGTGAATGAGGAATCGAAACCTCGTTCAGGCAAAAGTAGACTCACTTAACATCTGATCTATTTCCGTTTTGGTTTCACTTGCTGTGAAACATCACAGGTTGGATTAACTCATAACTGGATGTCAGTTTTGGCTTTCTGAGCTGATTTGTGTTTGGAGTTGATGTGGCCAGTTAATGGCGGAAGAGGATTCATGGTTTTTAAATGGTTTTCCCATAATGAAGCAACTAAAGCTCAATGAAAACATGTTCAAAGTTAACCCCAAGGAAGAATTGTTAATACAATTCATGTTGACTGATTTTAAAAACTAAACCAGAGCAGCCGGGCCATAACTCTGAAAGGATGGCTTCCCGACCTTCCTCCACACAGAGGGAACAGATATGTCACTGTCAGGCCGTGTTCTTTCTTTCCCATCACCCCCCCCCCCTGCTGTGCGTTTATTTTCTTTCGCCATGTGTGCGCTGGGCTCTCCGGAAGCTGCGAGTTAGAGCGGGTCAGTGTCAGCCATATTACATGATCCGTTCAACGGCTGCTCGCTCTCGCTGACCTCCACGTCTGTCCACGTCTTTCTGATCCTTTTACAGATTAAACTGCCCCTTCCTAACTCAACAGGAAAGTATTTCTTAAAGTAAATAAACACAACTTCCAGACAAGAGAAGCAGCCAGCCAAGGAATTTGAAGTTATGTGGAACGGAGGAAGACTGAGCACAGAGCTGGTAATATAATAAATAGGAGCAGATAAACTAGCATTGAAATTTTGCAATTAATGTGATGAAATCAATTTCCCTGCGTCTCTGCAGAGCTTTGCAGCATCTATCAGGCCATTGTTTTGCTGTGTTGACTCACAGTTTTACTGTTTTAGTCAACTCTCGCAACTTTCATCTGTTTTCAGACATAGCAGGGAGCTGTTCTCAGCGAGAAAGCTCTGAAAAACTGACGAAACGCTGCTTCTCCAGCATAAAAATGGAAGGCGGCCAAAGTTGGGGACTAGCCGATGAACATTCAGCAGCTGAAGAGCCTCACATCTCCCTCAAGAGTCAGTTAAACCGGAAACAGAGCCGAAAAGAGAACAAATATTGGACTTGTGTTCACCATGTGGCCAGAAACAAGAGTCCAGATGAATGCTAATGTTGTGGCATGCAGGCTGATTGTGTGTCATCTCTGATGGTATCCAGCCAGAGAAATGCAAACGAGGAGAAAAGTAGATGTTTTCTGTCATAATGGGTCCAGTTTGAGATGAAAAGTGATACTGCAGATACTGTAGATGTGTTATTTTTTTCCCGAGGTGTGTCTTTGGCCTCGGCCTCGACCTCTCAGCGCCGATGGAAGGAAATCTTAACGCCACGATGACATTTCTTGGATCCTTAACGTGGATTAAAGTCGAGTCAAGTCACATTTTGTCAGGAGAATCACTGAGCGGGGGCTTTTTATCTCGAAGCTGCGTCACTGTGCACAAACTTTTCCAAACTGAGTGTTGCTTTAAAGTTGGAAAAATAATATTTGGTAAGAAGGGACGGCGAGACAAGTGCAGAAAACGTTGGTTTCTACCGCACCAGAAATAGAAATGTCAGAAATCAGTTTATTGTTTTTGTCCTGTATGTTCTGCTGTTGGGCAAGAAGGAAGTGATGCCTTGACGGGGAAGTCCACATTTCCCGTTGCAGCGCCTAATCTGATTTTCCTCCCTTCCCCAGATTTCTCATCCGTTGGATGATGCTGTCAGGTGTGTGTTGTTATCTGTATCCACCCACAGCTGCACTGAATGAATATGTGCGGCTTCATGTATTCGGTTTGATTATGTTGATGTTTGCTTTGAAAATTAGCGCACGGAGATTTACCCTGATGCAGATCTGACACATGTACGTCAATTTATTCTAAACTCTCCAATGCCAAAGAGTTTTGTTTTGTTTCCTGTGTTGACACACACACACACACACCCAACAAATTTAATCCCTCCAGCAACTGCTGGGTTGCGTGGTCGGTCGGTTGCTGTGCTACAAGTGACGCCTACACCAGCAGAAAGCTACTTTTTAATGCCTTCTTCCACGTTTGATGGCGTTTATCTGCTTTGTGTTGTGATTTCATCCAGCGGTTTGATTCTGGAGTGGCCTCATCCTTTTTTTTTTTTCTTTTTTTTTTAGATAAAGGGAGGATCAGCGGGGTGTCCCCAGCCTTTACAGAGCTGTGGAAGTGTTTCATAAGCTCAGTCTGTCTGTGTCACAGTGATCAGAATAATGGATGAAATGATTTCCACACAAACATCCACGCAGCACATTGAAGCCCACACAGACGGGCTGAGCCACACAAACGGCAACAGTACACACGTGCTAACACGCAAACACGCTAGCCTTTCCTCGTCGTCCATGTGCATAATCTGCTCTGCCGCTCAGCTCCAAATGAAACGCCTCAGTTGGCCTGATCGGATTTGATAAGAGTTGATTCGACTGAAGCAGGAAGGGAGGGAGGTGAATACGCGCCTGCGTTTTTTTTTTTTGTGTGTGTTGGAGGACATTCTATGGAAGGTCGTCTCTAAGTGTCGTCTCTTTTATTGGCCACTCTCTGACTGTGGAAAAAGTTTTTCACCCTGGTCTGTCTGCCAGCATGCAAATCCCAGGAAACGTGCCTCTGCTGTAAATTCTTTATACATCATTTTTAAAGGCATCGTTTCACAGTTTGGGAATCGTATTTAATGGATCTTAAGAATAAAGAGCTGTTTTTACATGTCAGGATTTGTGTGTGTGGGCGAGAGACAGCAACTTTTGCCACAGCGGTGGGAGAAAAAAATATCACATACACACAAAAATAAGTATGTCAGCTTCAACTTGAACTGATAAAACGTGATGCAGGCGTCAAACTTGCTCTGTGTATGTTGTTTATGTAACCCTCTGGGGACCTGTGTACCCACCTAGAGCTCGAGGTATTGCAGCTTGTACTAATGCATTGTACCGTTACACAAAGTCTCAGCTCGCAGCTTTTATGTAATGCCCTTTCAGAGTTTTTTTTCAGAAACTCAACCCGAGGTGGGCAATGCGCAACCTATAAGTCCCGTCTGACCTTGTTGCTGTTTGATATCAGTATGTTTCCACATGTTTTCTACTTTGCTGCACTTATTCGCCATTGTAGGCGCATTGTGCAACCATCCTGACTGCGAGAGCAGCACACTGCTTTACTCGGAAACAAAGAAAAGGCCGAAAGTGCTGGGCACAACGGATGGAGGAGTAGTCAGAAGGAGTAGGAGGGGAAGTGGGGAAAAAAATTGTTGAATTTGAAAAGTTCGATTATAACCAACAATTTAAAATCTATTATTTTATTCAGAGAACAGCTTCTGCTGATTCTGCTGTGGTGAAATCAGCTAAGCAGGCATCTTGTAAAAACAGATTTAAAATGTCAATTACATTGCATGTTCATAGTTCACAGCTGCTGTGACGAGTTGACCTCCATCGTGGCCTCCGGACTGTGTGTTGCTGTTTGCTGTGAAAGGCTCCTGCAGTCAATGTCAGGCCGTTCAATATTTGAGTAGACTGACTGACTCCTACGCCGCTCTATGTGAGCTCCATTATGTCAAAAACCTTCTTAGTCATCACGGCTGCACCGTTGCTCTCCTGATGGTGTTTTAGGCAGTTTGGACACAACCGTCAAGCAGGAAATTCAATTTTCCTGAAGCATTAAGAAGAAAGGCAAAGCAACAATATGAAGGAATGCATCAGGAGGGAAACAATAAATTACCGGGTCAGTTTCACACATCTAGTCTTACGTTAGGAGCACATTAAGGATGTGTAGGGGAGGAAATTGCTCTTAAGAGGTTGTATGGAAGCAGCAATTTGATCCAAGCAGGCTTTATAGGTGGCCACGCCAAGTTGCTTGGAAACCGAGTAGCAAAATAGAGAACTTAAAAGTTTTCAGATAATTCCTCTCGTCATAATTTATATTTTTGCATTAAATGTTGCCCCACTTTATTGGCTGGACCGCCGTAAGTTTTAGTCTCATCCCTCAGAGGACAGATCTCAGCTGAGCTTAGTTCATCTGATAGCTTCGTCATTTTTTTCCTCGGCGGCGTCAGCGTTCAGCCAAGTCTGGTGCCTCACCGAGCAGCTTCAGCAGTGCCGTCGTTAAGGTTACACTCTCGTCAATCAACAGGTTGCAAGCTCAACACGTTCCATAAATATCCCCAAAGATCTGCTTCGCCAGCGGGTGAACACATTTAACTGTGAGTTATTACCTTAAAAAAAAAAAAAAGGAAGAAGTGGGACTGTGAATTCATCTGCTGTTATTATGGAGACATAATGTGAGGAGGCGATGAAGGCTTGCAGGTGAAGCACACCACTTAGATGTCTCATGTCCTCCAGATGCAGGATGATGGAGTCATTTTCTCTCAACTGCATCTGTCTTCCTCGCCTGTGCCGGCAGGCTTAATTCACTAATGGAAGAAGAGCGAGCGGCACGATAGAGGTTGAGTGGAAGAGAGCGAAAGAGAGAGCGAGGAATCAGAAATTTTGAGTCATGTCTGGAGTCTGAAACAGAGACTGAGCAAGCTGTTTAATCTCTAATGGACTGTTTAGAGGACTCCTGTGTGTGAGAGACGGGCTGATTTTTGTCAGGTCCTCCATAACGTCAGAGGGCTGTTTGTGTGCGCCGCAGAGAGGTCAGTGGCTTCAATATAGATTCATTCCTCTCAGTGCCCCGACCGTTTGACTCCGCGTGCCCGTTAGTGAAAGAGAAGGGGAAGCTGCTGTGTGTGTGTGTGTGTGTGTGTGTGCGCACACGTCTTGTCTCTTCTCCCCCTTTGGCTCAGATGATGGCTGAAACTGACGATGACTCAGACTCTACCCCTTCTTCCTCTGCTCTCCCCCTCAGCAGCAGCAGCAGGCAGCGACTGCAGATTAAGGAGCAGGGAGTGGATGTACTCTCCGCCCACGTCCCTCTTATCTCTCCGAAAGTGATGACAATTGAACATCTAGACCCGTCCTTAATTCCTCAGAAACACTGACGGACTCCTGACTTGCTCCTTTGCCGTTGAATCAGTAGAGTGAAGGGCCCTGCTGCCTCAACTCAAAAGCAAACCTGCACACAAAAGAAGAAATGCTTTATATTTTGAAACACAGAATATCAGTCCGGTTTGCTGTGCAGCGATGTAAGATGAGTTCTTTCCAGTTGTGCGATTGTGGTTGACAACAGCAACAACAAGAGCAACGAACAGTAACAGCAGCGGCTCACAGTTCAGATTCTGGGTAGTTTATAGTTTTTGAATTTTGATATTCAGGGAAAGATTCCTTCAACGCTTTTAATTGTTTTGTTGTTTAATCAATAGTGTTGCTGTGGTTTCTTGGCAGTATTTTTTGGAGATTTTTATGGGCCACAGTCATGTTATAATTTTGTGTGCTGCATATTTTGTCTCATTACTCTCTTGAGAGAAAAGACATCCGGTAAACTTTACAGCGTAGCCAAAGTGTAGACAGGAAATGGACTCGTTGCAGACTCTGCAACACTTATTTTATATGCTGTTATGGCGTGATTGTAATAACATCAGTCATGTGGTTGAAAAACAGAAATCCATTTTTAACCTCAGTCACATCTGAGTATGAAGATGATGTAAAAAATTTACTGCAGCTATGAACTGCTTGCCCTACGGAGTTCTTATACTTTGAATTAATTCATGCATTCATTTAGAATTTATAGGCGTGTGGAAGTAAAGTCGGGAGCGTTGCAGGGTCACTCGTGTTCCCCTGCTGTGCTGAGTATTCATCCAGATGCTGCACTCAAACTGCTCACCGAGGGCAACAACGGTTTGTTGTCTGACAACAACACTTTTTGTGCGCGTTTTCTCTTTTTCAGAAAATCACCACAGCGAACGAGCTCTGTTCATGCCAAGTCGGAGCTGTAGCCGCAGCCGCATTTTCTAAATCAGCAACATTTGGTCTGCAGTGACGGGAAAAATGATTTTTGAGAATCCGCTCTTCGCTGACAGCTGGACGAGGGATTGGGACGCAGACAGTGTGCTTTCAACAAGCCGTTAAAAAAAACAAGCAAACATCTGTGTGGATGTTTGTTGGACCTTCTTTTTTTTTTTTTTTTTTTTAACCCTGCTCTGCCTCCGAGGGAGTGAATCAGCTCTGATGCATAAGATAAGACTTCCATATCTAAGGAGGTCAGAACACAGACGACTACCTTTATTACAGCAAATCCTCTCACATGTTTCAGTTCGTCTGTCACTTGTCGCACAAAGATGGAGAAGACACAACAAAAGGCAGCTTCTCCCCCTCCCACGTCTCTGCCGATGCCACCTCTACTTTCTGCTCCTGTCAGGCAGCAGAGCCGTGCGATTACTTCGTGAAATGAGCTTTATATGAAGGAAGGCGGTGAAAGAAAACGTGTAATGTCACTTTGTGTGTCTGCCTTTTGTTGTTTAAGGCGGATGCGGATCAGGGTGTGAAAATTGTGTGCACGTGTTTGCAAGTGTGTTTCTGAGCATGTCCGTGTGCGTTGAACGTAAACATGTACAGTAGATATGCTGTGTGTATCTGCTTGTATGGAGATTGTAAGCATTCATGTGGGTTGATGCAGGCGTGGGTGCTGTGGCCTGTGTGTGTGTGTGTGTCTGTGTGTGCGTCTGCAGCTGTGTCTCTTGTCTACTGTTATGGCATCCTGTTCCTTTTCCTCGCTGCCTCTCCATCTGGAGCACAGCCAGCCTCAGTGAACTGTGCATTACAGTTGGATACAGCCCCATTATCACTGTGGAGAATGCCGACATCCGGACCGCGGCCTGCTGTGTAGCTGTGTGTCGCTTCGAAGCTTTGTGTAGACATTGTGCGTGTTTATGCACATTCATGTGAACGTATGGTTACATCCCCTTTATGCACGCACACGGGAGGAGAATTATTGTTACTGTGATGATTTACCCAGAATGTGTACTTTCAAATACTCTATCAAACAATCACTCGCTGTGTTACTTCAGTTGTGAGCAGGAGAGTCACTATAAAAGAAGCGCACAAAGGAAGGAGGTTGTGCAGGACAAATCATCACAGACACTTGTTGCTTTCTTCTTTCCAACAGTCCTGAGGACAATGCTCCTCTTACTTTAGTAGCAGTTTTAACACAAGCTTGCCTTAAACCAAACTTGTTTGTTTCTGACCGGCCATTCGCGACGCATTTCGAAAGCACAGCGGCGTCAGATGATGAGTGATGAATGGAGCGCTTGTTCAAAGCCAGCTCACACTGATTTGTGCAGTGAGTTAGCCAACGGCAGCATTGAAATGTCATATTTATACTTATTTCTGCAAAAATGATGACTGTTTGCAACACTTCAGAGACGTTGATGGACGGTGGAGAGGTGGTTGGAATCGGCTGTAATGGAGTTAAAGTGCTCAGCTGCCCTTTTTACACCCCCCTTCCAGGCCTGCAGGTGGTAAAGGGGCTGAAAGGAAAACAATCCGTTCTGGAGGAGTTTCAAGCTCAAGGTGTTGCGTTCAGTGACTCATTAGAAGTGCTGTAAACATGTGCGTGTGTTTCTGGATCCATTTCTTCACCCAGCTCCACCACGACCACAGTGCGGCTTTAACCCCCCCCCCCCCCCCCCAACCTGACAGGCCTGATGGGCGTGACAGGCCCGACGGCAGCTGTTAGTTAGCAGTGATAGGCTGAACAGACCCAGAGTCACAGGCATATGCTTCACGCTCGTAAATACTGCGGGTCCAACAGCGGAGCGTTGTCGAAGTCACAATGTTCTCATGCTGATAACAGCCCGGGGAAGGTGTGAATGTGCGTTCGGGCAGGTGTCTGTCAAACACAGATTTAGAACAGCGGATGAAGTGACGGGTGTTAGCTGGTGAAAAGTGCTTCTTGTGCTGCAGAAAAAAATCAGACTTAATGACATTATACGTAAACACGACCTCTCTCTCTCTTTGTCATCTGTCTTTTAAGCCTTGTCCAAATGTTCCAGCAGCATTTTTCCATCCAGCCAGTCGGCCATCTGGGATCAGGCAGAAGCCAAAGTGGAACTTTTTTTTTTTTTTTTTGTTCACTCAGCCGCTTGAGGCTATTTACGCAAAGTTACTGTATGCAAACTAAGAGAACTCTGCACCATCAGAGTCAAAGTGGGCCTTTTGTCGGTGTTGCTTTGCATGTATGCGTAAATGTGGCATTTGGCTTCTGTGTTTGTCTTGTTGCCTTTGTTTGCATATTGCTGAGACGTGGACAAAGAGGCAGCGAGAGGGAAGTAAATGCTGGATGTGTGGGTGAGCTGCTGGTTTTTATTTTTTTATTTTGAAGGTAGAACAGCCGCACGGTGGCCCTGGCTGCACTCCTCCTCATCTGCCACAGTCACAATGTCTCTGCAGTTATTTTAACCGCTCTTCAACAGAAATAGATGTTTGTGCTCATCGAACTCACCTGCCCCATAATTTCCAAAGTGCTGAATGTGAAGACGGGGTCGCAGCTCCAGGATAACAACCAAAACAAGGTTCAGCACGGTGTGTTGTGTTGAATCACAACAGCTTGTTAACGACAATATCACTGAAAATAGACTCTTTCCCTTTTGATGGAGACCCCGAGGAGTTCTCTTATGGACCCCTGGTGGAGAAACACTTGTAAATAATCAAGAAACATTATAAACCTCGTTGTGGTTTTGAAAGGTTTTCAATGTGATGCATAAGAAACGGAAGCTAAGTATGATGCGATAATGTCAAAGATGTTTGAAGAAAAAAAGGATGTGGGAGATTACACAAGCAGCGTGATGGGAAGAAGAGAAATGTGATGAGGGAAGGGTGGAGGTGGGGGGATGACCTGCGGATGAAGTGAGGAAGTGAAGTAATGAGGAAATGGTTAGTGAAGTCAAAAGCTATGTGAGACTCCGGAGACATTAAGGATGTGAGAAAAGAAAGTGAGAGTTTTTTTTAATGTGATTTTTATCTGTCTGCGGCGCCCAACAGGACCGATGTCACCCGAAGTGAAAGAAGTGCTTGAATAGATTTAATCTCAGCTCATTAAAAATCTGGCCTTGATTACGTTGTTTATGTCAGAAGAAGACAAGAGAAGGAGTGAACGAGGATGTTGCTGCTCTTCTTCACTGCTGTCTTCCTGCTCGACGCCGTCATTCCGAGGTAACGGGTCGCCCTGCCACGTGGATCCCATCTCCACGTCAGGAGACGCGTCTTTAAACTCAGTTCGGAGTTCCCTGGACGCCGCGGGACTTCAACATCTCGACTCCGCCTCATTCTTCTTTCAAGTTTGCCTTTGTGACGTCAGAAAATCCTCCAACTCAAAGTAAATGTCGGATAAAATGCTATGAACCAAACGAGGTGTCGTAGAGTAAACGCGCTTGCAGCTGATGTTTCCTCACTGTTTGATGAATGCACAACTTTTCTTCTGTGATATGGAGCACACGTGACGTTGACAGCGTGAACTTGGTCCTTGATCACTGAATAATTTATTTCTAGGCTTTGATCTAACACACATCTACACATTTAATGGAAGGCAAGCCACCAGACCGAAGCTGCGGGGCGATGCATGTACACACACTTGTTTGTCGTTGTCTTGCCTGAGTTTGTAATGCGGTTGAGGTTTGGATTTGGATCGCTGCGTCTGAATTTTGCTGATTCATCAGGGATTCATGGCTCACTTAGTTTGTTAGCTCCTCGTTTCAACTGTAGAATCATTCTCCCAGTGCAGCACCCTGAAACGTGTTTCTGTCTGACATGAAAAATTCATTTCCCATCAGTCTTTTTTTTTTTTTGGGGGGGGGGGTTCGTGGTCACCAACTGGAGTTCACACGTCTCCATGCAAAAGCCTGCAGTGTGCTTTTGATGAGAGAGCGGCGAGAAAGAGCGTTGGAGTGAAGGAGGCAGAGATATTTCTGACTTGTCTTCACAGCAGGATGGCAGCGTGGAAACAGGAAAAAATAAAAAAATAAAAAATCCTCATTTCATCTCCACACACACAGCCCCTCCCCTCCTCATCCTCTCTCCTCCCAGAGGCATGAAGATATTTTTATCTTCCATAAAGCCCAAACGCTAATGAAGCATCCATGACACAAATACATTTCCACGATTTTTCATATCTGGCTCCTTCCAACACTGCTGTGACACTACAGCATTTCTATCGTTGTGAACGTTGTGTGTACTGCCTTTCAGTGATAATTTCAGTGATGATCATGTATTGAGTCTAAAAAATGAAGGGGGGCAGTGAGGTGAGATAATTTCACTTATTTCCGGCCCATTTGATTTTTTGTCAAACACTCAAACGGTTGAATGTCATAAAATAAGACGCGCGGCTCTTCCAACAGAAGACAACACTTGAAATGAATGTTTTTGTGTCATGATTTTGGGAAAACAGGGATGTATTGATACGTGATTTGGCGAAACGTAACGTATTGCAGCATGCAGGGATCATCCCTCTATGCCTTTCCACAAAAATTTAAAACACTCTTTTCATGCATTTTGAAATCTGCCTCGCACACAGACGCTGTGCTCCCACAGCTTTCGAGGGATGTGCGTTCAGTCTGCGTGATGCAACGGACCGACACCGAGGCTGGCGTTTGAAGGCAGCGCTGTCCGAACAATGTGGGTGCTGATGTCTGATTGTATCTTATTGGGATTTCTGCCGGATAATCCCTACAAACATACAGCACGTATGATGCAGTCTCTCTGTTGTTTCTGTCAACAGCCGCCGACTCTTCTCACTTCAGCTGGTGAACAAACGGAGATAAACTCAATTGGCTTGCAAGAGATGCGTGAAGATTTGTTATCTTAATAATGCGCAGCTCTCAAGGGAGGGAAGTGATTCACTCAGGTATTTATTCTCAGTGGGAAACCGCAGCATCCTCTCCTCCTGCTGAGAGAGGACACATTTACCTGAAGTTTTATGTAAACAAGGCAGCAGTTTTGTTGGTACTCTACCTAATTGGCTCGTTTCATTCAACTACGAGTGCAAAATTAAATTAGTCGGTTTTTACATGACAAGGAAAATCAGCATGTCAATCAGTGTATTTCCAGGCAAGGCACCAGATTTTAAAAACGGTTTAATATGTGCTGGCGTTGAATGGTATTCAGTTGAATCATTTTGTGTACTTGCTTTTAATTTTAAGACAATGTCTGATTTAAATTTAAGTCGTACGTTGTAACTTATGCAGGCAAATTTCTTGTAGCACTGCTTGTGATTTATTGTTTCACAGTTTAGTTTAATAAAAACAAAAATTGGGCATCCAGTAAAAAAAAAAAAAAAAAAAAAAAGCCCTAATTGGCACAGTTGTGGCATCAAACGCTAATTGGGCGACATTATTGTGACACCTTTTGTCAGATACTGAAGCTCTTACTTTTTTAGATTTGTTCCTGTAAATACACAGTATTTAATTACCTCTTAGTGCGTTTTAGAGTGCAGGACTTTTGTGTTTTACCTCGGATTTGGACACGGATAAGCAGCAGAGGTCATGAACGGACTCGTAATCTGCTCACTGACTGGCTCAGGGAGGTTAAAAAGGTGCGCTTTTATACTTAACAGCTTGTGTGATTCATGAGTTTATAAGTCTAAAACGTGACATTCAGCGATATCTTGGGAAATATTTGCACATAGAACGTGTTTCATGTTGGGACGGCATAATCTCTGTCGGGAAAAAAAACTTGACGCCTTTAACATCAAAACAAAAGGAAATGACATCAGCAGAAACGGCGACAGCTTAAAAACTGCTTTGAAGCATAAACAGCTTGTAATGACTGCGGCGACTTACCGGGTGCTGGAGGTTACCGACTTGCTTACGGTAGCTTAGCAGCACGGAGGCAGGATTTTATTGGATTACTCTGAATTAGACTCGTGCGTCGCCTGCTTTGCACGCTGCTGTCGCCTTGTTAGGCCTGACCGCCGCCGCCACCGCGGGGTCATCCAGCCATGAGGCGTACCCCTGCACCGAAACGGGGCTTCACTCTGGTTAGACAAACTGTCTGCTTTTGCACAACCACAGTAACTCCCCGCTGCAATTTTTCATCTCCTCCTCGTCACTCTTCTTTATTTCTCCTCCTTTCATGCAGCCTGTCTCTTCCTGTATCTCTCCACAGCACATCTGGTCTCTCTGGTTTTAGTCAAGACCATCTGGTCTTTTCCTGCCACCCCGGTGAACCATTTAGACTTTGGATGAAGCAGAAGGCAGCTTCAGTGATCACTCTTTCTTTCTGCTCATCCTCATGTGTGGCGCATGCAGCTGTTCGTACTCGTCCAGATATTTATGCGTACAGTTAAAGACATTATCAGCCCTCATGCAGACGTGCAGTCAGCGGCAGTACAGAAGAGTATGAATTCCATTGCAGCCCACACGTCCTCCAACCTAAACCCCTTAACTCTGACCTGTGACAGATTTGTGGTTGACATTATTCACTTTGGTTCATGCTGCTATAGCTTTGTGGCTAACGGCATTCTGCAGCTCGAACACAGTGACCGAAGAAGAGAAAGTTTTGAACTTCGACGTCCCGTATTTTCTACTTTTTGAAGTAAGTCCTCTTTTTGGAGATCTGGCAGCAGCAGGTCAGTCGGCCAATCAGACGACAGGACCTGAGCCTCTCGTCTGATTGGTAGCAGAATTCAGGTATCAAATCCTGTGAACGCAGGACGCTGATGGTTACTGTTTCACTGTGACATCACCGAGTTAAAGGACTTCGAATGGCTCATTTTAAGGCAGAGTTAGAGAGAGAAGAGGAAGAGGGCCGCGTTGAACAAAGCAGAGGGGATTAGCTCCGGTGTTAACTCCGATGGCGAGTGCAGCTGTTTGTTTTTTCTCATCCATTTCTCCCCCCCAATACCTCGCTTTTCTTCCCCGGCTGCTGCTGTTTTTTCCGCTGCCCTATTCCCAGGGCCAGGAAGTGTGTCCATGGCGACAGCAGGAAGTAAAGCCTCCGCTGGTCAGCCACAGCCAGGTCTCCACGGCACGAAAAATATTCTCTTGAAATATCTCCTTGCCCCGTCCAGACCTCTTACAGATCTGACGTGTTGTTGCGTCCATTTTGTATCGAATTTAATTTCCCAGCTTTGTTAAGACTCGCAGAAGGAAGCTATCCTGCCGTTGTTTTGTAAGCATGTGCACACATCTCAGCAGGTGTGTGAGTTTGATGAGGACCGTATCTCATAGTTTTTCCCCATCTGTGCGAAAAACAGCAGACTTTTCATGTTTTTGTCTTTATTCCGGCGAAACACTTCAGTTTAGTTGCTGAAAACCTCCTGTGGCGTTTTTTTATTTATTTTTTTTTTTTTTTTCTCTCGCTCTCCTTCGGTGACCTTTACCCCCCTGGCTGTACGCAAGCTTGTGCCAAAAAAGTAAGGGGCATCTGTATGCAGGACACATCCACACAGTGCCCACAGTGTGTGTGAGTCCGGTTGTGCGTTTGTGTGTCACTTGGGAGGATTGATTGTTGCCTCTGCCTACACAAAGTCCTCACAGATGCTGCTCTTGGAGGATTGTTTGGAAAATGAATAAAGAGGAATATAAAGATAAAGATTTTCCTTTGGATATAATTTTTGGTGCAGCAGTAGATGAGCTGTATTGAGTTGTAGATTTTCTGAACCTTAATTTAATACCTTTTCAAAACTCCAGCCCAACCAATAGATGCTGTGAGAGAAATGAAATCTGAGGTACTCTTCAGTGAACGGAGTGCAAATTAAGGCTCGTTACCTTCTTTCTTCTTCTTCTTCTTCAAAACAACTGATTTAATGACGAACCAGCAGGTTTCATCATTAGCCTTCTTCAAGAAGCACAAAGCTTTTATGGGCTCTGCATTCAGACTTCAGTCGATGAAGAATATCTTTCATTACGCTTGTTTCCCATTTTTGTGTACAAAATCGAAGTTAGCTTCTAATAGCTGCCTCCATCACCGACTAGCCGCACAAAGATGGACGTGATGTCTTCCTCAGATATGTGAAGTTTTAAAGCCTGAATCCTAAAAGACTATGTTCCTGATCATGACTAAATAGGTTTTGATTTGTTGTTTTACTTTGACATGCTGCAGGTATTTTTGGTTTGATGGTTTATTTATTTTTTATTTTAATTTTTTTTTTTTTTTTTTTTGTGGTTGAGAACTCTTGCACTCTTTGGGGCATCTCAAAGATTTCTGGATGGACTTTGTATGAAATGTTTCTGAATGACAGATGAATCGACCCGGCAGCAAACGATCCAACGCAAACTGACGGATTGTTAAAAATATGAAGATATTTGAATCGGCAGCGCTGTTTTTGCACGCAGCAAATCTTCTTTTCTCCTCAATGAAAAATGGGCCACTGGCCTATATTCTGTGGCGCTTCGCTGCTTCTCCCCAGATTAGTGCTTCCTCCTTTCCTCTGTTTCGCTCCCTCCCTCCCACTCTCTCTCTCGCTCTGGGCTTTTGAACTGATAAGTGCTGGCAGGACTGGCTGCCTCATTGGATACAAGGCCGTCAGTGAGGGAACGACCCGGGCCTCCTCTTTCCCCCTCCTTCACCTATCCACCTCTTTTTTTTTCCCCCTCTCATCCCATAATCCTGTGTATAAAATCACTCCACTCCTCTCTGTCACTTCAGCGTCCCTCCTTTTCGCCGTCCGGGTCTGCAGAGAGAAACAGCATGACTTACAGAAAGACGATGAAAAAGAGGGAAAGAGTGAACAAAGCAGCTGAAGGAGGGAAAGGACAGCCGGCGTTGCACAAGGTGTTTTATTTGGCAAGTGTACACAGGCAGCGTTCAGTTGTAACGTTTCCCGGCACAAAGATGTTGCTGCGACGACGACGACGGACTTAAGAAGAGTGAAAATGAAAAGTGAGACTAAGGCAGAAAAAAGAGAGAGGGGGCAGATGGTGCAACCTTGGAGCGTTGTGTTTGACCTTTTTATGTGTGTCTCTGAGTGCACGAACAAGACGACAGCACGATACACAACTATTGAAAGCGACCTGACTGTATCTACACGGGAGCATCTGTTTGGAGAAAACTCTTACTGAGTGCTCGGCCATTAGTGGGCTAATTAGTGGACCTCGTCAATGGTATGAATAAATCATAATACGGCCATTACTGAATCCATTTCATATTTTAAGATGTGATGATTAAAAAATTATGTCAGCAAAATTAGAATATTTGCCGGCCTTGATAGTGCATCTGCAGACCTGCAGGTACTTAGACTGATGTATTTCCATTTTAAACTCCATTCTATCGAATTCATCTTAAAGCTATAATTGCAGGTTTAAATATATAAGCGAAATATTAAAGTAGGTTATTATGCAAACCGCATGCATCCTATGATGAATTTCAAAACGTCCAAATGGAGATACAAAGATCTGAGTTTCCTGTAAGGGAGCGCCAAGGTCGAGCAGACATCAGGGCACTGTGATTTAAATCAGCAGATTGTGAGCTGAAAGCCTCACAAGCAAATCATCTTCTGCAGCTGCGATTGTCGAGAAATTATTTAGACAGCAGGTAGAATCCAGATTTAAAAAAAAAAAAAAAAGTGCAGTGGTAGATCCATCTTAAAGCCATTAAAATGTCACCCTTGCTTCCATGTGGTTTTTAAGTTGACTGCCGTGTTTGCCAGGTTTTTTCAGTCACCAGAGGGCCCAGACGGAGAGAATCAGACCTCAAAGTTCCCTCAGCCAGCTCAGCTGGAAGCTGACGGTATGGTATCAGTCTGTAGCCCAGCAGGACGCCGCTGTGGACAACGCTGACTGGGGGGGGGGGGGCTGCAGTGACTGGACAGTGTTTCCTCCTCCTCAGTTGTTGCTGTTTGCTGTCGGACAGGGAACCTGCAGGGAGACTTCAGCACCGATCGGCCTCTGGCTGACCTCAGTCTGAAGGCGGGGGAGTCGTAGTTCGGACGTTTCAGGTTGTGCCACCGTGATAACGATGAACAGGAACAAACTTATTTTACTTCCTGTTGAAAGAAATGTGTGAATAAGTTCCCTGTTAGATTATTGAAAATGTCCTTTGTTTGCTTATGAGACAGCCTCCAGGAGAAGTCTGACATTCATACATGGTTGTTAATGAACCAAATTAATGTACACAGATCTTGCTTGGGAATTTAACGTTACATTTAGTAGCAAGGACGACTTAGAGGCCAAAACCTGGACCAAAAAAAAAAATTAAAAGTCTATATGAGGTTTGAACAAAGAGACACTGCGAATGCTTCGTGGCTAAAATAGTTTTTGTATAATCGTCACAACTTCTTGACCAAAAAATCTGCCTAATAAACTGAAGAAGAGATGAAGCATACTTGATAATCCAGAATTTGAAGATGCATATTTTTCTTTGTTATAGTCTGGATTGTTTCTTCTTCTACACCATTAAAGGTGGCTGTAAGATGCAACATATTTTCTGTTAATCTGTGTTATCTCCTCTGCATTAGTCATTACTTATGCATGTAGTCATCCTGATAAATACAATTCTGCTGCGTTCGGCACAAAGCCAACAGAAACAGAAGGACGAGGGAGAAATATGTACATAAATTTTAACTAAACCTCACACCAGAACCAGATTTCCACCGAGTCTCATTCAAAATGATTTCAGCATCACTATTTATCTCATATTGTTGTTTTACAGCAGATTTCATAATGAGCGAGGACATTTATGTGGAAAAGCAAAAACAAAAGAGGGCGAATGTGGGTTGGAGTGAAACGCTTGAAAGAAAAAGGCAATTAGCTTTTACGCTTAAAGATGCAGAATTATATCTGTGGTTGAGTTGGAGAGACATCTGACCTGAGTGGTAGATTTTATTTATTTATTTTTTTTTATTCAGCTCATCTGCCTCCCACTCTCTGATCTCTTACCTACTGCAAGTCCTGCAAGACTGGAGATATATTGTCAGAGAGAGGGAAAGGTTTAGTGCACCGAGAAGGAATAACAGAAAAAAAACTGATTTAGATCGAGAGGAATCAGTGAAATGAGATCAAGATCAACTCAAACGGCGGTATTTCATTTTTAAATTGCGTCAGGTAATTATATAATATTTAAATAATTAATTTATTTTTGGAAATGAGAGGTATGTTGGTTTTAGCCACACATGGAGAGCCAAACACAGTTTTGTTTTATTTATTTTTTTTATTTTTTTAGTGAAGTCGTGGTGAGTTTGAAGATGGAGAGTGGGCGGGACTCCCACTCTCCATCGCCTCTCAGTCCATCTGAGTAAAAGAGAGAAACGTAACCAAGAGGTTGGGGGGGTGGAAAGAGAGGAAAGGTCAGGGTACATGAGAAATTTAATGAAGGAGACAGAGACTAACTGCTTGTGCACACACCGCCTTGCCAAATGTAATATACAGGAAAAATAAATAAAAAATTAGGAGAGGAAGGTGTTTAATATCACCGTAAATTTACAGTTTGATGCCACTTTGTCAGGTTTGTTTTATTGCATCAGATGCAAAGAGGAACCTTATTATTATTATTTTTTTTTTTTTTTTCCTTGTAGGACTTTTATTTATTTATTTGTTTGCTAACTTCAGACACCCTGAAACATTTGATGTATAAAGCTGGCACACTAGAGAAGAGCTAAAATTTTACACTGGTGTGTGTGTGTGTGTGTGTGTGTGTCCAGTCACTAAAGACGTATGAAGGAAAACAGCAATAAAGACAAAAGAACAATATGTGAAGGGAAGGAGGAACGGAGGAGGAGAAGAATAAATTAAAGAGGGGAATAAGGAAGCAGGGCTTTGCAAAAGGAAAAGCAGACACACAACGTCTGGATGTATTGTATAGACAACAGTGTTACAGAGTCTATTCCTCTTTCCAGATCTCTGTCAGAGATTTTTTGAGCTGCTACCCCGGTGGTTTTGTTGCCATGGTAAAAATCTAAAGGCTTTTCTCCACGCTGAAGTCCAGCACAGTTGGCCACCGTTGTGTTTCTTTATGTCTTGTGTGTTTGAAGGAGTGAGAGAGAATGTTTCTGTTTTGTGTGTCGTTGATTAAAAAAAAAAAGAGAAAGGAGAATGAGAGTGAGCGAGCTCTTCTATTGATCATATGACTGTCACGATGTTGCATTGAAGAGATCAGCAACCTCTTACCGTCTCTTTGTACTCACAAGTATGTGCTTGTGTGTCGTGTGGCGTTCTGTTACACTCTTTTGTGTGTTGTATCAGATTTGCGAAAAAAATTAAATAAAATAACAACCTTTCAACAATAATAAGTTTGGGAAAACAAATTCTCGACACATGACTTTTTTCGAATCGATTCAAAAGGCCTGTCTTTTTTTTTTTTTTTTTAATTGGTCTGTCAATCATCCTGGTGGGGGCTTTTACTCTGAAAGGGGAGGGGGTGAGGTGAGGGGACGGTTTCTGCGCTGTCGCTAGGTAACAGTCTCCCAGCCTAAAGGCAAAGCCAGGTCTGGTTTCCATGGCGACGTCATTGGTGTGTAGGGTGAATGGAGTTTTGGTGGTTGTGGGGTGTGTGTGTGTGTGTGTGTGTGTGTGAGGATGATTACAGCTGAAAATTGAAAGATAGCGGTGGAGGAGGAGGCTGAGTGCTCTGCAGACGGTGTCACCTCCACCCTCATCTGTACCTGACATTTATTTGTGCACGTTCGTCCCCCCTGGGCCGCGTTGTAGTTCCTGATGGGCGACATGGATGGATGATGTCTATAAATCAGGCGGATGTATGGTTGCTGCTGATGCACTCATAAAAAAATAAAAACGAGGAGTCTCTGGATGGACCGAGGCCGAGCGCACAAAGCTGACCGTGGTGGTGGAGGTGTGGGGGGGTGACAGTTTAGTCACGGAGGGTCTTCAGACACCATGAAATCTACAGAAAAGCTCGGAGGTTGTAATGGAGTCTGAAGACATTCATGTCCTTCTCTACTGGAAAAACTTTGGCTGAGTGCCGCGCTGATTCCTCAGATTTGTGATTGAACACGACACATCCCTAACACTAACCCGATGACTGTTTTAAACACAAGGAACTGGATGACCTTTAACTCACTCTAAAAACCGCACTTTTTCTTTTTTTTTTACCAGACTAGCTGGTTCTACATTGATACTTGTGTAGGAAAAGTTTTACTGAGCTCTTCAGTAAATCTGCAGATCTTCCCCTTTCAGGCTGATCACAAATTTATTTTGAAAGCTTGTCAAAATATAATCGGCAGCAGGATGAATGTTTTTGGGCTTATTTACACAAATAACATGTAGATAAATGAAAACAGAAGCCTGAGTCTCTCCCCTGTGTGTTTTTAGTTTCACGCTGCTCTTAACTTTTACTGTTCAGATGCCAGTTCAGTCCTGAATAATACTTTGTAATCACGATTCCACAACTCTGACAGCTCTTTTTCTCTGTCTGTCTCCGTTAAAGACACACACACACAGGCAGCAGAGACAGAGGAGCGGGCAGACAAAAGCATGTTTGTGTTCATGAGAATGTGAAGCACAGTGGGTCTCTATGTATGGAAGCAGTGTCAGGCTCGTCCCTGAGAGACTGGTGGGGCGGGGGGGGCTTTTAGGGGAGGGGGCAGATAGAGCGGATTTCACAGACAGCATGACAACACTATTTCAGATGGCATACAATACAAACGGATAAACGGATAAAATATAAGCTTGATCACTGAAGGATTTTGTCAGAGCGTCTGATGGTTTTAATTTATTGTCTTATTTTGTCTCTAATGTAAACTGACAGCAAAAGTATATTTGATCTCATAAATCACTGTAAAAGAATTTCAAATGTTTTTGAAAAGTTTATTATGGTAAAAAAAGAAAATATTGATTATCGATAAAATGGTTCAGTAGGAGGAAGGAGTTTTCTTAAATGCAGTGAAATATGATACTCAGCTGATTACATGAAGGATGCTCCTGATTGTGTATTTTGATAGAAACATATTTGATGGTTAAGAAAGAGTTAAAGGTGGCGGGGGGGGGGCGCTAAATGTAGCTACTCTGTCCATTGTTGTTGTCTCCCCCCCCCTTTCCTCTAAAAGTACACAAAAGCAGCACCAGTCCATTGTGGTGCAAAACAGAGAGCAGGCAGGGCGACCTGGGTCGAGAGAGGAGGGTCAGACACACACACACACACACACACACACACACACACACACACACACACACACACACACACACACACACACACACACACACACACACACAGTCATTCTTCCAGCTTCCCTCCGTCACAGAAACAATTCACAAGCTCATGAGTTCAAAGTGTACAGACACACATTCGCTTGAGCACAAGCAGTGAATACGTGCAAACATATGCATGCAAATTCACAATTTTGCAGTTTTGCACACACACACACACACACACACGCAGTATTCAGATCTTTGTATTCAGTGGAGTAAGGTGCATATCCTTGCTCTCTCCCACACAGCGCTTTGTGTTGATTGAACAAGTTGCTCTGATATAAGGAGAGATGACACATTTAAAACTAAACCAACTCTCTCTCTCACACAGACACACACTCTCTCTTAAACAAAGTAAAATTGCTCAGTCATCGTTGTGCTCTTGCCCTGAGGCTGAAATCGTGGTTGGGACCTTCCAAACCAAATGGCACCATTAGCCATTAGAGAATAGACAAACAAATCTGAGCTTACTACACTGTCACTATCTGTCACATGCTGATTTAGAGACTTCGTCTGGTAAATGGAAAAAAAAAAAAAACTGCCTTTATTTTTAAAAAAAAGCTGATTTAAAAACAAATTTTTCTTTCTTTCCCATCATACGTGAAGAAAGGTTACGATAATATGTGAAGGGCTGCTCGGCTGCAGCGCGTCACGTCCCACCCATGTGTGCCTGTGAGCAAGCTGAGGACGATTAGGCAAAGATAAATTCGCAGCACAATAAAATGCTCATGCTTTAATAAGTGTAGCCGCCGTTTGAGAGTGTAATGGTCTGCAGTAAATGGAAGGGGGGGGGGGGCCCTGCTGGTTGTCACAGGAAACACTGGCTCTGCTATATAGGTCACAGCACCTCCCCACAGAGCTCTGCTGGGCTTTCTGTATGGCGTGTTTATCTGCGATGAGACTGTGAGGATCAGGGGCAGACGGAGCTTCGTGCCAGTGCCCATGATGCACTGCACCGAGCGGCATGGATGCCAGAGACTAGGAAGGTTTAGACGAAGGAGGGGGGGGGGGGGGTGACACAGAAAAAGATAAAAGGCAGCTGTTCTTAAGTAACCTTAATCACGTCCACATTGCCAAACTGCTGCCTCATTAAAGCCACCAAAGGGTTGGGAATAAAAAGTTGGGATAAACACGTCCTTGGAAGCCCCGAGGCCGCCGTTTAATTGGCTGTGAGGCTGAAACCGTCAACTTTTATCCTCAAATTCCTTCAGTCCTCCGTCTGCAGACCTCACAACACAACACACGGAGGAAAATATACATCACAGAAGTTAATCCTGAATAGAAATATTAATTTAGCCAGAGTTCCTGACCCCGTCTGACGGCAAAACATTTACCCTCCACAATTTCTGACATCCGAGTCATCAATAAGTGATCTAAACATTTAGGCTGATTTTATCTGGAATATTAAAATATGTTCTTTCATATTTGATTCAAGTTCGACGTTGGGGCATATAACTTAAGTTCAATGTGTGTAAAATGAATTATCAGCTGTTTTCTGTGAAATCAGATATTCCAAACTTAGAACCAAAGACTCAGCGCAGGTTTTTCTGAAAAAACATTTGGCTGTGCGAGTTGTGTAAAATCAGCTTCGCGTTTATTTGTGTGGATATTTTTCAATCAGCTGGATAAGAGGAAGATATGAATAGCTTGACCCAAATATGTTAATAACCGGGACATGAGCAGTAATCCGAGACGCTGAGTCCACAGACTGAACAGTCCTGCGCCGCCTCTTGATTCACTTTCTCTGCTTCCTCCAAACTGACGCAGCTGAACGGAGGAGAAGGCCTCACATGTCTGAATCACTCTTTCTGTTTTCACACCGGCTGCCTGCTCCTGAACAACAACTCACATTCCAACACACACACACACACACACACAATAAATACCTCGGCTTTTGTGAAGATAACCTAAACCACTTATTCCTGAACGCTGGCCTGAGCTGCGACCGCTGCGTGCTTTCATCCTGAGTCCTTCAACCGCTGATCCCGTTTCAGACCAAACCCTGAACTGCCTCTTTACAGAAGTTAAAATAAGCACAGCATGTTTTCCTTCAACGGCATTGAACTGAATAACAGAGCAGATAACTGCACACTGAATAAATGTGTATACATTATACGTGGATATGTGTTACTCATGATAATTAACATATACAGATGCTTATCATTAAGATTTGAAATGTAAAAGACACCGCTTATTAAAAAGTATTTCAAATGTCTGGTTTTGATTTTTAAAATCTGGATACTTCCCTCCATGAAATAAGATTTAATGCTCGATTGTGTTATTGATGAGGCTGTTTTGCTGCCTCGTACCATCCTGGCTGGTCGGATCGGTGCAGCACTCATGTTGTCACAATTCAAATGTGGAAGATTCTTCACATGTGAACGCCTCTCTGAAATTATCAGAGCAAAATGTGTCTGCGTTTTTAGCACAAAAAAACAAAAGAACAAAAACCTGATGTTCTTTGGAAAGTCCACTAGAGGGAGACAGAGAGCTGCAGGAGTTTCCATTTTTTCCCCTTCTCATCTGTAGGAAGTAATGAAGTGTAGTATGGTGCATTTGGCAGGGACGATTTTCAGCTGTGCATGAATGTGTATGAGTATTTACAGCTGCAGAAGAAAGCTTGTGTGGGCTGAATCAAAAATAAACAATGTTTATGTATATTTTGCAGTTGATGCTGTTATTTAAAATGCTCCATTCTCTTTAGCAAAAACGCAGATGCGATAGTAAATGACTATATTTGGTCAATCGATTCGTTGCTGTTTTCAGTCTTTTTATTTTATTCACAAAAAGGAAACTGTGTAAGCATCACCTGAATATTTCCAGTGTCATCACTGAGAATTTTTTAAGATAAATTTTCATCTGATTGTCAACACCTGCCCCCCTTTTTCAGGATTCAAGTGCGACATCGTCGTCATGCAAAGAGAGGGAGACTGACTTGTTGTGTTCTCAGTGTCTTTGTGCGTTGTCGTCCCACTCTGACAGTATGCTTTTGTCATTAGCTAAGATTTCCTAACTCTTTTCCATTGTGGAGTCTGGGAAGTAGGTGGGCCACTTTGAACACCAAAGAATTTCACAACATCGGGATATTTTAAACTGCTGCTTTGTCTTGTTTTTTTTTTTTCCTCTCCTCCTCTTTAGTTTCTGCTGCCTCCCTCGATAACATCCTCTGTCCAACTCACCCGTTTCTCCTTCTCTCCCGTCTCTGATCCGAGCAGACCATGGCGGAGTACAGCTCTCTGCTCAGCGACCTGTCTGAAAACATCACCAACGAGGACTTGGAGCAGCTGAAGTCGGCCTGCAAGGAGGACATCCCCGAGGACCAGAGCAACAACATCACCTCCTCCAAAGAGTGGTTCAGCTACCTGGAGAAGAACGACAAGCTGGCTCAGGGTGAGGCGCGAACGACACAAAATGGCTGACACCTCCGTTAGGCGTCAGGCCTTTTCACTGAGCAGACCCCCCCCCTCCTCCTCCTCCTCCTAATAACTGCCTCCCGTGCAGATAACCTCTCATACATCGAGCACATCTTTGAGATCTCGCGGCGACCGGACCTGCTGACGAGGGTGATCGAGTACCGCACCACCGTGCTCAAGATCTCCGAGGACGACGAGATCGACACCAAGCTCACACGCATCCCATCAGCCAAGAAATACAAAGGTGAGTGGCCAAACAGGATGTTTGATTTCGCTTTTAATTTGGGTGTAAATAGTATTCAGCATGAGTTCAATATGAAGGACTGGATTTAATGTTGAATCTCAGATATTTAGAGTTTGACTGTTTCAACCAAAACTGCTGTAGCCTTAAAACCCTTTTTCATAAAGTTCTGTCTTTCTTTTTCTTTAACAATGTAAAGATATCATCCGCCAGCCATCTGAAGATGAGATCATCAAGTTGGCCCCGCCCCCTAAAAAAGTGTGAGGTCGTGACCCCAGACCTGACCCGATTTCTTCACTCCTGGCACTCTAATCAACCAACCGACCATTTCTGACCAAACCCATCTCTTCCCCCGCTTCACCACCCACCACACACACACACACACACACACACACACACACAGACACACACACACACTTCCCATGGCCAAAAGTCACACAGGCAGCCACCTGCAAAGCCAACCAATCAGATTGTAGCGATACAGCTTCTTCCCAAGTTGAGGAGAGACGGGAAAAGGCAAAAGAAGGAGAAGGAGACGGACCGACAGTGTGTGTGTGTGTGTGTGTGTGTGAGAGAGAGAGAGAGAGAGAGCGAGCGAGCCAAAGTCTGAGTGGGTCAGTTCACGATGAGTGTAACCTGTAAACACTGTTCAATCTGTGATGCTGTGTTTATGCAACCGTCTGTGTGTGTTTGTGCATCAGCCAGTCAAGGCAGAATACAGCATTTAAATTACAAACTACACAACTACACACCCCTCTTCAAAACTTAGCAGCTAAATAAAATAGTAAAGCTTTATTCACCCAGAAATTCTGCAAATGCCAGGAAGTTGACAAGTAAACTGACTGGTACTTCTTCAATATACAGTGATACATGATCAAGGCTAACTAATTTAGCAGTTCTTTATTTAGTTTGTTTTATTTTGGGGGGGGGTTAAATCTCAGAAAGCAAGAAAAAGAATACTACCTGCAGACGAAATGAAACTAAAAAGAAAAAATATAAATAAATAGTTCATGTGACCAAAACAAAACTACTAATCTCAACTAGCCAGTAAAACTGATTTAATTCTCTTAAATGACTGGTTCATTTCCACGACCGTGCTCGTTTTAGTGTTTGTAAATGTGAGAGGCGTTGATTGACGTTTTGGGAAATTTTGCTTTCTTGCTGTGACATAGATGAGAAGATTGAAGTGAGCGTTGTGATCGTACATTTTCTGAAATATGAAGCTTCAGCTAGCAGCTCTTTGGGGTGATTACTGGAAAAGAAGAAATGTCATACAGAGTGGCACTCTCAGAGAGATAGTAAATAAATACACACATAATTATATCACGTTATAAAATAAGTTAATATTGTAGGGAGATATTCAGAGTTGATTTTTTTTTTCATAGGAAAATCTGATATTTGATGTACACTTTTGTCACAGCAAGAGCTATATAAAGGAAAATATTAAGATAGAAAAGATATAGCAGACATCACTCTTTACACCAACAGGACCAGATGGCGTGAAGGTCTGCTGTACGAGCCGGTTAGAGATGTAAATATGCAAATAATATATTGCAAGAAAATCTAACTGAATAATATATTGACCTGCAGTGTGTGTCCCACATTCAGTGTAGTCTAATTAAATTCAAATTAACACCAAGCCAGCACGTAAAGTACTTTGGACTACCTTGAAAATGCAGACGTCTATTTTTGAGTATAATCAGATGTTATATTTGCAGCGTGAACGTGTCGTGTTGAAACATTTGTTCGCCTGTTAGTTGCCGTTTTCTTTGTAATAACTGACTTGTGTGTGTGTGGCCTCACGTCGGATGGAAGACAAAGTAAAGCCTCTGAAGTTAAAGTGGAAAAACGTGCAGATCAAAGTTAGGTTGATGAATTAAAAATAAAATAAATCAGTGTAAATACAGCAGGTTGTGATGGATCTATAATGCAAACAGCTCATAATCTGCTGACTATGCCATTCCTGCCATGCACCAACACAATAGCTAGCAAGACTGTTGAAACTAAACTATAATAACTGCTCTTTTGAACACTGTGTCTCTTTTTTCCCCGCGAAGAAGCCTTAGCAGACTTTGTGTTTCACCCCAAAATTTTCTTTTGTGACAACTGTGAGCGACTGTGTGCCGAGTTCATCTTAGAGCGGCTCGCACTTCTAAAGAGAGCGTTGTTGCTTTCACTTGGATAATTTGGGCTAAGGACTTCGGTGTCGGTGTGTGAAGAATGTCTGTCGTCGTCTAAGCTGTAGGGTCGAACAAAAAAGAAAAAATCTATCAGTGTAGGACTAATCATTTATACCCCCCCTCCACCATTCCCTCATCACCCCCGGTGCCAACGATGAAGACTTCTGCTTCAGTCACAGTTTCTGTGATCCGTTTTTTCTTTTTCTTTTGTATTGCTCGCCGTATATTGTCGTGCTGGACTGATTTGTATCCTATGCATTTACGTCTGTAGGAAAAAAAAAAAAAACAAACAAAAACTGCACTGTAACATAAACCTCCCACTAAATCTATAAAGTCAGGGTGTTTGACACAATCCTGACGCTGTTGTGTTGAAATTGTATGACGGATGTGCTCAGAAGAAATGAGGAAGTGATTCAGAAAAGGACATAACTGCTCGTTGTTCAACTTGTTAGACCAACTATACTGTACAACTTTTACTCTTTTTTTTTTTTTTTTTTTTTTCTCAAGCCAAGTCTTAATATAACAAAAACATCAAATAATCTTTTAATGCCTGATTATTTCTAGAAGGGTTCAATAGTTAGCAAACAGTTGATGTGTTTCTTTTAATAAAACATCTGGTGAGCTTTTTATGTTGTTGTGAAAGGAATAGTCCACCTTAAAATACTTTAACGTGGTCACACTGTGAATTCTGATGGATTTATTCACGGTCCCCTGAGGATAAATTCTGGAGTTAACATTTACCAGTTTGGTTTTACTCTCCCACAACATCTACTTAATCAGGATTAAAAAAACAAACATCTCCAACATTTTGTCGTACCAGATCTGGTATTTGCGTCATATTGATGATGACGTGACGGTGACGGAGTATTTCTGGGTGGATTTTTCCCCTCAGCGTCCAGACTATCCCTCGTTAGGCCGGACCCTCAGTGAAGCGGTAGCTGCCTTCCTGTTGAACTCAAACTGGGCGGCGGTTGTACTCACTGCTATGACCTGCGGGTAACAGTCTATCCCAGAGATAAAATCCAATAATGTCGGCTTGTTACTCAGTAAGAGCTTTGGTGGTTGTACAAACCAAAAGTAAGCTTCTTCTTCTTTTTTTTTTTTTTTTTTTTTAAGGCCCTCCCCTCCCCACATTTTAGCATGTTTTCATTTTGCACAAATTTTCAGAAAAGGGAGGAGCTGGGCTGAGTTTTCTTGTTTTTATTTGAAGTGCTTTTTGATTATCAACTTGTGACTTTCGATGTTTGTGACCAGAATTTTGGTTTTGTTTTTTTTTTTTTTGTTTTATTTGGTTTTTCCGCCCCTCCCTCTTCCCCAGAATTTCTCATGTTAGCAGTTGTGTGGTAGTTTTTGTCGGTAGTTTGACACTAGGATTGTCCATGAAATATCTGTAAACATTAAATAAGTAAATAAATACATAAACAAAACTAAAGAAAAGCAGGCTGCGGACGCTCCGGCTTGGGGCTCAAGTTCAAATGTCTAATTCAGGTTTTTCACTGGAATGTTTAAAATTTCTGTCGCCGTCAAAATATGGCTGTGCTGCACCGATTACAATCTTTTATTTAGCTTTTCTTAAACATCAGTTCACCGTTTCCTCATCCTCCTCTTAAATCAACGCCTATCAGTGTCGCTGCGACCTTCGATTATATGTTTGGCTTCACTTGGTGTTTTCCTCCGTAGCCATCGGCACATAATATATCCACATATCAGTCAGAAATGATGTCAGAATTTGGATTTCCACTTGCCAAGTACATATCAACTTAGTGAATGCTGCAAATCATAAACCAACTAAAATACAGATGTTTTAATGATGAATACCAGATTAATAACCAATACATGGCTAAAGATGAAGAAATGAGGAGGTGAACAGTTAATTAGATCTCATTCACTCCCCCGTTAAAGATGAGACTGTGGTTTTGTGTTTCCATTTTATTAGGTTGTAAATATGTATTTTGAATATATATCACTGTGTTTGTTTTGAAATGGATTAATTTATTTAATGCCTATATATTGTTGTTTTTACATATCCTGATTTTGTTTTTACTAACTGGAAACAAATCAAGGGGATGAACGTTGTGCTTATCTAATGTTTAGCAGGCCACGCATCAACATTTTTATAATTCATGTTGTTCTCTTCATTTATGTTTTTGCTGTTTCTGCTTTGGGTGATTTATTTTACAACAAAAAAAATATTCATTTCATTGTATTTACTGATATGTAACATATTATGTTTTACTGTGTTGTATTTGATCAGATGTGTTGTGCTCACTGCTTGTAAAATGATTTTATTCAGAGAGTTTCCAAATCATGACAAAAGATAAAAGACGGTCACAGACTCACAATCTGCCATTTTTCTTCACACTCGACATTTGTCACTTCCACTTTTCATTGAAAACAGGAAAGATTAAAAAACTTATTTGGCAAGGTTTGAGAAATGTTGATGGAGCAAACTGAACCGTGAAGTTTCATCACGTTTTAATCTCAACAAGTTGTTTTTGTATGAATATCTGGCAACTGACAAGAACCATTCAAACAATAAACAGTCAGTCGAGTTTTGTCTGGCAATCCCAAGTGCTCAACATTAAATACATAGACAATCATTAAAAACTGTGTCATGAGTGAATAGTTTAGTATTATTTTGTAATTTGATGTCAGTTTGACAGTTTATAATTTGATCAATTGGGGTTTAAGGACTGCAGCATTTATTTAGCTTAACACGGCCAAGCCAGCCAAAGTCAGCTAATTCTCCTTTAAAGCAAACTAGCATCGCTAGTAAGCCCTTTTTATTTGAAATGTAGTTTTATTCAGCATAACTTCAGCGTTGTTTTTGTCCTAGCCGCCATGAGCTAACCGGCTAAATTTACACTTATCATCTTCAGAGACGTTGGAGGTGAAAAATAATATCAACTTATCAAAAACATAACAGCATTGAGTTTGGTGAGTTCATTATGCTTTCAGTTTATCTATTTAATATTGAACACTTGAGGCCATTTGGGGGCTCCAGGCGAACAGCGTTTTGGGGGGCCCCAAAGGGCCTTTTATGGGGCCTGGGGCTCCAGCTGAACGCCTGGTTTGCCTAATAGGACGGTTCACCTCTGCTTGAGGCGCCGTCAGTTACATTAGCTGTTTTTCTTAGTGAAAGGTTAAACGGGACACGGATGGAGCGATAGAGTGACAGATAATCTGCGCCGGTTAGAGCAGTGGGAAGAGTTGTTTCGGGGAGTAGCTGCTGTAGATTCGTAGTTTGGGAAACATCTCCATTATTTGTGGGGAACGTCGCAGGTTAGCAGCTAGATAGCGTCGCGTTGAATGTGGCCGGCCTTTGTGAGGTGTGAAAATAGGAGGAATGCTGAATGTCTGGTCAGTTGTGTCTGATACTGTGTGAGCTTTTATTTGCGAGTTAATAAATATTGTGAAAAAGCTTCTTAACCCCGACAACTTATATTTATCAGAAAAATGATCCTTTTGGCAGATACAGTTTACATTTTGTGCACAAAAGCTTCGACATTGTACGTCAAAGTGCCAATTTCATTTAGCTACCAACTGCTGGGGTGTGTTGACTTGAAATCATGACCTGCTTGACTTTTAGCGATTTCTCCTGATGTTTGTAGTGAACAATCTTGCCTTCAGATGGTCGGATTAAAGTGCCGCGGCTCCATCAGACGTTTTCTGAAGTGCGCGTGTGCGTTTTTTTGTTTTTGCAGTAGTGGACAATAGAGGCTGTTTTGAAGTGTTGTGTTTTCAGTGCTAATCCTAGCTCGCTGTGGTTGAAGATTTAAATTTAAGCTGAAGACATTCCCGTGGTGGCCTTTAAGTTGTTTAGGACATCTAACGATTTGGCTGAGCACGAAAGGAGGTGCAGGTTTGGAGGTTTTTGCACAGGTTAGCGGACAGGACTTGAAAAATCTAATTCTTTGTTGGTGCAGTTAACAAACAGATCTCACAACAAGATTTTCCCTAAATCTATTCCTGCTATCTGAATGGGAGATCTTCATTTTCAGCTGCTAAATGGACTTTTGACGGTTGTGTTGAAAACAAGTTGGAGGGATGTTGTCAAATGTGAAGATTTGAATTAATTTTTAAAAAATTCAACGCTCAATTCGCTGCAGTGAGAGTCAGTCAGCGGGACGTTTTCTCTCGTATTCCGCCTGTCTTCTTTTTTATTATTGTTACTTCTCAAACGGTGTAGCAAGTGAAGGATGAGGTTGGTTCTCACAGTCGAGTTCAGTCCAGTCCATTCCTGGCCGAGGAACTGACGTGGTTTGGAAAGCTGTGATGTTGCGTTCAACAACACAACGAGGAGCGTCTCCACTTCCATCAGTCCATTCTCACACACATTTCACCATCTAACCCTGTTGGACGCCATGGGCTCAATGCTGTTAGAAACTTTTGCTAAGGTTTCCCTCTCAATGGGGCAAGAAGTACTTCAGGATTTATTTTGCAATGACTGCAACAAAATATGATATGAGGTATTATTAAAAAAAATATAAAAAGGTGTGGCTTTTTGTCATGATTTAAAAGAGACTGAACTGAAATTATGCCATTTTGTCATTGTGCTAAAATGAATATAAATATTATATATTAAAATATATTTGCTAACCTATTCTGTGTTCCCTGAGGTTGTCTTTTTTTTAATTGAGGAAAATGTTATTTGTAGTTTATTTAAAGTGGACTCAAATGATAGCAAAGTATTTGGAGAAAATTGTTATCAGTTGTTTATTGG